>NW_022987839.1:2945765-3533265 GCF_902827165.1 Trematomus bernacchii | reverse complement strand
AAAAGGAGGGTTCGCTGGAATATTCAGGAGGACGCCCAAAACAATTGAACAACAGGTACGACATTATCGGCACTGATAGGCATCAAATACATGTATTTATTATATTCTGTTTGGTAGTTTAAAGGGGACCTATCATGCAAAATGCACTTTTGTACGTCTTTTATACATGAATACGTGTCCCCGGTGTTCCAGGGAACTCACCAAGTGTCAGAAAACACAACCCTCTCTATTTTCCTCCATACCCAAATCTCTAAAAAAGGGGCTGCAACGGATCTGATCAAAACTGATCCAGATTTGAACACTGTCCTGACGTCAGGACGGTGTCGCTACGGCTATTGGGCCAACTCCACCAATCAGGAGGAGACAGCCACGGCCATTGCCGTTCGAAAACGCTGGAGACGCTGTAGTACATATGCCAGGCCTGTAGATGGTGCTGTTCTCACATAATCCCTTGCAAAAACAGAGCTAAAAAATGTCAAATTGAGCAAAATGAGGCATGGCTAAAATGCATGATCTGTTTGGTATTTTGAAGAAAAGAAAGTATAAATATGCCTTATATAGGTATGGTCCTACACTATATTATTCAAATATAGCATGATAGGTCCACTTTAATTATAAAGGATCTCAAATGTGTACTTAAATACAATACTTGGTTAAATGTACATTTTCTGGATATCTCTGTGTTCATCTGCAGGACAGTGAGGACTTGGAGGCACCGACAGGAGGCATCGGGCTGAGGCGCAGGAAAACCATCAAGAAGAAAAAAAGAGTGAGTTGTTGTTGTTGTTCAATTGTTCAGCAAAACAACAACGGAAATCTATTATTATTATTATTACATCCATACTGTAGATGTGACAGAAAGCCTCAGGAGCACCAGGAGTGTTAGCAGCTATTCTTCACTGTGGTTTAGATGTTATATCATGAAAGAGATTAGTTGTATCTTGCTCTTCCAGTTTGCTCGTAATTTTGATGTTGAAATGCATTTTCTCATTAATAAAACGTATTTTCTTTTCTTGTTCTGTTTCTCAGGTTGTCTCATTCAGAGTCAAGACAACTCGTCCCAAAATGTCAAAGTTTAATCAGGTATGTGTTCTAGTTATTCCTCAGTTATGACAATAGACTGTATGAAATAGGGCTGCACGATATATCGTGTCGTGACGATAATCGTGATATGCGCATCACAGGACGTGCAATATTCTTTTTTTTTTAAGGACGTGCGATATTAAGTAGGCAAATTAACTCAAACACATTATGTTACAATTATTTTGCTGCTTGCTACAAAAGGAAAACTTGCGCGGCTCTCATGTCAGGGGTACTTGAGTGAGAAACAGAGGGGATTATGGGAAACCACCAATCACTACCATTCTTGATCAGATCACAGCAGGATAACCGCGCTAGCTCAGCTTGTTGCTCTGATAACTTAAGATCCAGACGTCCGTGACTAAAATCCTTCATCCGGTTAAATATAGTTAAAAAAATACCAATTGTATAGCATTAAAGTTCAAGAAAGGATGGTTTGCGGACAAAAAAAACGGTCTTTTCTTCAATTCCTGTATTTTTTTCATATCGCAATATATATCGCAGGGGGAAGAAAATATTGCAATGTCAGTTTTTTCCAATATCGTGCAGCCCTTCTATGAAATATGGAATATTCACCAAAGACAGATCTGAAACTGTGCAATAAAGAAACATGTTGGAATTGTTTTCCATTTATTAATTTCTTTCTGACCATTTAAATTCTTGTTGAAGCTGTTTTTGATAACTTGCAAATGTTCCGTGGATCAGTCCATGAGGTCATTAGAAATGTTCCTGGGTTATTTTTGGCACAGACGTTTTTTTTTTTTAAATGAATTTGTGTTCAAGGTGACAGATTTTTACAGAGCTTTTCCTCCACAGGGTTCAGACAAGATGGCTGATATTCAGGAAGTTGTTGAGATGCAGGATCTGAACCCAGCACAGGTTAGCATGATGATATTATTAAAAAGATAAGAGTCTGTATGATGCTAACAGACAAACAGAGGGGATGTTGGAGAGACAGACAAACCCTATAAACTGAGTTTAGTGAAAGTGTTGTTGTGTTTGTTTTGTATAGGACAGCACTGTGGACGTGCAGAATGTGAAGATGGCAGCTTATCCCACTGGAGAACACCCTCTGGAAACTGAGCCGGTGTGTTTCAGAGTCTTTCTCTCCTTTTGGTTTGGTTTATTCAGTCTGGCCTTTTATTTAGCCTAACCTTTACTGCTTCCTACGTGTATAATTATGTATGGTGCCACAAATAGAGATCCACCGATACCAAATTCTGTGCAATGAAAAACTATCATCGGCACATGTGTACATTTTGACCGGCAAAAAAAAGTGCATCTGTGATTTGTTTTGTTGACAAATGTCTATTATTTCAGGAAAGTGATGAATTGACGCAATGGTGGAACACAGTAAAAGGTCAGTGTAATGTTTGTTCATTACTTTAGTTTCTGTTTGTTTTACGAATCAACAGGAGAAAAGCACTGATTCATGTATACACAAAAATAATGTCACTTTTATTATTAAGTCATTAAAAATACGATTAGAGAAATCAGCACAGAAAATCAGTAACAAAAAACAGTTTTGTATATTTTCTCCATGTACTAACTGATATTTCTCTGCTGTGGCTCACAGGTTGGGCAGAGTGGAACGAGAACTCTAACATACAGGAGCAAGATGAGGAAATGTAAGTAAATTTTTGGGACTTTAATACATTTTCATTCAAATTCATATCTATCACATCTATAGAAAGCACTGTCACTGTTGCCAGGAAGCTCAATGACTCATACAAGTCCAGAGACAGCTTGAACTAACTAAAAAAAGATGAATGAACCCGAACTAACCATCATGAACCCATCATCAATTGTCTGCTGCTTCTCCAGGTGCAGGTTGAGTTGATAAAAAAAAAAAAAGTTTAATGAGGAATTATTGTTATGCTCTGCTGGGTTAAAAGAAAGGGAATGATAATGAATGATTCTAGGCCACATTGTCCAGCTGGTTTACAGAATCAGAATCAGGTTTATTGCCAGGTAGGTTGACACGTAGGAGGAATTTGACTTGGTGTGGTGGTGCATACTTTAATTATTTTAGCTGGTATGATTATGAAATTGTTAATAAAGGGCTTTCTTTAGAAGTAGGGTTGAATGAATCATTATTGTCCAATATTTGTCAAAGTTTGGTGTAGTACATATTTATCTTTGACCACCTGCAAATTTCCCTTTGGACACCTTCACATAGGAAAATGCTATTTCTTAGACACAAAAGCTTCTAAATGTAACTAGTGCACCATACTTTTAGTTCAGGGGTGTCCAAACTGCAGTCCGGGGGGCAAATGCGACCCGCGGACCATTTTGAATCGGCCCTCAGCCAATTCAAAAAGTATAATGGAATTAGGGCTGCACGATTTGGGGAAATAATTGCGATTTTTCTGACAGATATTGCGATTTGATTTGCGATATTTGTTTTTAAGCGACCCAACGGAAGTTTATTGTAAAATGCGGCCATATCTCCGGCTAGGAAGGTCGTATCAACGTGCTCCCGTCTCTAGCACCCCCACAGCCCGAGCTACGAGTGAAAGAACTAAACTTACATGAAACTTCCGTTGGGTTGCTTTAAAGTCAAGCTTCAGTTTAAGATTCACCCTGTAATAGATAACATGTGATGGAGCATTACTAACCTGACTCAGATGGTTTCACCAAACCATCTAGGAAAGCTCCATTGGGAGCCATTTGGAAAAGTATTTCAAAAATACTTGGCAGGTGATTGGATCAATCTGTCTATCACCTTCTATCATGGGCCACTTCTGATTGGTTAACAATGACTGGTACATGTGGAGCACAGCACTTCTGATTGGTGTGGATGACTGACACACAAGAAGAACAAAAAAAAGAAATTGCAGGCTTTGCGATTTGATAATTGCATCATTTAAAATCGCGATTTCGATTTAAAATCGATTAATCGTTCAGCCCTAAATGGAATACGGCCCACAAATGAAACTTGTGCTTTTCTTATATTGTACTTCTTAAATATAAATGTAAAAATATATTACACAGTAGTATTCATGTGTTAATAAGCCCACTTTTTAAAAAGATTCAGTCAATTCAAGTTGGAAACATTTTCTAACAAATCTTAGTTGATAAGAAAAAGCCCATTCACTTTTTTACATAACCAGTTTGAAATAGACCCTTCATATTTCCCCTTATTATAATCACTCTGAGGCTTCTGTTTTAAGGGATGAGTTGCCAACAAGATAAATGAAACCCTCTGGAAAGCTGTGAGGCTGTTGTTTTTCTTAAAGCATATTCATGTATCAAGCCTAATTTACCTACATTGTGCTAACTTATAACTTAACTTACGAGGCAATATACCCCACCTCTATAAGTGGCCCAGCCCTTCGTATATTTTTCTGTATGTGGCCCTCGGTGAAAAAAGTTTGGACACCCCCCCTGTCTTAGACATACAAGCTTCTAAATGTACCTTCACCTAGTGCACCATACCTTTTGTTTCAACCCTCCCCCTCATGTCTCTGTGCAGGATGATGGAGCAGGCGGCTGATCGAGTCTACATGGCCGCCCGTCTGTTCGTGCGTCTTTTCAACAAGCGAGGGGCGTCCTTACAGCATCGAATCCTGGAGCTGATGGCTCTGGCCGACGCTGCGGACGAATTCCACAAGAAGACGGTGCAGGCTGCGGTGGGGGGGGGGTGTGGCCAGTGTGGCGGGCAGCATCGCAACGATCACTGGCCTCATTCTGGCACCTTTCACTATGGGCGCCTCTATTATCGTGACGGCGGTGGGGATCGCCGTGGCGACGGCCGGCAGCATCACCTCGGCAACAGCCAACATCACGGACACAGTTCACTCCAACATGGACCGGAAGAATCTGGAGAAAATGATCCAGGGATACCAGGAGGAGATAAAGGACATCAGGGAGTGCATGGAGTTCGTGCAGGTGAGGACATGTTTGAGATTTAGTGGTTTGTAAGTCCTTCAAAAACTGTCTTCTGGTGCAGCAAGGGTCATAGCACTGTCATATATCTCTGTAATGTGTATGTCTTTATGTAAAAAGACTCCCAAGTATCAACATCTATAAAAGCCTAAAACAAAATGTATATACAAGACTTTAAAGTGGACCTATCATGCTATATTTGAATAATATAGTGTAGGACCATACCTATATAAGGCATAGTTATACTTTGTTTTTTTCAAAATACCAAACAGATCATGCCTCATTTCGCTCAATTTGCCCTTTTTTAGCCCTGTTTTTGCAAGGGCAGATTCTGTGAGAACAGCACCACCTACAGGCCTGGCATATGTACTACAGCGTCTCCAGCTCTTTCGAACGGCAATGGCCGTGGCTGTCTCCTCCTGATTGATGGAGTTGGCCCAATAGCCATAGCGCCACCGTCCTGACGTCAGGACAGTGTTCAAATCTGGATCAGTTTTTATCAGATCCGTTGCAGCCCCTTTTTTTAGAGATTTGGGTATGGAGGAAAATAGAGAGGGTTGTGTTTTCTGACACTTGGTGAGTTCCCTGGAACACCGGGGACACATATTCATGTATAAAAGACGTACAAAAGAGCATTTTGCATGATAGGTCCCCTTTAAGTACTTGTGAGTTTAGCATGAGAAGAGTTTAAGGAGCGTTTTACCAAGAGGTGTGTTTGAGCTTTGTTAATTAACTACACATGAAGATAGTTTAGTTAGCCGGTAGATTTATTTCACATTACAATAGTTATGGAAATATATTAACTTAAAGATTAAAATGTAAGTGATGGTGGCTTTGTGTAGCAATACTGGTAACATACTGAAGAGGTTATCAACCAAATAAAGTGTTGTAGGTATAAGATTATTAGCCGTTGCCAACACTACATATGAGAGAAGAGACACACACTGTACGTTGTTTTGTCTAAGGATGTTTTCTCCGGATCACATGCACTATTTTCCCCAGAAATTCAAGCCAAAATCTGGTTCTTTCATTCAGGATAAATACTTTTGTCATCCTGTAGTTTTTTAGTACATCATTAACTCTTTCACGTTACTATTATAGATTTAATCCAACCAAATTCTCCTTTGTTGAAGTCATATATTAGGAATCAGCTGTTTACCTGCAGGTCTTTCTTCCATGTTAAAATGTGATATTATTGACGACATTATTGTTTTCCAAAATATTACAGCATAATCTCACAAATATAAAAGAATAACACCAGATACTTGAAATGAGAGTAACTTTAACCCTAGTTTTGTTTTTTTGAATGTATTTATGGTGAATTCTAAGAAAAAAGTGGTGAAATGCCAGATACGAACCATTTTTACTGAAACAAAACACAAGTCTCACAAGAAGTGTCTAAATGAGCCCTGAGCGAAAACATGCTTACACACTTAGCACAGAACTCACGGTATTAATACTTTATTACTTATCTGATCTGCACAAACAAGATATCAGCTAGCAAGCTAAGATTCCACAGATTCTAGATATATAAGTATCATCACTGAGCGATCAAAACTCGCGGTATGGGAAGCGAACCCAGACATCACACGACGTAGCTTTAGGTAGCAAAAACGGCACATTTCTTACCTTTGCTGTTATTCTGATCAAAAGTTGTGTTCAATGGCATTAAAACGATAAGAATGCTGCTGAAGGTTAATCCATGTGTCTGTGTCACTTTGAAATGATTGCTGATAATCCATCATCATTCAAGGGTGGTTTTCACTATAAGTAATGTTTTATCTTTGGACGGACACTATAATTTACATTTGTTTACTATGCTCAATCTGAATTTACTTTAAAATTAAAAAAATCTATATTGATTCTGACTTTTCTACATCCAACTCACAGGTTTATCATTACTTTGAGAAAAAAGATTATTAATTTACCCCTTTTTAGAAGTGAAGATACAGTCATTTGTTCTGGGAATGTCATTTTCGAGCCTGAGACCTGGAAAACAGGCTTGGGGCTTAAAGGTGGGGTAGGTCATTTTGGAGAAACCAGCTCGAGTGCGCTAAGATTTGAAAATACACAGCCGGAAAAAATCTGCCACTTCCTTACAGAGCCCCTCCTCCAACACACACGAACGTGCACATGACCAATGAGGGCACGAGATAAGTTTGTGCAAAGTTGACAGGCAGGTAGGCCATCCAGTTATTTTAGCCGGGCCGGCTCAGATGATTGGTCCTGCTTTTTACAGCGCCACGGCTTCCACAGATGACATTTTTTCATGGATTTTTTGTCAAAGCACTTAAGATATTCATTGCTATCGGGATGTTAAGAGCATTCCATGGAATATAACAAAAAGTGTATCTCGAGCCGGTTTCTCAAACTTACCTACCCCACCTTTAACAGGTTACAATTTATTTTTTTAATAATATATTTTCTGACACGGTTCTCACTTTCCTTTCTTGTCTGTGTCCCTTCGTAGGCCGGTATGGCCACCCTGCAGGAGTGGGACTTTGAGAAATACTCACAGAGTGCTGCGAAGAAGGCGATGAACCACAACCTGAAGCACGTGATGAAGGAGGGCGGCCGTGCAGGAAAAGCCCTGATGATCAACACGGATAAACTCATCAGCACCGTGCAGATTCTGGGAGTGGCAGGCGGAGCCGCTAAAGCTGCGCAGGCCATCAGCGTCACCACGGGCGTCATGTCGGGTCTCTTCCTCGCTCTGGACGTCTTCTTCCTCGCCAAAGACTCTCACGAGCTCCGCAAGGGCGCCAAAACTAAATTTGCCACCAAAATCAGGGACGTGTGCAAAGAACTACAAGATGGCCTCCTGGATCTGAACAAGGTGAAGACTCAGCTGCAGAAAACCATGGACGGCATCGAGGTGGAGGAGTTCGAGGAGATCGTGGAGGTGGAGGTAGAGGTGGACGACGATTTTGAGTCTGATCCCAAGAAGCTGGCGGAGCTGGAGCAGGAGCTGGACCTCATGGAGGAGAAGATGGACAAGAAGGTGGAGGAGCAGAAGAAGATTAAAGAGGTGGTGAAGGAAAGTGTGAACAAGGAGAAAAAGGAGGAGAAGAGTGTGAGCGAAAAAGGAGAGGGACTTAAGAACAAAGAGGAAATAGAGGAGGAAATGAGAAAAAGGGATGCCATGACGGAGAAGGAGAGGAAGAAGGGAAAAGGTGGCGGAGAAAGCAAGATGGAGAAGATTTCTGCCGAGGCAAAAGAGCAGAAACTGGAGAGTGTCAAAGCAACTAAAGAGGAGGTTTTAAAAGAACAATCACAGAAAGGAAAGAAGAAAGAGAAAGAAGCGGAGAACCGAATCACAGCCGGTAAAGAAAAGCACGAGAGCAAGCGGGATCAGACCAAAGAGGACAAAAGTGCAAATAAAAAGACGGAGGAGAAGGAGAAAAATAAAGCTGGAAAAGAACAGGAGGAGATAAAGAGCAGATCAGGTGATTCCAAATACTCTGAGAGAGAGAGTCAAAGGAGCAGCAGAGAGGACGAACGAGAGACGAAGCATGAAGGGAGATCGCTGAATCAAGAGCAAGAGGGGGAGAGTGGGAGGCACAGCAGCGACAAAGATCGATCCCACAGGAGCAAACACGAAACTTTAGATATCGATAAGGAGAGGAAACCGAGCGAGAGGTCGGAGAGCTGGAGGAGGAGGGAGGAGGAGAGAGGAGGGAAGGACTGGAGGGCTAAGGCGGCAAAAGGGAGAGAAGGAGGCGAGTCTGAGAGAGGGACGAGAAGGGAGGAACATGGAAACCTGAGGAAGGAGTCGCATAGAAGTCAGGAAGGGTCGTCGAGGAGGGAGGAAGGGAGCAGCAGGGAGGAGAGGAGAGGAGGGAAGGAGACTCCTCACGATGAGAGGGGGGAGGAGAAACAAGTGAGGAGGTTTGAGAGAGCAGGAGGTGAGGAGGAGGGGGAGGGGGGGAAGGGAACGAGGAGAGAGGAGGGAGAGAAGAGAGGGAGTGAGAGAGCGAGAGGGCACAGAGGGTCCAGACCTCGATCCAAGGTGATGCTGGAGGACGGCCTCAATATCTAAATAGTTTACCTGTGGCATTTATTTTATATTAATACGCACATTATCATATAAAACCATTTGTGCCAAAATATTAGTTTAGTATGTTAATGGGAATTCTAAATGTGTTCCTGTTAGACTTAAGTGTTGAAATGTTAAACATGTATAGTTTCTGATATGCAGCGATCTTCTCTTCATGCTGTGTATTTGGCTGCATCTGTCAGGCACATGAGACTGCAGTTTTTACATCAAACATCATGACATCTATAAAAACAACTGATGTTCCAGATGACTAGATATAATATAACAAAGGTTTCAGTCATGGGATCAAGTGTTTAAAGGTTACGTTTGGTAAAGTCCAATTTGAAATGAGACAAAGACAAGTTTTCCTGCCAAAAAGTGAAGCAAGTCGATGAATCATGGAGTCATGCTGGCTCAGATATCAAGCTTCAGGTTTGTAAGAAGTTTTACAGGAAAGAAATGGAAATACTGATCTGTGTATGTGTATTGGATTTCTCTCTCTCAAGTTCCCCGTTAATATTGCAGGAGAACATGGTGTCATTTATTTGTAAAACCTCGACCAGTTATTTCAAATGTAAGACCATATTCTTCTCAGAAAACCACTTAGGAATAAAGCTGATTGAATTAATAAAAATCACATTGCACGTTGAAATGTTGTAAGCGTCCTAAAGGAAAGCCAACATTAGCTTCAGCTGAACATGCAGCTTGTCTCAAAGTACATTTGGGCATGTCAACATGAATGTGATAAACACATGTACAGTGTTAAGGTCGACTGGGACAAAAGTCTGATCCCATCATTTAATCACTGGAAATGTAGTGAACTGTTCTGGGTTCACTTGAACACCAATTCATCAAACGTTTGGGTTTAGCTTCTGTAAAGAAAGTGAAGACCCTGTGTGTAGAAATGTTACGTGATTATGACCGCTTTACTTTTGAATTTTCTGATATTGTGCTGAGAGAAAACTTCAGGGCCAAAAAGCTGCATTTATGGATGTTACCACTACATTTTCAAACATTGTACAGTAGGAGTTCTACTTCCTCTTCCATTTTTTTACTACCTAAAGCTGAGGCTCGTTTTATAAAAAATACTTTTTGCCATGGCATCCGGAAAAGAAATGCAACATCTGACCTCGCTGCCAATTATGTCAGATACCGTACAGTGGAGATGCTGCTACTATTATGATAATGACTTCTTTATCGATGTTGTGAGACACATTTATATTTAAGTCTTCAACGTGTGTTTCTGAAACACGGTGTCTGTTCATTTCTTTAGTTCTGGTGCTTCAGGGATAACTTTTTTAGGACTCTTTAAGTCTATAATGTGCCTTTTTTGTGGGTTTTTTAACAGGAGAAACACAGGAATTATGTCAAACTGTTGTTAAATGTTCCTGGGTGTCAAATCATTTTTTGTCTTTTTTTAAATCCAGTTAAGAAAATGTTGACCGATGCACTTTAACCTGACTCCTTCATGTGAGGTTTGCTGTATTTCATGTCACTTCTTGATGTATTTCTGTGTGTCTGTATTCATCAGCGGTGTCTTCTGTCGTCTCGTATTTGTATATTATCACTGTATGTATTTTATATGGGTAAATATTCTCTATGGTGTTGGTTTCTTACAGAACAAATAAATTATTAGACGTATTGGATTGTGAAACTGAACGACACTTTTATTTCCTCATTCCTTCACACGACTGACAAGACGTTTTTTTATCTGATGACACATTTACACAAACCTTTTAATAATAAGTCAACAATTTCACAAACAAAGGGACCGATGCTAATTTATCTTGGAAGAAAAAATACAAATGAAGTAAAAACAAATAAAAAAGACTGGATTTTGGACATTTAAACATTGAAGAGATTCATTGAAGGTGTCCTGTGGTGCTGTGGGTAACAGTCACCACTGGGCGGGACAGAGAGCTGAAGCTCAGAGTTAAACAAATACATTGTGTGTGTATTTCTTTTTCTAAACTCTACCTAATGGATTTATATAGACTATATAGAAATATTACAGTATGATGAGTAGTTTTTTTTACATTTTCCGATAAAACTACAGTATTGAAAACACTTGTGCTCTTAAACAAATGTATTTTTACATCAAGGAATTGCTGCTTATTACAGTAAAGCTACAAAAATAAAAATCTACAAATAGCTCAATAAAAACTAGTGCGTTCATTTCTCTTATTAAAGGTAGGGTAGGTACGTTTGAGAAACCGGCTCGAGATACACTTTTTGTTATATTCCATGGAATGCTCTTAACATCCCGATAGCAATGAATATCTTAAGTGCTTTGACAAAAAATCCATTAAAAAATGTCATCTGTGGAAGCCGTAGTACTGTAAAAAGCACGACCAATCATTTGAGCCGGCTGCGTTTGTGTGTGTTGGAGGAAGGGCTCTGTAAGGAAGTGGCAGATTTTCTTCGGTTGTGTATTTTAAAATTCTAGCGCACTCGAGCTGGTTTCTCAAACTTATCTACCCTACCTTTAAGATAAGATAAGAAGTACTTTATTGATCCCAAGTTGGGAAATGTTTGTTTTGCAGCAGCATAAAAAGGCATGGCATTGTACATGTGTAGTGATCACTAATTAACGGGGTTACATAATTCAATCAAGGAACTACAGGTTGGGGGTATTGTTTCCGCACGGACACATATGTTGACGGTACCTCCGGGGTATATACTGTGTCCTCCCTTTCGCTTTCTCTTGTCTTCCTGGGCTGCGACCCAACAACATGTCTATTTCTGTCGCTCATTAAAGTACCCATTTGCACCTTCGATGCACCGCCTCCGACTCCTATCTCTCGGCACTACATTGGTGACCCCGACATAAGTCTCGCGAAGGATCCGAGACTGAATCGAACACGGCAAAAAACATACTGTTTTTCTCTAAATGCCGGAGATTTTTGGAGACGTCCGTGGCTGCCATGTGCACACAGACTGAGGCTCGGTGCGCCCCACGGAATGGCTGAGGACGTCGCCCGCCATTCCCGCTTCGTCTCGGCACTGGAAGGCAGCAAGCCTTCCTACTACGAGGAGACGATGCACGACCTGCTAGGTATGGAGGAACCCGACTTCTACCTCGTGGAGCTGTTTCTTCGGGACATGCGGCCAGGCTGCGCTAGCTAACACTGCTAGTGTTGGGCCCCGCGCTTTGGCCGAAGAAGCTAGCCGGTTCTTCCTGGCCGCCCGGCGATTTACCCCTGAGGTGCTTGCCACTACACGCTGCAGCACCTTCCCTGGTGGGGGCACGCCGCCTGGCAGAGGCTCCGGGGCCGCCGCCGCCGCCGACAGCGACTAACGGCCGTCGAGAACGGCTAGCCACGACAGCTAACGGCTAGCAGCTGACGGCTAACGACAGCTAGCCACGACAGCTGGCGGCTAGCAGAGCAGCTAGCGGCTATCGACATCCGACTGTTTTTTTTTTGTGGTGCCGGAGAGGAGGTTCGATCAAGTCTGGTCGGCCTCGTGTGGATCCTTTCGCTATTTCGCCCACCTGTTTTTGATCGTGGACAGGACGACCCTTTTGAGTTTTTTTCTGGTGCTTGAGAGGAGGTTCGACCATGGCCTCTTCCCTCGCCTCGGCGGTTTCGGACGTCGCCCATGCCTTCATCGGCCCGTGGGTGGCGCGCTTCGGGACCCTGCCTGGCCTCGCCTCTAACCGCGGCTCACGGTTCGCCTCAACGGCGGCTTCGGACGGCGCCCCGTCTGGCCTCTCCCCTGTCCACGGCTCCCTCCTCCCGGGGACACGGCTCCTTCCTCCCGAGGACTTCGTGCCCGCCGCCGCTGTGCCTTCGCCTGCGGCCGGGCAGCGCTCCTCCCTGCTGGGGACCACCGGGATGTTCACGCCCGTCCCCGCGTCGCATCGCAGCGACCCTGCTTTCTGCAGCCCCCTGACGACGGCCCGTTCCGGCCCACCCCCCAGTGGGGATGCCCTCGCCCTCGTTGGGGCCCCTACCCTCTCCTGCGGCCCCCTTCCGACGGCCCGTTCCGTGGCCCGGCCCTCTTCTGCGGCCCCGCCCTCCTCGGCCCCTGTGGTGCTTCCTCCCGGACGCGAGGATTGTGTCCATGGTTGAATTCTGGGGGGGCTTGTGTAGTGATCACTAATTAACGGGGTTACATAATTCAATCAAGGAACTACAGGTTGGGGGTATTGTTTCCGCACGGACACATATGTTGACGGTACCTCCGGGGTATATACTGTGTCCTCCTCCCTTTCGCTTTCTCTTGTCTTCCTGGGCTGCGACCCAACAACATGTCTATTTCTGTCGCTCATTAAAGTACCCATTTGCACCTTCGATGCACCGCCTCCGACTCCTATCTCTCGGCACTACACAATACAATTAAAAGACAATAAGTAAACACATAAAAATGTCAACATCTCAATAGCAATAAAATAGCAATACAAAAAAGTAGAATATATACATGTTGAATTACAAATTTACCGTGACATTACAAATTTAAAGGATGTTCACTCCCATGTGTAATAAATCTCATTACAATACGTTTCCTCAAAGAAGAATTCCTGACTCCTTAACAGCAAAATAGGTTAAAAGTCAATGAACAGAAAAGTAGCAAAGGAACAGAATCAACGTGTACTGTGTTTGAGTGGTGGCTGTGTTTAACTAAGGAGGTGCTGATACAACCATATAACTAACATTTACAGCAATCTGACACCCTCATCAGCACCCCCCACCTCCCCTCCTGGCTACCCCCCCTTCACCTCACAGCCCCTGTCCCACTTCTCCCCTGTGACCCCCATGCAACTGTCCCACTTCATGACTGGAATTAACTCCACCTGCACACTTGACCCAATGCCATCCAAATGTGTTAAAGAGAGCCTCACTGCCATCTCCCAACTCATCGCCACCATCATGAACTCCTCCCTCAGATCTGGATCAGTTCCCCCCTCTCTCAAATGCCTCATTCACACCAACGGTGTTTCAGGGCCGGTGCGGAGCTGGAGCTTGAAAAGCACCGGGTTTTCCTGTTCACACCGCAGCGGAGCAGCCTCTTAGCTCCGGAATCCGGTTAGTTTCAAGCACCAAAAAATTGTCCGGCTAGAGCAAAAAAAGCCTGCGTTTTATCCAGTTTGTACACAACGATGGAGGAACTTAACAAGCAGCAGTGGTCCACTGAAGAGACCAGCTACCTACTGGTCTTCCATTTCGTTTCGACAGAGCAAAACCAAAACGAGTAGCGCTTCAACACAATCGGCCATTGTTGTTGTTGTCGGTGTGAGCTGTCAGGGGTGTCCGCGCGGTTTGGCTTTATGAAGCAGGCACGCAAACGGTCACAAAACGACAGACTTTGGGTTTAATGAAACACAAATGAATACAAATATGCATGTATACTTTATGTTAAAAACAGTGTGTCGTTTTTAGGGCTGTCAAGTTAACGCGTTAATAACGCGTTAACGCAAAAAAAAAATTAACGCCACTAATTATTTTAACGCGATTAACGCATGTGTATTTTTTGTCCTCGGCCGCCGTAGTTTCAGAGCGCATCGAGTGTAAAATACCATCGACAAACTGATGCTGACAGCCTCGCTCCTGCCGCCCGCTTGTGGCAGACCACACTTCCACGCTCACTGGCAGGCCCGGACTGGCCATCGGGAGGACCGGGAGGGCGTGTGTATGTGTGGCGCGACTCGCGCGAGCGAGGCACACCTTTAGTGTTGATGTTGTTGTTAGCATCTGGTGCTAGCTAGCTGCGCTAACGGATATAAGGAGTTGTTTCAATGACATTTCGCCGACAACTGCGCCGAGCACTTGACTTTATGCAGGTAGCCAGACAGTGGGACATTGTACGAAAAGTCAGCACAGTCAGCACGGATAGTACGCGCAACATGATTGCAGCGTCCAGGCAGCTCCCATTCGAGCATATATGCCTTGAGCTGCACATAGCTCCAACGATCCATCACAGTGTCTCCACATTCACACACACACACACACACACACACACACACACACACACACACACACACACACACACACACACACACACACACACACACACACACACACACACACACACACACACACACACACACACACACACAGTATTATTGTATGAGAGGTTCCAGGTTGAATTGAGGCGAATATTTGTAATGTTCAGGTTGTTGTGTTTAATATTCATGAGAATATTTGTCATTATTCAAATGATAATAAACAAACATATAAAGCATATTTGTCCACTCATATGTTGATAAGAGTATTAAAAACTTGAAAAATATCCCTCTAAGGTACATTTAGAACAGATAAAAAATGTGCGATTAATTTGCGATTAATCGCGATTAACTATGGACAATCATGCGATTAAATATTTTAATCGACTGACAGCCCTAGTCGTTTTATAGAGCTCTTTTTAATGGTGAATTGGTTCACAGGACAAAAGTGTTTCAATCTAACGGCTGTTTAATATCTCATTTGAATGGAACAAAAACATTTCAAACTTTATTTAAAGACTCAAATCAAAAAGTATTTCGCTAAACAAACATTTAAAAATCAGATCAGATATTCTGATGATGTTGAATAAGTCTCTCGACCAGATTGTGTAACATTTCAAATTAAAAAAAGGGATAGGCAGTCTCTGGAATATTTTCCATTAGCTCAGTTCATATCTTACTTCATAGTCATCTCACAGAATGAGGAACTCTTTTAGTTTACAGTAATAAGGCAGAGAAAGAATGTTCTGAATAACAAAGTAGGACAGACTCTATTGTCTGTGTGTTTATGTGTGATCAGTGTCCTCTGCTCTGAAACTGAGCTGCATATATAGGTCTGTAGGTCATGTACTCTTTCATAGAGGAATGGCAAACATCTGCAGATAAAATATTTTAAGACACTTTTATTTGCTTAAAGATATCAAAGTCAAGAAGCCAAACTGCTTAAAGAGGCCCTACTATGCTTTTGGTGGGTTTTCCCCTGTAGTGTGTTATATAGGTTTTTTAGCATGGTCTACAAAGACTACATTGGACTCCTTTGTTTACTTCAGTGACATCCCTATGTAACACTCGCTCCAATTTATTATACGTGATAGGCTAAGGGGGGCGGGACATCTCTAAGCGGTTGACCAATCACAACAGAGCCGGCCAGCTAACCAATCAGAGCAGACTGGGCTCTGGTTTCAGACAGAGGGTGAAAAGAGGTGCTGCAGCACAGGCAGTATGAGACAAATAAAGAGCTTTTTTAGAACATTAAAGCATGGAGACATGTCCCAGTAGAGAGACAACATACTGATATACACCTGGACATCAGCAGGAGAGGACTCTTTAAAGTAGAGACACTACATACTGATATACACCTGGACATCAGCAGGAGAGGACTCTTTAAAGTAGAGACACTACATACTGATATACACCTGAACATCAGCAGGAGAGGACTCTTTAAAGTAGAGACATTACATACTGATATACACCTGGACATCAGCAGGAGAGGACTCTTTAAAGTAGAGACACTACATACTGATATACACCTGGACATCAGCAGGAGAGGACTCTTTAAAGTAGAGACACTACATACTGATATACACCTGAACATCAGCAGGAGAGGACTCTTTAAAGTAGAGACATTACATACTGATATACACCTGGACATCAGCAGGAGAGGACTCTTTAAAGTAGAGACACTACATACTGATATACACCTGAAGATCAGCAGGAGAGGACTCTTTAAAGTAGAGACACTACATACTGATATACACCTGAACATCAGCAGGAGAGGACTCTTTAAAGTAGAGACACTACATACTGATATACACCTGAACATCAGCAGGAGAGGACTCTTTAAAGTAGAGACACTACATACTGATATACACCTGGACATCAGCAGGAGAGGACTCTTTAAAGTAGAGACACTACATACTGATATACACCTGGACATCAGCAGGAGAGGACTCTTTAAAGTAGAGACACTACATACTGATATACACCTGAACATCAGCAGGAGAGGACTCTTTAAAGTAGAGACACTACATACTGATATACACCTGAACATCAGCAGGAGAGGACTCTTTAAAGTAGAGACATTACATACTGATATACACCTGAACATCAGCAGGAGAGGACTCTTTAAAGTAGAGACACTACATACTGATATACACCTGAACATCAGCAGGAGAGGACTCTTTAAAGTAGAGACACTACATACTGATATACACCTGGACATCAGCAGGAGAGGACTCTTTAAAGTAGAGACACTACATACTGATATACACCTGAACATCAGCAGGAGAGGACTCTTTAAAGTAGAGACACTACATACTGATATACACCTGAACATCAGCAGGAGAGGACTCTTTAAAGTAGAGACATTACATACTGATATACACCTGAACATCAGCAGGAGAGGACTCTTTAAAGTAGAGACATTACATACTGATATACACCTGAACATCAGCAGGAGAGGACTCTTTAAAGTAGAGACACTACATACTGATATACAGTACACCTGAACATCAGCAGGAGAGGACTCTTTAAAGTAGAGACACTACATACTGATATACACCTGAACATAAGAAGAATATGTCCTCTTTAACATTTGAAAGTGGAAGATCTCTGCATTTAGGTGGGATTTTACATTAATCAATTTGAGTTTTTAACACCTTAACTGCCAGCTAAAAGCAGCTGTACCACACATCTTTAGGAAACAATATTATTTTAATGATGCAACTTATAAGAATGTCATCCACTTACAACTCCAATGTGCGTGACATCGGCTTAGTTTAAACCCATTGGCCTATTACTGAGCCCTCATCAAACAGACTGCAGACTGTTAAGGGTTTTCTTTCCTCATGGATCTTCCCTCAGTGTGTCTGTTTATCCTGTAGCTCTAGTTTGAGTAACAACACACCTTCCAGTAGGTATACACCCTGCAGGTTGATCAGAGTAAAGAGAGGCAAAACAAATACCAAGAAAGAGAGACTGCCAAGTACCAACTTTACAACCAGGGAGGCTTTTTCCCTTAAGAAATAACACATTGAGAGATCAATAAGAGCTCAATCACAGTCGATCAGTGATAAATACTGAGGGTTTTCAAATTCAAATGGAGTTTCTACTGTAACCACTATAACAGGGATGCATGGGCCCACATAGACTTGAATGCAGCTTAAAACTCATAATATTGAAACCAATGACAAACCTTTCCCCTCCACCTGTTAAAGTTTAGTTCTTCAAATGTTATCGTACCAACTGAGAAGGAGAGGATCAGATCAGGTGTATTTTGATCGAGGATTTAAGGACTTAAAGGGGCTGATTCACAAATGTATTCACACACTGACTTGTAAAGAGTAAAGTAAGTAAAATATATCACTATTTACATCAACAACAAACTAAAAAGTTATTATTCTCACAAAACTGTTCCTGTCAGTGCTGTCAAACTGCATTAAGAAAGAAAATATATTTTAGTATAATTAAGCATTTATTAAACAAACATAAACATGTGCTAACTGTCTATTATTGTACGTAAGGGCGTTACTTATAATAAATCTAATAGAATCAGGTACAAATATGAACTTCTAGTAAAAGAGACATTAGTTTCATTCCATAAAATGTTTTTATTTTACATTAGCAGGTGTTACTCAGTCCGTTTGTACACTTTACTATTGTTAGTTTTTTCAGAGGAACAACGAGATGCTTTCGTTACATTACTGGAGAAGCTGTGTTTCACTTTGACATTTAGTTTGAACCCATAAGGACCACCGTGACACGGGGGTCACATGAACTTTAAACGTTCTGGAAAGTTCCTTATACAGCTTTAGCCTTTATTTTATCTCATGAAGTGCCTCAGTGACACACACTGAACACTCTGGTGGGTCATGGTCCAGGACATTTGATTTAGTGTTCCCATGACAACATGTCCAAGATGTCCATGTGCCAGGCTAACACATGTGACAGAACGAGCTACATTTAAAAAAGCTTTTTTGTTTGTTGCTAAAGGTAAAATTCAAGCCATTTAAGAATTAAAATGCTTACAAAACATGTCCTTTATTACATTTAACCTGTTGTGGAAACATTTATTGATCAAATTGATATGAAACAAATGAGATAAATATCGCTGTGACACTGATTGGGACTGTAACCCTAAACTTTCACAGTAAACCCAAAGTCACATATACATGCACAATTAGAAATATCATTATGATCTGCTCAGTTAATTTAGCTGATTCAAATATATTGAGTTAATATGTTCTTATTCTTCAATCCAAAGAATGTTCAAACTAATTTAAACCAAAAAAATCATCCTCATTAATTAAGTTAAAAATAAGAGTTATTTTACCAACAAAGCCCAATGTGACATATATGACACATTTCAGATATTTGACACTAGGGGCGGTTTCTTGTCAGAAATGTGTTCTAGGTGGTCTATTTAGTCTAAATTATGTTCCCCTTAATTTCCCCAAAAGTAGAAATGGGTCCGGGTTCTCATGGGTTAAGAGAAACTTGTTCACCAATTAAAGTTTTTCTTGAGGTTTCTTAGAGCTTTCACTGCTGTTTTCCCACCATCTACCTTTTGAGAAATATCCACAATTAAGACAGTAAAACAGTGCCCCTCTACTTTGTAAAGGAATGAGACATAAATACCTCCTTTTGCTCAGTTTCTTTTGTTAAGCAAGGCTGAGGTCTGCTTTAAAGAAAGGGTAACAGCAACATGTGAATGTGAATGTTTGCATAGTTTAACTTCAAATGAATCTTATTGATCTTAAAGCATCTGGCTTAAAAAAAAGTGACATTACTTTACATTACATTTTTTAACTTTTTCTCTTTCACATTCAATTGAAGTGTGGAAGGGTGTTTATTTATAGAAAAATATGTGAAGGAAATCAATGTGTCCTTCACTGGAAACACATCAGGAAGCCATCACAGTAACCTGACTGGAATTAGTTCACACCTTCAGCCTTATCTGTATTTCACTTTACAGTCAGGTGTCTGTTCTCACTGACGGTGTCGTGACGTCTATTCTGTGAAGCAACAACGGATCACATGTCACGATGAGTTACAATAATAACATGAATGTGTATTGAAATATTTTTTTGTCCTCACTGCTACTCTTTCAGTTCATTTTATTGAATTGTTGGCATTGTGTTACTGAAAAGTATAGTTATATTTTCTTACATTTAATATTGATTTAAATGTTACCGTTATATCAATAAAGCTTAAATCACTGACTTTATTTACAGATTGTACAAATACTCAAGTAATAGGTTCTAGAAAGATGTTCAAAAGGAGCCATTTTGTAACTTTGGCATATTTTGATGCTAAACGTGTGTTTTTATGAATGTAGATCAAGAATTTAGACAGACCAAACAGAGACACATTACATTTTAAATATATCATTATCTGCTAAGGTAAAAAAGTACTATGTAATTAAGATCAAAATGTAAACTACATTAAACTTATTTTGTATATATTGATTGTTGTGCTTTTATTTAGGTCTTAATGTGTGCATATGTTTAAATGTGTCTGTTGATTGTGTATATATAGGTATATACATATTTGTATATATATTTGTATTTTTGTATTCAGGATTGTGGGAAACGGTATTTCGATCTCTCTGCTGTACACACAAACTGGAAGATTGACAATAAAGTTGACTTGACTTGACTTGACTAACAGAGGGGTTATGTCCAGGGTTCGAGTTATAAACTGAGCTCTATGGGGGTCTTTGAAACTAACGCGCACACACACACACACTCAAACTCAAACACACACACACACACACACACACACACACACACACACACACACACACACACACACACACACACACACACACACCAATAATAAACATATGGACAGGGGTTACTATTTAAAAAAAATTGCAAATGTATTTGGGAACCTATCCATGTGAACATATTTTGGGGGTGGACCTCAAATCCTCTAGGGGGGTCCGGGGGCATGCCCCCCCTGGTAAGATATTTTTTTAATTTTGGAGTTAAATGCATCAATCTGGTGCATTTTGAGGGGAAAATAAAGAGACTAGATCTATGGAAACACCCATATGAAACAGATGCCACATCATGTAGACAGACAGTCACCCTGTGTGAGGCAAACCCACATTTGCGCAGCGTTGCATTCACAATAGCCTACATTAAGGCCATCGGGAAACCTCCCGGCCCTCCCGATGGCCAGTCTGGGCCTGCCAGCAGCCCTCTACTCGCTACAAACTTAAATATGAAAACATAGCCGTGGGAACATGTTTCAAATGGGGGGTGCTGTGGGGATGACACCAGGGCCGGTTCTGACCAATTTGCTGCCCTAGGCAAGATTTTTGCTGGTTCATTTATATCTTATTTTATCAGTTAACATTTATTTATTCATCCATATTTTTTAATCTCTCCAGTTTTAAAGGATATTGTTGGTTTACTGTCCTATAGTATACATGTGCCAAGAGCAAGGACTGTCTTAGGTAAGACAGCTTTTATGCTTGCTTGGAACAATCTTCAGCAAGAATTGAAACTGAGCAATCTCATTCCTCTGCATGTTTTTAAAGCTAGGCTAAATGAAATGCTCGTTGATACTATGGGTACTTGTAAATGTCTATAACTATGTAAATGTATCCTGTAAATATAATGTATGATGTCCTTTATTGTTTTATGTTTCATGTGGAACCTATATGCTGCAGGTCTCCCTTGAAAAAGAGATCTATGATCTCAATGGGACCAATCTGGTTAAATAAAGGTTTGAAATGAAATGAAATGACATTGGAATGATTTCAAACCTGTTTTTATTTATCCTAATAATTATAAAGGTGTGCCTTGGAAATATTTTTGTCAAAACCGTTTGAGACACACTGAGATAACTTAGACTAAAGTGAACTATCTAAACACGAGTCCTTTACCTCACTGAGCCTCTCAGGGCAAATGGAAAATGTAACCGGGGTGAAAAGGGTGTTATCTTTACTTAATTATGAATGTGAACAGTTGTATCAACAGCTTTTACAATGTGCTGCTGACTGCTGGAAAGTGGTTTTACTTTAATGTATTTGTTTCGTCCATTGTGCTAATGCAGGTGGGGCCGACCAGTTATACAAGAGGTAGATAATAGCTGTACTTTTTTTTAATGAGTCACATGCCATGATGCACCAACATAATTGTATTATTTAGACTGACATTAAGAAGTTGAATCAACTCATTACAGGGCGAGAGAGTGAGAGAGAGAGAGAGAGAGAGAGAGAGAGAGAGAGAGGAGAGAGAGAGGAGAGAGAGAGAGAGAGAGAGAGAGAGAGATCAGACAAAGTGATATGAGTGATAGTGAAACGTTTTAACTTTCATTTAGCAAAACATAGCGTGAAACTTTACATGCAAGTTTCAAAGTAACTTCCTGAAATGTAATTGTCTGCGGTGATTCTACGGAGTCCCCAAAGGCCCAAAAGTGTGCACACAAAACATATTTTCGGCTGCCCGGGCATAAATCTCTGTTAGTTTAAACTCCCACTTCACTACTTTACATTCAAAACAAATAGCTTATAAAATGTGGCACGGCATTATTGATAAAGCTACATATTAGTCTATAAAATAGTTACATCATACTTATCTTAACCAGCAACACCAATAAAATACTGCTTCACATAAATGCATCGCAAATAATCATCAGTTTGTATTCAATGCATATAGAGGCAACTGAACCACACATCAACATTTCATCCATGCATTTCTTCACTTGTCAGTAGTTGTTCAAGCTCTCAAACAAACAAGCGGGCAGTACATCACATTGGCTCTTTTTGCTGCTACTTTGACAACATGGTTGCAACCGGTTTTGTTTTCGTGCTGTTGATGCCAATTTTCATTTTTTTATATAGTGAGTTGATGATTTCATAAACTAAGAGTGAGGTACATTTTCGCCTCGCAAATGTTCCATCCAAATGAAGCAACATTTCTAAATCATTTTCAGACAAATTTGACTACACATGTTAGTGTTGTTGGATCTTATTGTCTTATATTTGTGTACAGCACTTTGAATTGCTTTGTGTTGAAAGGTGCTATATAAATAAACTTGCCTCGCCTTGCCTAGTGATGACTCACAATCTACTAGGATTAATAAATGTCCAAAGTGTCTATTACGTTAGTAGGAAATCCGACCTAGAGCAATTGAGCATTGGAATAGAACATGTTGTTCCATACGGCCCAATGACAACAAACACGAGGCAGAATCTAAACAGGAAAGTGTAAAAACATGTTGAATCATTAAACATCTGATAGAACAAGAACAAGACACACCTAGTTTTTGTTTTTCTAAAAACAAAACAATGAGGTAGATACTAGCTGTCATTTTTTTTAAGGAGGGGCAGTTTGGGCGTATTGTTGTACATAGCCGCGGGAACATGTTTCGAATGGGGGGTGCTGTGGGGATGACACCAGGGCCGGTTCTGACCAATTTGCTGCCCTAGGCAAGATTTTTGCTGGTTCATTTATATCTTATTTTACCAGTTAACATTTATTTATTTATTTATCCATATTTTTTAATCTCTCCAGTTTTAAAGGATATTGTTGGTTTACTGTCCTATAGTATACATTGGAATGATTTCAAACCTGTTTTTATTTATCCTAATAATTATAAAGGTGTGCCTTGGAAATATTTGTTTACATAAATTGTGATAAAACCGTTTGAGACACACTGTGATAACTTAGACTAAAGTGAACTATCTAAACACTCAGAGTCCTTTACCTCACTGAGCCTCTCAGGGCACATGGAAAACATTTTTTGGTATTATATTTGTATTATATTTCCATTTAATCTTGTGGACGTGCAGATTCCCTGTCCTCCATCAGGGGGTGCTGCAAGCACCCTCAGCACCCCTACTTACCACGGCCCTGTATGAAAAGGTTAAACTACGCACACACACATGATCTCGGCTCGCGCAGCACGCTCACAGGCATAGATTGTGCAAGAGGTGCAGTGCAGGCATATTGTTATTCAAGAGATGCGTTGTTCTTTTGGAAAACATGTTTTTATTTTCAATAATACTAATTACATTGACACGTGCATTATTTGTGATTAAAATAATGGTTGTTGGTAATGTATTAGCGACCCCCACAGATGTATGATTTCACTGCGTCCGTGGGAGCTCAGACCCCTCCTTATGGGAGCTCAGCTCCCATTGGCTCCCACATAACTCGAACCCTGGTTATGTCTCTTTCTCAGAGAACCAGAATTTCCTCTTGTGTTTGTTTCCCGGATTCAACACATCATGCAGTTTGTCAGTCAGGTGCAGACACACCCGTTCCAGGATGTTGCAGAAACCCCCTAATCCTCCCTCCTCCCTCCTCCCTCCTCCCTCCTCTCCTCTCCCTCATTACCCGCCGCAGCATCAGTGCTGATCATTCTCACAGGAGCTCTCACACACAGAGGAGCAAAAACAGCTGAAGAAACTTTCTTAAAACTCAACATTTGACTCTCACACCTCAGGTAAGTCTCTATGAAAAGCCTGGTTATTGAGTGATTACTTTTAATGTTTTGTTATTGTTCATTTTAATAATATACCCACTTCTTTCTCTTAATGTTGTTTGCTGTGTGATTTTAAAGACTATTTCATGATGTTTTTACTTTTCCTGGAATAGATTAACGATACTGAGAAGTGTTCTGGTTTACAGATGATCAAAAAACTCAATATTACTTTACATTTGTAGATGATTAAGTTTGCTAACTTTCTCTCAAAAGCCTGACAAAGAACGCAAGATGGACTATTAGTACTAGAGTAGTGTATAGACAGAGTATAAAAGTAATCTTTTTTTAGTGATTTTATCAATTTGCTGAGGAAAACAAAGGTCTGAAGTTTTATTTTTTCGTATATCATTTTTAAACAGGATTTCACAAATGTATTAACTCTAACAATTATAATCCATTACTACAAATTCTGTATTTGTAAAATTCATCTTGTGTTTTAAAAAAATGTACAATCTTGCTTAAATGAAAGAGTGAAAGAATATCTTTGGGATTAATTCAGATTTTCGAATAAAACTGAGGGTCAATCGGTGATGGAAAGGCTCTCAGATCAGACATGTTCAACGTTAACTCTCCATTGTTTGTCGATGACTGTCGTCCTGATAGAAATGGAAGGAGGATTGATCGTGTTGGCCGCTGCGTTGCTGCTCTTTCTGTCACCAGATGTCCAGGGAACGGCTCATTTGGCTTTTTCCAATAATACACAGGTGGGAGTTTTTTCACTTCAATCCTCTGAATGTAAATAACCAAATGATCTGCTTGACCTTTGTACTTCAAACAGGTAACCAACAAATATTTTTCCAAGGACCAATTTCGTATTTTGAAAGGTTGATAATAATTTACAAATATATTTTTAAATGTAGCAGCTCTTTAATAAAAGGTCAGGTTGATCTGTATAGTGTAGTATTTAAAATCTGCCGTATTTCCTCGGTCTGGACTTCTCTTTCCTCTTTTATTGAGAAGTTGTTGATGCAGCCTGACTTACAAACTCAAATTCATAACTTTGCCAAACAAAACCATAAAAGATGGCTCTGATTTTAGAGGTCTATAATAATAAAAGTATCAATATTTAAAAAAAAATCAAGAACAATTCGAAATAGCCTAAACATTGACAAGTACTGGTCAAGATCCAAAACACAGTGGATCCTACACTTCCCATAATGCAACTCAATAGTTTCTAGACATCTCACATACTTAAGAAAGCTTTTTGAAATATAAATAGGACATTATGTAACATGCTGAGTACTCCTCGCTATGAGTAAACTGACAAATTGTCAAATTGGTGAAGTGTAACTCACCAACTAAAAAGTGTTAGCTACCTTGGCCATTAAACAAAAAAAGAAGACCATTTAATAAAAAAAATTGACAGAAATGTTTGAAGCTAATGCACCAGCACAACAAGTTGTTGGTCGAATTTAAAGGTAATGTAGTTGCAGTATTCTTGCTGTCCTGAGTTTGTATCCTCATGGTTGATTGCAGAAATAGTAAATCACTTTCTACACAAAATGTCAGCTAAATGAAATGCAATCTAACTACAAAATAGATGAAGGAGGAGGAAAGAATGAGGCCAGCTGAGAGTAGCCGCAGATGTTTAAAGGTCACCTATTATGCAAAATCCACTTTTTCATGAATACTTAAATAAATGCTTAAAACATACTATTGATTTCAAAACTACACACAAACAGCTATGCTTTGCCCTTAAATACCCCCATAGGAATAGATCCCTAACACACAATGAAGTCCATCATTTGATCATCATCATGTCTCCTCTGTGTAAAGAGATTCTGAAAGTTTCAGGAAAAAAGATTCGCTCACTTTTTGTCCTGATCCATTTATATAAAAACCTGTCTGAAAATGAGCTGATCAGATTTTGGCCACTTTATGATGTCATAACGATTTTTTGGCTTGTTTAACCATCAGCCAATCACTAACCAAGGTAACCCCCCCCCCCCCACCTTATCACCTGAATCTCCTCCTAGAGCACCATTGTGTTCTTTTTAACCAAATATCTCTCAGAGGGGCGTGGGCAGTTATTTTTTGTTGTCATTAGCCGCTTTCACACCAAGTACTTTGCCGTACTTAGTGCCTGGCACTTAGTACCCCCATGGAACTAAGTACAGATCGCGTTCACACCGGATTAAGTTCCCTGAGGGAGGATTACGCAAATGAAGCCGCTGACGTCACTTCTTCTTCTTCTGCTTTGGGTTTACTGGCAACCACTTCACGGCGTATACTGCCACCCGATGTCCCCGGCCGGAAGCCCCCGGAGTTGGGGACTGGCTTCAGTAGAAGCTGCTGGGACTCCCAGCAGCTTCTCCTCATCACTCCACCGCTCCCATGTTTTATTTGTGTTGCTATAAATTATTCTCTCTCCGTTGGTGCGCGGGGCTAATGCTAATAATGCTAATGCCAGCAAATACAATGGCGGCTTCACAAAACTTTTCAGAGTTTTACGGGGCGTGGTTTGCAATTCGCCCAGCCAATCAGAAATTGGTCTTTTTTTCTCCCCAGGAAAGTACCTGCTCTCTAGCAGGCACTAAAAATGGGGGTAAAAGTTATCTGAACTAAGTTCTCTTTTTGGTGTGAACGCAAAATTCCAGGCACTATCGGAACTAAACGGGAAAAGTATGGAGAAAAGTACTCCGGTGTGAAAGCGCCTAATGTGTTCTTTGTAACCAAATATCTCTCAGAGGGGCGTGGGGAGTGGCTCCTTATTTTCATCTAAAGTAACAGACAGAGAATCACTACTTTTGAAACAGGGCTGAAACAGAGGGGATTATGGGATGCTGCAATGATCTGTTTGGTATTTGGAGCCAAACACTTCAGAGACATGTTTTATAAATATCTGAGAACTATATTGATGAAAAAGAGTATAATAGGGGACCTTTAAAGACCGTGTTGATGTTTCTGTGTGTGTCTAACAGGTGAACATCACTCGAGATGGCTGTGGAGTCTCCAAACTGTGTGTGGAGACCCCAGATAACTGCGACCCCTCTGGAAACTCCTGTCTGTTCGTCTCCGCGGTCTCCTCCGTCTCAGTGCTTCCCAACGGGGTTGACTTCTCCGTCGAGCTGAGCGGAGAGTCCTCAGGATACATCGCTGTGGGAGTCACTGCCAACGCCTCAGAGGTAACACACACACACACACACACAATCATGCAGTGTGGCCATTTTGTATATATACATACAGTTATTCTATCAGAGCATGTATCAAAAATAGGTAAACAAATCTTCACTTTATAGAAAAATAGGTAGAGTAACAATGTAAATACTGCCTAACATCAGGGCAAACGAAATCCCACACAGACAGAAGACAAACAGACAAACAGACATTTTTTTTCGAGTCTTCTGGCCAATAGAGTGGCGAAGTCCCTCCCCTTCCGGTGGACCTCCATGGGACCTTATTTCGGAAAAATTATATATTGAAGTCAATGGAGAGAGAAAGATTATCTTTCGATCCCGTTTGAATTGTGCCACGAATTACACATATGATGTTTGTCAATTTAAAAGATAATTTTGCAAGTCAAAAAAAAAAAATGTGTCGTAAAACTGTGAAGTAACACATTTGTTTGTGTGAAACGCTCAATGAACTACATCTCTGGTCAACAACACACGTCACCAAGATGGCCGTCACTACTGTCTTGTCAACAAAACGATTGACTACCCTCACTATCACCACAATGAAACACGTCCTGAAGAATGTCATGCAAAGCTGCCTGCCTGCCTTCCTTTGATTCTCTCTGAACTGCTGGTCGTTTTAATGTTTAATGTCAACCATTTGTGCAAATAGCATGAAGTAGAAAAGATCGCTAGCGTTAGCGTTAGCATTTCTCCCCCGGGCTTAAATTGTGTATTATAGAATGACCACACCGGTGACAGTACTCTTCAAAGGGTTCACGAAATATGACTACTACTCTTACTGTTTAACATTTTGGGTTACTTAATGTTACTTCATGTTAAGGCTAATAAAAATGACAAGGCTGTAATGCTAACTAACGTGCTAGCTACTAGCTAGGTAGCTAACTTGATCAAGCCACTCCTGGTCCTTTCATCAGACCGGAAGCAAAAGTGGAGGAAAACAATTGTGACATCACTTACGCGACTCTGGGATTTGTAGTCTTTCTAGTTGCGTATTTTTCATAGTCTTATATTTCAACAGTTTTACGACAAACTGTGACTTTTTTGACATGGAAATTATTTTTTAAGATTGACAAACAACATATGTGTAATTCATGGCACAATTCAAACGGGATCGAATGATACGTTTTCTCTCTCCATTGACTTCAATACATTATTTTTCCGAAATAAGGTCCCATGGACCGGAAATAGATGGGCGTGACTTCGCCACTCTATCAGAATCAAGATTGTTGCCGGAAGTCCCCACGGAGAATAATTTTGCGGAAGAACTACTCTTTATGCACCCATGGGTACAACTTCAGATAAAAATGAACACATAATGAAATATGACCCCCGGTTTGATGACTGACAGGTCACAGAACAATGGGAGCTATCTACCTACCCACGATTCACACAGACAAGTTCAGCTGTCAGAACAAAGTGAAAAACAAACAATGGCATTAAATATTATTAATATGTCGGGTAGTAATAGATTTATTTATTTTCTTCTCAGAGTGTACCAGAATGCGTAGTTTATATGTTAGAATTTCTAAAAAATCTCCCCAGACCTCCCTTGTGGGGTTGGGTTTTCAGCATGTGTGCCTTTTTATATTATAAAGTTCAGCTTTGATTCAGAGGATCCAGCCCCTGAAATAGGACACATAATAACATCATTTGCCTACATTTGTTTGAGGAACACCATGCGGCTGCTTTGTTTCCATAGAGAAGTAATAAACCGGTGTTTTACTACCTGATGTTACAATGATGTGTTATGTAATCGCGCGTCAACGTTTCATCTTGTGTGTCACGCAACATTACCCAGATGCCAAATATATTTCATACATTTAAACTAAGATTTAAACTGAAGGAAAATGTCAGACTGTCATTAATTGTGCTACTTCTTTAAACGCTGAAGATATATAGCATAAAAATAGGTTGAATATTATACTTTCATGCTTCATAATGACCTTCTTGTGTTTGTGTATTGTGCTGCTGCCTTTCCCAAATATAATTTATACACTCTTGATGCCTCACACACTTGTTTTTTAAAACAACACCAGTTTGTTCTCGTTATTTTATTAACACGTTTTCTCCAACGACTATGACAAAATAATTTCACAATTTATTAAAATATCTTGTATTTTTTAAACGTTTTATTATAAATCGAGCACTCAAATCTCAGAGAACATCAAGTTTTTCTGTTGTATACAAATTCCGTGTTTTTTCCTGAATTATCCTCCCGTCTCCCATGTATTTATATTCTAACCTACATTGAACCAAACACCCTTTTGTAGTTGTTCTTACACACACACACACACACACACACACACACACACACACACACACACACACACACACACACACACACACACACACACACACACACACACACACACACACACACACACACACACACACACACACACACACACACACCACACTCGGGTGAACACAGAGACAAAACATAACAATAAGAGCTGGAAACTCAACTCCAGAGTTGTTCATCTCTTTATTGTCGTATTCCTAGCCTTAACAAAGACACTGTACTGTAGCAATGTGTCATTGTCTTAACTTCAAGGAAGCCATCTCATCTTTTCACCAATATTTATTTCCGCAGGGTACCAGCATGCTTTTCATCTGCGCTCAGAACAGCTCGGACAACGGGAAGTTCTTGTTCCGGACAATGCAGATGAACAACACTGACAAAATGCTCACTCCAACTGAGACGGTGAGATTTCAAATGTACACTCATACAGAGAGATGTTGGCATATTCATGTATTCACACTTAGGGAAATGTACTTATTTATGTGATATGAAACAATGGAGGACCAGAAATTGAAATACCTTCATATCGATTTTTCTACTGCTTACAATGTAATCTTAATATGAGAAAATGATATTGCTCAGATACTCAGATTATTTTCCATTCATTCAACTGTCACACATTTAATTTAGAATAATGATAGTTTCTTAATCTAGAGAGATCGTTCATTTTTTTTTGTTGTCACCCACCTGTTTGCAATCAAATGCCAACATTAGATTGTACATTAGATTTGTACATGTGAAAACTGATCTGAAAAGTCTGGTTTTGAGAGGCAGCTGCTGTTAGATTCGAGTTGCTCAGTGAAGCAGATGTTATCCTTGGCTTCAGCACACAGCCTTGGAGACAGTTATTACATTATCTATCTTTTTCTAGAGAGTGAAAGAAATCGGTGGCATGGTGAACGGAAATATGATCAAGTGTGAGTTTACGGTCCCCAACGTGAACGCCTCCAACACCAGGAGCAGTGAAGACACTACCTTCTCCGTCCTGCTCGGGAACGGAAGCTTCGACGGAAGTAAGTACACACACAGATACACACACTGTATAACTATTTTATTTATAAGTGCTTGATTATTTACTGTTTTCTCCCTTTTGGCATACATTTAAAAAAAATATCATTACAGATTTGCACGCTTATATCCAGAGATAAGAACAGATAAACTGCTTCCACTTTGAAACGTTTATGATTTGATACGATTCTGTATTTAATGCATTTAACTATATGTTAAAGGTTTGTCAATACATGTCTAACCTCCCACTGATCTGTCCTCCTCTTGTGATTGTTCAGGTGTTTTCGGTGCCTTCAATCTCTTGTTCGGCAGCAAACCACTGGACCTCACCAAACCCGACAGCAACGTCCCCACCACAGCAGCACCCACCACCACAGCACCCATCAACAACACCACCATGCCCAACAACAGTGGAGCTCTCCAGCCTCATGGTAAGAAAATACATATAATTTCTCTCCAGGTTTTCAGAAGCTTCGGTCCAGAAGTATATGGTGTCCTGATTCAACACATTTGAGAGCAATCTACGACTAGTAACTAGATACTGAGAGATAAGATCAGTAAAGGGTGGGAGGAGGAAAAACGTTTGTATTGTTCCTACAGTGTCCTGGAAATATGGAATTTAGTATTAATTATTTAAACAATGGGTTGGAATTGCATCTGTGATGCTCACAGTATTAAACCATTTTTTTAAGGCTTCATTGTCCTTATTTGTTTTTGACTTTTTTGAGAATGTTTTTTTAATGGCATGCTATAATATGACATTTGTTTATACTCATGACATCTATAAGTACTTATTATACCATGATTGTTATGATATTTTGTTATAACCTACTATATTTTCTATGACATACTTTGATTTTTTCCAATTGCTTTTTAAAGCATATGTTTTTCCTTTGTAACGTGGCATAAAATGTACCATATTATGACTTTTTAATGCTCTACTATACTATAACTTTTTATGACGTACAATTATGAGTTTTTTAAACCAGGTTGAAATATAACCATATCACTATACAAATGACATGTTTAGAGGATCATCTAGAGTAGAAGGGAGATTCTTAGACAAAAAAAAACTCCATTAATTCACATGGTATTTGGGTGAAGGTATTTAACTAGGATCCATCTTTTTTTAAACCTCTGCATATAAAACTGGATATCTGTAAACAAAAGACAAAAAAAGGAGGCGCCATGGTAACAATTAAACAGCAGAGGAGGAAGAGCCTAATGATTCAACATTTTGTGATTAACATCTTCTTTCTCCTTCCCTCCAGCCGTGCTGCTCCTGCTGAGCGTCCTCACGCTGTCCGTCCTGCTGAGAGTCTGAGAGGAGAGAGAGCTGTCCAGTTTGATGCCATGAAGAAAGAAATAAACCGAGTGTCAAGCTATTTATTAAAATATTTTCACTGAACTCATTAAGACATGTTTGAAGGTCATTTTGCACTTTGTTTGTTCATGAGATGTACTTTGTGATCCAACTCCAGATTAAACACTTAATTGGTTATATGTAAACCGTCTTTGAGCATTAGGAAGAGCGCTATAAAAATCCCATGTATTATTATTATTATTATTATAAATTATGTTATTCATTTCCTGCATAGGGCTATTGAAAAAGTGTTGTAATTACAGTTTTGCATTTATGTAATATGTTTCCATCTGATCCAGCCTATCTAGCACCTCAGGTAGTTTTTTATAAACACACATTTGCAGGCTTTGAATTGTTTACTGAAACTAAAGTAAACGTCAACACACATTCAGGGAAACCCAAGCCAAACCAGCTGTGTCATTATTGTGTTTTAATATTTACATGTAAAATGTACTGTGACTGTAAAATACTTTTCAAAGGGAAATAATAAATGATTAAATTACATTTTAATTGTAATTGTTTGTGGAGTCATGTCATTAACAGAGTTTTTCTACAGATGTTGAAAATGCATCATGGTACACATAACAAACCATGACTTTAGGACCACAACGAACAATTTAGGTACTGAATAAAATCTAACTATTTGTGAAAAATGCCAGTAAAGTATATAAAGCTGACAGTGATTGCAATTTAATATGGTCTTATCACCAGTCTAAAACCTAAAAAACACTCAGATATCTCTTGAATAAGACAGAAGCAGTGGGCACATGTTCCCAATAAAGCACATAAAACAGGGAATCGATGCTTGAAAAGTGACTTCTTCATAATAACTAGTATTTATTTCTTCCTGTCAATCAACTAATTGATTCAGCCATAGAATGACATCACCTCAGCATCATTCACAACAACTGAAAAAAAAGGGTTTGTGATTTGCCATTAATCTCAAAAATAACATTTTAAACATAATTCACAATTATGACTTAAATACCCGTTTCCTTATGTAAAACAGACAACGTTAAAACCCTATAGAGTGGTGAAGTCACGCCCATCTACTTCCGGTCCATGGGACCTTATTTCGGAAAAATAATGTATTGAAGTCAATGGAGAGAGAAAACTTATCTTTCGATCCCGTTTGAATTGTGCCATGAATTACACATATGATGTTTGTCAATCTTAAAAAATAATTTCCATGTCAAAAAAGTCACAGTTTGTCGTAAAACTGTTGAAATATAAGACTATGAAAAATACGCAACTAGAAAGACTACAAATCCCAGAGTAAGTGATGTCACAATTGTTTTCCTCCACTAAGAGATAGCTAAGATCAGCGCCATATAGATAGAATCTATCTATATGGCGCTGGCTAAGATAAAATAACTTTAACAAGATGCCTGTGTGCTTAGTACCAGGTTGTTATCATACCAGCAATGGGTCTTGCTCGTTCTTTCGCTTCCCGTCTGATGAAAGGACCAGGAGTGTCTGGATCAAGCTAGCTAGTAGCTAGCACGTTAGTTAGCATTACAGCCTTGTCATTTTTATTAGCCTTAACATGAAGTAACATTAAGTAACCCAAAATGTTAAACAGTAAGAGTAGTAGTCATATTTCGTGAACCCTTTGAATAGTACTGTCACCGGTGTGATCATTCTATAATACACAATTTAAGCCCGGGGGAGAAATGCTAACGCTAACGCTAGCATCGGCGATCTTCTCTACTTCATGCTATCTGCACAAATGGTTGACATTAAACATTAAAAAGACCAGGCAGTTCAGAGAGAATCAAAGGAAGGCAGGCAGGCAGCTTTGCATGACATTCTTCAGGACGTGTTTCATTGTGGTGATAGTGAGGGTAGTCAATCGTTTTGTTGACAAGACAGTAGTGATGGCCATCTTGGTGACGTGTGTTGTTCTGTGAGACCAGAGATGTAGTTCATTGAGCGTTTCACACAAACAAATGTGTTACTTCACAGTTTTACGACACATTTTTTTTTTTTTTACTTGCAAAATTATCTTTTAAATTGACAAACATCATATGTGTAATTCGTGGCACAATTCAAACGGGATCGAAAGATAATCTTTCTCTCTCCATTGACTTCAATACATAATTTTTCCGAAATAAGGTCCCATGGAGGTCCACCGGAAGGGGAGGGACTTCGCCACTCTATTTAACGACGAAATCAAGGCAAAAATATTTGTAGGAAAGACTGACTTTCAAAGACAACAGGTGAGTATGTTTTAAACACCAGGCCACACCGGAGTGGGTGGTGCTGTTTGAATGTTCGCTCAATCACAGACCCCGCCTTCCCGGGGTGTTCTATGACCCAAAACAAGCATCCTTTTCCAGTACTGCGCCACCGCCATCACAGCTCGGTGGTAAGAGAAAGCTGCTCAGAGCTTCATAAAAGGACGGCCTGTAGTCACACGTTTTACTGAAAGCAAGACATTTTACCCTAAAATGTTGTTCCCAGACATTTCTGTTTTATTTTTCCATTCTTTTTTCTTTTTGGATTTTTTGCAACAATGCTTTTTCTATTTTACCAGCGTTATGTGATGGCTAGCTAGCGAGGTAACTAGCTATGCTAACTCGCTCTTTTCCCCCTGAAAGAAAACACACACACGCTGATTGTGGTTTTTAAGAAACGCCACTCTTTTGGATGCATCTTAGCTGCTGTTTCTTCCATTTTTCGCAAGATTGTGTAGCTTTGGTTTTCCTGCGTTTATTGTGAAGATTTTTCCTTGACGGGACCGTTTTGTCTAAGCTAAGCTAGCTCATAGCTAAGAGGCTCTTGTTGGTTTTTATAGTCGCAGCTTCTCCCTGATCCATGATTTATTGCAGATTTCGTCACTCTTTTGCAGGTTTTGTTTTTTGCAAGCAGAGGAACTGGTCTGATGTCTATCTTTTTAAATGCTTTTCGAGTTGTGGTTGGCTAGCCGGCCTTGTGTTTTTTTCACTGAGGCCTTTTGGTGGCGCTGTTTGGTGGATGGATGGTTTTTGATTTTCTGGATCAAGAGTAGATTTTTCCAGTGTTTTTTCTTTTTGTCCCCTTTTTGATGCAAGAGAGATTTTTCTGCTTTTGGAAGTGGACTGTTACAGATATGGGCATCTGTTTAAAGGCCCTGACACACCAGGCCGAAATCGGCCGTTTTCGTTAGTCGGACGACGAAGCGTGCCCTGTCGCCCAAACTCAATTTGGTGTGTCCCGCACCGTCGGCCGTGACACGCCTTATTTGGCCTTTCATGCCGACGCACGGCCATGCGTTGGTGTGTCCCGTGCGTCGGCCACAGGCAGTCGGACAAAGAAATCACTCTGATTGGCTGTTCAGCTAGCGAATCAGTGCATGAGAAGCGAAACGGTTGCTTGAGAATGTCTTCCACAAGCAACACTCCAATGGCTGATAGCTCCAGTACCGCACGAAACATGTTTTCGATGGACGAGAGTGAAAATGGAACGCACACGCTATTTGTTGTTTGTTTAGACCACGCAGTCTGTTCTTCTTCGTTTTTTGATCTCTGACATTGACGACACATTTACACAAATAATAAGTCAACAATTTCACAAAAGGTGACAAATGCTAATTTATTCTGGAAGAAAAAATTGGGATAAAGTAAAAACAAAAACAAAAATACTAGATTTTGGTCATTTAGACATCGAAAAGATTCATTAAAGGTGTCCTGTGGTGCTGTGGATAACAGTCACCACTGGGCGGGACAGAGAGCTGAAGCACGAGTTAAACAAATACATTATGATCTTTTTCTTTATTTTCTAAACTCTACCTGTTGGATTTGAGTATTGCAAGAAATATTACAGTATAACGAGTACTTTGTTTTTAACCTGTTCTAATAAAACGACAGTATTGAAAGCACTTGTGCTGGTAATTTTTTTTATTTTTACATCAAGGAATTGCTGCTTATTACAGTAAAGCACTTCGTAAACAATTTGAAAAGCCATTTTTTTATTTTTGGATGGGTAGAAAAACGAATTAAGGTGATAATAAATTAAAATATAAGAGGACAATTCTGCAAACCACAAGGCTTTAAAAATTGAATTCGATATATACAAATAGCTCAATACAAATGTGTGTTAATTTCTCTTATTGAAAGATTTTCACTCCTGATAGTTTTTAGTGCTGATTAATAATAATTGTCTTTCAGTAAAATAATCTTAAAGCCTTGATGAGTTTACTCTGGGTGTGCATGTTGTATTTAATGTCCTATTCTGCTCTTACTGTAACGGAAACCAGACCTGAAACCAGACCTGAAACCAGACCTGAAACCAGACCTGAAAAACAGGCTCAGGGCTTAAGAGGTTAAGAGGCATGTGTAATAAATCTCATTACAATACGTTTCCTCAAAGAAGAATTCCTGACACCTTAACAGCAAAATAGGTTAAAAGTCAATGAACAGAAAAGTAGCAAAGGAACAGGATCAACATGTACTGTGTTTGAGTGGTGGGCTGGTGGCTGTGTTTAACTAAGGAGGTGCTGATACAACCATATCTTTACTTCTCTTATCGTATGAGTCTTATCCAAAGAATGTTTCTAATTTCAAGGCAAGGTTGTTTTTTAGTAGTACAGACAAAACGAGAGACTTTGGGTTTAATGAAACACAAATGAATAAAAATATGCATGTATACTTTGTGTTAATAACAGTGTGTCATTTTATAGAGCTCTTTTTAATGGTGAATTGGTTCACAGGACAAAAGTGTTTCAATTTAGCGGCTGTAGGAGTCATGAAGCGTGTACAGTAATGAGTTTTGTTTTAATATAAGATATTTGTTTGATCACAATTGATTGGTTGGCTTGGGTCACATGGATATGGGCGGCACTCATTAAAATCCTGTTCACCTGCGTGAGGTGTGTGTGTGGAAGAGAGGGTGACACAGGGTCGTTTACTTTTTGTTGACCGCAGTTTAATGATTGCTTTGATTATTATAACGATGTCTATGTCCAAGGAAAATAAGTTGATCATCCCAGTTTTCATTAAACTACATTATTTTTCAACAGAGTTTTTGATCTCAGCAAGTACTTTTTTGTAGCGTGTCACACAATATCAAACAGGCCCGGCCTCAGCCTCTCAGCGACTTTGTTTCCTGCTGACGCTATTTGATATCTAATATCTAATCTTAATACAACAAGATTTAGGGTGGAGGAACAAAACAATTTCAAACTTCATTTAAAGACTCAAATCAAAAAGTATTGCGCTAAATAAACATTTTAAAATCAGACGGATATTCAGATGATGTTGAATAAGTTACTCTAGACCAGATTGTGGAATATTTTAAATGAATAGAAGGGATAGGCAGTCTCTGGAATATTTTCCATTAGCTCAGTTCATATCTTAGATAATATTAGGCATCTCACAGAATGAGGAACACTTTTTTATTTTTCATTAATAAGACAAAGGGAGTGTTTGAATAACAATGCAGAACGAAAGTTATGACTGTAACTACGGTTCTATGAATCCCGGATGACCGCCAGAGGCGGTGCTTTAAGCACTGGATATGCCCATCACGCGCATGCGCAGGTCGAGTACCAATACCAACAAAGTCACCTGTGACCCCACGTGACACCGGGCTATATCTGCCGGTGTCGTCAGAGGATCTGTTCCCAGAATCTTCTCGCGAGAACACAAGGATTCTGAGTGACAGGATACTCTGGCGGTCATCCGGGACTCATAGAACCGTAGTTACAGTCATAACTTTCATTCTATTTCATCCCTACTGACCGCCAGAGGCGGTGCTTTAAGCACTGGATGACTTAAACCAACAATGTCATGAAGAATCCAAGCACTTACTCACTAACTGGAAGCAGCGGAGCTCGGCAATAGGACCACGTCCAAAGGATGGGGAGTGGCGACATTAAACCGATACAACCTGGAGAATGTGCCAGAAGACGCCCACGACGCCGCGACACAGATGGTCTCCAGGGGCAGCCCAAGATGTTGAGATGCTCCTTGTAGAGCGGCCACTGGCCCCATAGGCATGTGAGATGGTATCGACAACCCAGTGGGACAGCCGATATTTAGAGAACACAACCTTTTTTAGTGCCGCCATGGCTAACGAAGAGCTGAACCGACTGCCGTATACAGGCAGTAGCATCAATATACGCCCTTAGGGCAAGCACAGGGCACAGCAATTCAGACGTGCTGCTCTCCTGTTGAATGTCAAAGCGTGCCAGCTGGATAGGCTGATTGAAGTTGGTTTGTGGTATAGGACCTTGGGCAGGAATGCCACATTTGCCCAAAGTGCAACACCTGAGCCATCGGAGTTCCACCTCAGGCATGTATCGCTCACAGAGAGGGCATGCAACTCCCCAACTCGCTTCCCTGAGGTTATGGCAAGCAGAAATGCTGCCTTCATGGACAGCCACTTAAGTCCCACCTGGGCCAGGGGCTCGAAGGGAGGAGATGATAGGGCATCCAGCACCAGGGGCAGGTCCCAAGCCGGAGCCCTCGGGGTGCTAGGGGGACGCTGCCGTAAAGCCCCTCTCAGGAAGAGGGACACCAACCTGTGGCACCCCACCGTGGCACCGTCGACTCCAACATGTCGGGCCGAAATAGCAGCCACATAAACTCTCAAAGTAGAGTGAGAACGTCCACTATCTAGAAGGGACTGCAGAAACTCCAAAATGGTGGCTGTGGGGGAAACTTCTGAAGCAATTGGAGTCAGGACTCAGATACCCCTTTCACACCAACGCAACTCCGGTTCAAGCTCCGTGCTAGAGCTTTTCAGGTTCGGAACCGGTACTTCGATTTAGCTCCGGCTCTTTTCACACCGCTCAGAGACCGACTGGTGCTGCCGCTGCTGCGTCATGACGTCACAGTTTACGTCGCTGATTTTCTCCCCAACGGAGCTCACCTCACAACAACAACGGGCCGGGGACTGCGTTGCTTTTAATCATACGAAGCCAGATTAAATTAAATAACGACTTCTCCAACCTTATACTTTTCTCCAGAGTGCCGTGGTTCATTGTTTATTAATGTGTTTCAGCGGCATTTACCGACCGCTGCAGTGCTGGCTGCTCTTCCACGAGTGTATTCTCCCGTTAGCTCCGGGTTAGCTCACACGGCTCTAAAGTATTCACTGTCTGACTGTCACACAAGCAGCTGATACATATCCCCAGTTCCCCTTAAAGGGCCCATGTCATGGCCATTTCCACTGATCATAATTACATTGTTGAGGTATACTAAAATAGATTTATACTGTGCAATTTTCCAAACTCACATTGGTTTCGCATACAGCATCTCTGTCAAGCATGTGTATTCAGCAGTATTCACTTTCTCCACTAAACGACTCGTTGGAGCTCTTGCCCCCCCCTCCCTGTGAGCCTAGTGTGCTCCGATTGGTCAGCTCGGCCACTCGTTCTGATTAGTCAACCACCAGACAGGCTGCGCCCATGTCAGTGCTTTTCCCGGCTGCTCTCAGCGTAACATCAGTCTTATCATGGCGTCGGTACAGCGGTATATTTTTATATACATATATATTTTTAACTGTTGTTATAGAAGAGTGTGACGGCCTCAGGGCCTTTGTCTTACGGTGGGGTGGAGCTGAAGAGGGTAATCAGCGCGATCACGGACACCTCCGTAGCCGGTGCTATTAATCCCAGCGGCCCGGAGTCTCTCTCCAAAGCGGCTGCAGAAGGACGAACTGAGCGACCCTCTCCCCTCGACCACCTGTCTCTGCATTTACCACAATAAATGTGCCGTGGTTTTGTAAACTCGTGTATGTCTCCTTGTCTTTCCGTTGTGGCCTACGAGCTACTCTCATAACAAAGAGTAAGTTATTTTTACCCGTTATAAACTACTACTGTTTGATGAGAAATCAAATCATGGTTTGCTATATATGAATTCAGGGAAGAAAGGATAGGCCTACTAAGTATTTCCATTAAACTTTATTTTTAGAAATGTACAAAATGAACATAAATATACATATATACACGGTATATCATCCATTCCTCCTCCTCGCATCTTGCCTGCGCACAGTCGGTGCGGTGCCTTTTAGCACCCTCAGTAGTAGTAGAATCCCTTCCCCGTCATGGATTGTCCGCCAGGATCTGGCTGGACGAAATCAAATGCAAATCACAAAATATTAGAGAAACTTAGTTGTTTTAGATTCGTTAGTAGTAGTTGTGTAATGAACAGCTTGCCTGCTAATATGCTAACCTAGCTTTGTTTACCTTGGTAGCTAACACGATATGAACGTTAGCTTGGAGGAAAGGCAACTATAATGCAGTGTAATAAAACTACTATGAACAAAAGCTAGTGGTTCATATTAGGCTAGCAATAACGTGTTTATAATTGCAATCGTATACGGGTATTCTGCTACGTTCGGTCATACAATGTAACTTGCATGAATACATTGTTTTGCGCTAGCATACAGCTAGCCTCGTTAGCTACATGCAGTATATGTACGGTCACAATGTACGGTAAATCACAGTACAGTATACTGTATGAGTATTCCGTGTGTGTGACTGCAGACATTCTCCTGCCATGACAAACATGTAAGGCCATCTGCTGACATTGTAGTTGATATATTTAAACGCTAGCAACGTAGCATCACAAAAATGTTTTTCTGACCAAAACTAGCTCTAGCTCCGTGTGTTAGATCGCTACGCCAGCTATAATGTAATTACGTTTCGCGACTGACCGGCAAATCACCCGGAGTATACTGTCAATAGGTATTTTGTGTGTGAATGCAGACATTCTCCTGCTATGAGATACATGTATGCAAGGCCATCTGCTGATATTAGAGTTGATATATGGAAACTCTAGCAACTTAGTTAGCACAGTTAGCACTGTGTCAATGGCTTAGCAGTCCAACACAGTTTACACATTTAAACAGTCTTGTTTGATAAATACACAAATAACAATGCAAACTTACAGGTTGTATACCCAGATCTTCCCCTGCTCCAAACGGTCCAAACAAGCTGTGCATATCCGGCCTCAAACTGGGCAATGTTTTGGAAGCTTTCGTCTGTGAAATGCCGGTTCTTCGAACCTCTGGAGGAGGAACACGACGCTGCTGGTGTGGCCATAGCTCTTCGGGATTGGTCCATTTCGTTCCGGGTACCGCATGACATCAGGCGGTACCCGGAACTAAATGGAAGACTCAAATGGGCAGTGACGTATCTCCAACGAGGCGTTTTGGGGAGGTATTTTCTGTGTTAGAGTTTTACTCGCTACAGGGTGTACTTTGAGGGTTTTGACTCTGCACACCGTTTACATGCATAAAAACCTTCATAACACACAAGGGGACGGGTAATAACCGGAAAAGCATGACATGGGAGCTTTAAGTGAATGTGTGTCAGTCTGAATTGACGCTGTTTGGTGTCAGTCTGAATTGACGCTGTTTGGCATCACAACGCTGTTATGAAAGTTTCTCTGGTATAATATGGGTGATGTTAGCATAGCAACCGAAGCTAAACTGACTACTTGCTAAGCCGTTTTCTACAGGCACTTTTTACCGACGTATTTTTCATTATGATTCTACTTGTGATAGTCGGACATGACAACCTGTGCAGCCCATGTATTGATTCCATCCGATAGCTGCTATAATAACAAACAAAACGTCTGCCTGCTCTCCACAATGATCAATAACAGCGAACGGATGGTCAAAGTAAGGTACAAATAAACAGAATCACACGAAGCCTGGTTAGTGTTGCCTGACTTTAAAAAAAAATTGTTTTTTTTACAAGTGTGTGGTTGTGTTCTAGTCACTTTGCTCAGCACTACTGCTTGTTACAACTTTTATTTGCCGTACTCGCCTTAACTGTTAGCTCAGGTTAATCTCGCCCCCCTCCGACGTAAGCGTGACGTATGCGGTTCTTGCTTCTAGACGGACAACTTTTTGGTGCTCGAAACGAACCGGATTCCGGAGCTTAGAGGCTGCTCTGCTACGGTGTGAACAGGAAAACCCGGTGCTTTTCAAGCACCAGCACCGAACCGGCCCCGAAACACCGTTGGTGTGAATGGGGTAAGAGAGACACGAGAGCTGGAGCTTTGATGGCAAACACTGACGGTTTATTTAGAGCTTCGGCCGGAGAATTCACAAGACAAGTCACGGGCCATGGTCTGACCACACGGTTGAGATGCCACATCAATTCTGAAGAACTCTACCCCAGACCCATGTATTTAGCTAGTTCTGAGAGAATAATCAACATTGTGCATAGCAAGATAGAACCATAACACCTCTATCAGCTGGCGCCAACAGGCAGGAACAGGGAGACAAAACACTGAGAGCACAGCAGCCAAGGCTACAGGTGCCTGTGCTCAGTCAGGACAGTATGAACTGATAAACTGGGTCAAAGTTATGGGCCTTGGAAAATATTTCCCCAACAGTTCCTCTCTTTTTATCAATTTTGATAACCTAAAAACCTTAGTCTAATAATAATTTCTTCAATACTTAAATCAATGGGAATCTTCAGATTTGTGTGGACTTACACAACATCAATCACATCAATAACAATCACATTAATAACAACATAATAAGATTGAGACAGCCAATCATAATAGAAACATCATCTCTCGTCAGTGTTTGGAGCATCTTTTGTCAAAAGCATAATAATGAACACATATCAAATCACAGATACATAATAGCAAAAACATTTATTTTAAACCAATATGTTTTAACATTTAACCATTAGTTAATCTCCTTTATCAAACTATAAAATCAAAACCAGCTTGCAGCTTAAAGATTTATTTCAAGGCAATCACTAGTCAAAAGCATTTTAAACTTAGGATCATAAGAGATCCAGCTAAGGTATAACAATTCACACCGGTGATTTGATCAATCTGTAATCTGCAAAGTTGCAGTGTCTACTTCATTACGCTTTAGTCAAGAGTAAGGCACTTTAGTCTGAGTAAAATCAATACATTCATTTTGGTCAAGTATATTGTAACAATCTGAAAAGGAAAAGTTAGGCAAATATTCAAAGACTTTTGTAAAAACCTGGAAAGGAAGGGAAATTACCTGAAAATCTACTTATGGTACTTGGAAAGGGTTCTTCTGTGTTTATCTAATGTTGAATATAGAATATCAATTTCTTTAAATTATACTTCTCTAATTTGAGGATCAAATATGCTGCATAATTGTTTTATGACTTATTATAAATATATGAAATTAATCCAGTACTTGAAACCTCATTTTAAGTCTGTCTGTGCATGGATACTACATTAAAGAGTAGTGTTGTTAAGCCTGATTGCTGGAGGATTAAGGATGTTAACATTATCTGTGATAATAGTAGAAATACCTTATTATTCAATACCTTGCAATCTGAAAATATTAATTCATTTATTTTGTTTAGTGTGAAAGTGTAATCTGATCTGACACAAATATATTAATCACCACTATTTAACACATGTCTGGTCATTGGAAATATAAAAAACAATCATTAATTGTACATCTGTAAACATCTGGTCATTCAATTCAAAGTTGATCTTTGTACGAGAGCTGGAAGAACATGTCCGTCAGTCTTCCTGACTCGTTCTCCTCCTCCCTTTATGACACCGAGTGTCTGGTGTGTAAAGGTATCCTGATACTGTAGATTTGTTGTGTCTCGTCAAATGTGTTAGTTTTGTTTATGTATTATGTCTGTCATTTCATGTCTAGTCAGGTTTTCATGTTATTTCACGTCATGTCATGTCTGTCTACTTAGGTCATTCATCTCTAGTCTGTCCATGTGTTTCATGTCATGTCTCGTTTTCCATTTTCCTGTTTTATTTTGTACTTACCTCTTGTCTCTCATTTCAGGCCCTGTTACTTCCTCCCCTTGTGTGTTTTCCCGCCATCGTCAGCGTCTGCCCCGCCCCTGATTATTTCCACCTGTTCCCACACACCTCATGTTTAAATAGTCCTGTCTCTCCCCTGTCCTGTGTCAGTTCATCTTGTTTGTTTCCCCAAATGGTCGTGCCAAGCCTCAGCTAAGAAAGGATCGTTTTCACTCATGTCAGGTTTTGTTATTTTGTTATTTTTGTTGACTTAAAGGTGGGGTAGGTCATTTTGGAGAAACCAGCTCGAGATCGCTAGAATTTGAAAATACACAGCCGGAAGAAATCTGCTACTTCCTTACAGAGCCCCTCCTCCAACACACACGAACGCGCACATGACCAATGAGGGCACGAGATAAGCTTGTGCACAGATGGAAGGCTGACAGGCAGGTAGGCCATCCAGTTATTTAGGCAAGCAGCAGCGACGTAGAGTAGCTGCAGCAAAGCAGCAGCAAGCAATGCATAGAGAGAGATCTGGCAGGTTAAATAGAGCGGCATATTAAGGAGACTCTGTTTGGTTGGTTGTAGAGTGGCAAGGGGCGTTATGTATGAATGCAGCATAAGTGCTCCAGTTGACTGCCTGAACTAGCTCGCAGGCTTCGCCCCATTTATTCTTAAATTCTCTTTTTGTTATGCTTTGTTTTGTCCTCCTTGTGAGCGTTTTTTGTTAAATCCAGTACCTACTCTGTTAAGAGGGATTATCTGTTCTTTGAAATTAAAAGACATTTTTGTTACATTCAAGACTTTGTCTCTGGGTCGTGCATTTGGGTTCTCCAGTTTGTGTCGAGGTCGTGACAAGATAAGCACTGAGGTGCTGATTGACTCAAACTCTTCTTCATCAGAGCGCCATATTTCAACCCCCCAATTGCTCTGCTTTTGTGGCTCATTCAGTGAGCACTGTAGTTGATCACCCCCAGTGAAACGGAGGCTCATCTGCCTGTATTCCTTCTGCTATCAATGTTGAGAGCAGTGCAACTGCGTATTCCTAGTGATGCATCCAGGTGTCCCCCTCGTGATAGGAGAGGTTAGGAAGACATCAAACTGCTCCAAGAAACATGGAACCTTGTATTATAGAAGCCTCTGAAGCCCTCGCTCGTCCTGCAGGAGAAGCATCCCCTCTCAGCAGAAAGTTGAAGAGTATAATCCTCTCATCTTGAAGGACCTCGTGTTTCCCTGCAGGTGGCTGGGGGTGCTCTCTGCACCCGGAGAGTGTGGACTCTTTCTCTCTGACCCTTGGCCTTGAGAGCTGTCCTAGTTATTGGCACAACACCTGATAGGGATGTTTTCTGAGATGACAACTCAATGTAATGGATTAGCACATTATCATTTAATTACAAAAATAGGATAGGCCCCTCAGATTGCTTTGGGAGCCTTCCTGACACATGCACGTTATGATTTTGAAGGTTTGCGTTAGTCATTTAACATCCAAGAATCACATACTCATCAGTCCATAGCAGAGAAAAGTTATTGTAAGTTAAAGGTGAGCTAGTCCCTGTTATATTAATTCACCATTTACCGTTTGATAAAATATCAGTTTATCAGAAATAAATGTTTTCTTCCATAAAACATAGGTTTGAGAAATAAATTACCCAATATAAAATAAATTACTCAATATAAAATAAATTACTCAATATAATTGACTCTTCCCTCCCTTTTCTTACATATGGTACATATGAAATAATAACTTAGGAGTCTATTTAAGCATGGTATAGTTTATAATTAATCGAGAAGACTCCGTATCACCTGTGTGCAGCTTACAAAAAACAATTGTGAGAAACATATTATGCAGGAAATGGATACATTTGTTAAAAAACAAAGCATATCCGATTTGAGAGGAAAAGTTTCATCCCTTTAACATCTGAGTTATTACTGAAGGCATAGCATGAATGATATTGGGTGTCTGAGGGTGTCATTACTGAGAAATGTCAAAGAGAATCAAAATCTTATATTTGAAAACAGGTTTGCATTCCTCCACTTAAGGTGACGTTATCATTGGAAACAATAAAAGCTAATTGTTTTGATGTAGAATCTATATATTGAATCGTTAGAGCAGAACAGAATGGTTGTATTGTAGCCTGAGTTTTGTGCAGCCTTTAGTTTTACTAGGTGGAAACATTGTCTATATAATGTGAATACATGTAGAACTAGACTGTAAGAGGCCCCTGACATTAGGCCTATTTGAAACAATAGTAGGGGCTTTTAACAGCTCACCAACTTACAGGCATCATAGCAGTATGAATAGCCTTAAAGAACCAAACCCACTCTGCGGTAACGAGAGTCATGTATCCGAACCAAATGCCCTAAGTGAAACCGTTAGTCTCATCTGACTGACCCAAGGCTGGTGCTGGTGTGACAGGGAGGCTTCCAAGTGTTTATAGCAGATGTCATGCTTTCAGTTCATGGCTCAGTGGGGGGGAGCAGACCCATGTGAGACAGTATCAACGGCTGTAATGTTCGTGTGCCTCCTGAGTCTTTGGAGGAGGAGAAGCGGCAGTTTGAGGAGTGTCATTCTCTCTGGGAGCAGGAAATAGTGTCCATTCTCGGACCAAACCATTAATGTCATTGCATGTAGAGCAGCCATAGCATCTCTGTGACTGCACTCAGCCGGACTGCAGCAGGGCAGAACTGGGTGACTTTAAGTGAAGCCGTCCAAGGCCATAGGCAAAATGGAACCACGTACTAACAAAAATGGACACGAGGTCATCAATGTCTCTCTTTACCTTTGGCCTAATTGTAAAACAAATTAGTGGAAAAAATGTGGAACACTAATCCATCATCATGAACAATGTAGAGTTACTTTAAAGAATTACTTATGGGTTGAAGTCAAATTAACATTAGAACTAAAGTCAGTCAAAATTGGACTTGCACGGATCAGGATCTAATCAATACACCATTTTCCCAGCTCTGTAATGAAAAGGATATCAAGATTAGGTACATTACAGGAGTGTTAAAAATCCAAACATGCACACTTATCTTATTATAGTAGAGATTAGAGGACAGGTCTAATGTTGTGAACAAATGTATGAAGTCAAAGTTATTTATTTATTTTATCTTATGTACCACATTTAATTTAATAATTAATGTTGAATTACTAATAACTCTAAAGAAGGCAACCATTTACAATGTGGATAAGGTGAACACTTATCCAAAGTGTGTGTGTGTTTGAATTAGGTCAGTAAATTAATCATCAGTATAATTATGTATTATGTTGATTCACATGAAAATAACAAACGTCAAACCCTTTATGATTACTATGATGTTGATTTTAACCAATATTCTGCTTTCCAGATAGTCTAATGCCCTTTTTTTTTTTAACTAAGTGTATCTTCATCTTTTTTCATCCTCATCAGGCGAATGGGAACTCTATACAAACTCCTGTGGTTCCACCCAGACCCACAGAAAAGGTAGACAAACACTCCCAATATCTAAAAATACAATGCAGTGTTTCGCATATTTAAAACCTGATACTGTGAGAACATGTGTTTGTTTCATGTCAATAAAGATGATTAGAGTTAATCCGCAACCTTTGGAGCCTGTTCTTTAGTGTGAGAACAGCTAACAGTGAAGAAATGGCAAAAGGTTTCATGTTACTTTACTGTTCGAAATATCGTGTGTGTGTGTGTGTGTGTGTGTGTGTGTGTGTGTGTGTGTGTGTGTGTGTTGTTGTGAGAAACAATTTGTTGCTTAGACTGAACTCGAAGGAAGCTCGACTGGTGAATTTTAAATCAAAACAACTGTGCATTAATTAAATACATTTGACATTTAGCTTGAGCTGGCTTCAATACTTTCTTTATGGTATTTAAATTGGGCTCAAGTAGAACCTTTACATGGATTTGGCTTGCAACACAAAGTGATACTGATCTCTGTCTGTTATGATTTGGAAGTCTCATGATTTAAAGTGTAGGCCTGTGAAGGAGAGGCCCTTGGAAAACAACATCTATTTTTCTAGTAATTACTTATTTTAAACATTAGACTTTTAAAGAATTGCTCAATTCATTTAACACATTTATTATCCACACAATAAAAACTTCAACAAATATATTGATCCTGGCTTAACCAGGGACCCTAACTATTTTGTTCATAAGCTTGGTTTCAGAAAACTTGTCAGTAGTTTAACAACTATTTGAATTTGAGTAATGTCTATGGAGACCAAATTGGTTGATACGAGAAATAATTTGAAGCAGTTTAATAAAGAATGTTAAACTATATTTAAAACTGTAATTAAACTTCAACTTATATTAATTATCTGAATCCAGTGGCCAGTTGGAATAGATAATCAACAAAGTCTCCATTTTGCGGCAACAGCCGCAAAATGTTTCTACAATAATTCGTCTTATGTCTGAGTCTAGTTCTGTCTCATCAGCTTTGTCTCGGAATGTGTTCAATACATAACGTTTTTTTTGTATTATTATTACCATACAATACATAGATTAAGAATAAATTAAACAAATAATACAACATTGACCTAAAAGAGCAGACAGATTTTGCAACCCTGATCTCCTCAGGCAGGTCGTTTATGACCAGCAGTGATGCCTCTGAGGGTCTCAGGGTGCAGGACGGGCATAAAAGGTCACAAACATATCTTAACATACCAGCAATACCATTTTTTTTTTTTGTAATTGATTCTTAAAGCAATATAATTGTCAAGTCTCCTCTGATTTTGTGCAGTTTCCCCACTTGAACGGGACTTGAGGCATCTACTGGACTTTGAAACAGGGTTCCACTCCAATGCAGTTTACTTAAACAAATGTCCAATTGCTGAATGGGTCATTTTGTGTAGGTGAAAAACCTTTGAAAACAAGAAAGATGCATTTAGAACTTGCAGGTTATCAAAAATAAATAAAGCATGTAAACATGTAAATAAAGCATGTAAACAATACACTTGTTTGGCAACTGCTGCCTTAATTATGAATATGTTACACATAGATTGAGCAGACTAAGCACAGAAATATCCATTTTAAACATGAAACCGTTTCTTTAAACCCAAGCTCTTTTAAAATCTCAGCAGATTTAATTAACTGGACTTTACTATAAATGTTTTTAACAAATCAAATTCATTATATTTAAACAAGAAAATATTCTTACCTCCATTTTAACAGAAGTATTCAACCAATTAAACAAGATTTTATTAGGAATGTTTTTAATAAATCAAATGAATTCTTTGTAACAAGAAAGATTATTTTTTCCATTTTAGCAGGAATATTCAGTGGATTAAATTAACAGGATTTTATTAGAAAGGTTTTTAGTCATTCGAAATGAATACTTTTTAAGAATAAATATTTTATTGTATTTATTTATGTATTGTTCTTCTCCAAATCAATGTATTTAACCTCCTAAAATCCTATTCCTTTTAACACCTATCAGAGTAGGCTAATTGCAGGATGTTAAAATGCTGTTTAGGATATTTGGAGATTTAAATATAACAACCAAAAAGTATTTTCCTTCTTCTCCAATGTTCATCACACATACAGTATACCCGCATTGACTTATGTCTCTTAGATAATAGACTACTACCCTCAAAAAGGGCTTTACATATCTTGGGATTGAAATCACACCCTCTTTTTCATCCCTCATCACTGAGAATTTTGGCACACTGTTTGTAAAAATGTAAGAAAGATATGACTAGATGGACGAACCTACCTTTGTCCATAATCGGCCGTGTTAATCTGATAAAAATGATTGTATTACCAAAATTCCTCTACCTTTTTCAGAATATTCCTATCTTGATAAAAAATGTATCAAATGAAATGAAATCAAGTTTTATTTATAAAGCACATTTAAAAACGATTTTTGGTCGAGCCAAAGTGCTGTACATGTAATAAAAACACATTACTACAATCACAATAAAAGACAATAAATTACAACAGATATATATAAAAAATAAAAATAAAAACACAAGGAAAAGTCAGGAGTCGTACTCCGCTCTAACTAGAAGGCCAGAGAGAAGAAGTGTGTTTTTAGTGTAGATTTAAAAACCCCTAGGGTCTGGGCCGACCTCACATGGAGGGGCAGAGTGTTCCAGAGCCTAGGGCCAGCTGCTGCGAAGGCTCGGTGCCCTCGGGTTTTAAGCCTGGTCTTGGGCACTACCAGCAGCAGCTGGTCAGCAGACCTTAAAGCTCTTGTTGGGGTGTAGCGCTGGAGGAGTTCAGCTATATAGGCCGGAGCCAGCCCATTTAGTGCTTTAAAAACAAATAAAAGGATTTTAAAATCAATTCTGAACCGAACTGGAAGCCAGTGTAGTGAGGCCAGAATTGGGGTGATGTGGTCACGCTTTTTGTGGCCAGTCAGCAAACGTGCAGCTGCGTTTTGGACTAGCTGCAGGCGTTTAATTGAGGCCTGGTCCATACCCACATACAGAGCGTTGCAATAGTCCAGTCTTGAGGTAACAAAGGCGTTAATAACCCTTTCTAAGTCATTAAAAGATAAATACGACTTGGTTTTGGCCAATAGTCTTATTTAAAAAAAGCAGGATTTGACTACAGTGCTGACCTGCTTGTCGAATTTAAAAGTGCTAGTGAAGGTCACTCCAAGGTTCATGACCGAGGGGAGGATGTTTTTTTTGAGAGAGCCCAGAATATCAACCGGAGAGGCTGGAGGTTGGGGTCCAAAAAAGATGACCTCAGTCTTGCTCTCATTGAGGTTGAGAAAGTTTTTGCTCAGCCAGGATTTTATCTCTGCTAAGCAGTCCATCAACTGCTGTAGTGAGTGTTTGACATTTGCTTTGAGAGGCAGATATATCTGTACATCGTCGGCGTAGCAGTGGAAGGGAATATTATGTTTTGTGAGAATTGAACCTAGGGGCAGTATGTACAGTAGAAAAAGGATGGGGCCCAGAATCGAGCCTTGGGGAACCCCACAGGTAAGAGGGGCTTTGGCAGAGGAGAAGGCACCTAGCTGTACTGAGAAGCTACGGTCTGTCAGGTAGGACCTGAACCATGCAAGGGCAGAGCCTGTGATGCCAGCGGACTGTTCAAGCCGTGACAACAGGATGCTATGGTCCACAGTGTCAAAGGCAGCTGTCAGGTCTAACAGCACCAAGACAGGGGAGCTACCTGAGTCGGCGGCTAGGAGCAGATCATTAAAAACTCTTAAAAGGGCTGTTTCAGTGCTGTGCATGGGTTTGAAGCCAGACTGAAACTTTTCATGGATTCCATGCATGGTTAAAAAAGACTGTAGCTGGGCGTAGACTACTCGCTCCAGGGCTTTTGATAAAAAAGGTAGCTGGGAGATGGGCCTAAAATTTGCGAGAATGGAGGGGTCGAGATTTTTCTTTTTAAGTAGTGGCTTAACCACGGCATGTTTGAAGGCAGCTGGGACACATCCTGAGCTAAGAGAGGTGTTTAAAAGTAATAAAATACTTGCTCCAACTGAATCAAAAACATCTCTGAGAAGGCGAGAGGGAATGCTGTCTGAGGTGCAGTTTGTCGGCCGCAGGTGCTTGACTACATCCGAGAGAGAAGAGAGGGATACAGGCTCAAAGTGGTCGAGGACAGCAGGGCACAGAAAAGGAGCAGGATCTGGGGTAGCACTAGTGTGGGATAGCCTAAGAGCAGATACTTTTTCAATCAAAAATGTAAGAAACTTATCACAGAGAGTAGTCGATGGGACAATAGAAGAAACATCACAGGGATTAATGATAGAGTTGAGGACATTAAAAAGAACCTGAGGTTTATGGCTGTTTTTGGAGATTAACAGAGAAATGTGCTCTGTTTTGGCTGCTTTGACTGCCGTCTGGTAGTCAGAAAGGCAAGCACGAAGGATTTCTAGGGAGACATGGAGTTTATCCTTTTTCCATTTTCTCTCTGCACGTCTGCAAGCGCGTCTGAGAACACGAGTACAGTCATTGAGCCACGGCTCTGATAGAACTTTGGTGCGTCTAAGCGTAAAAGGAGCAACAGAATCCAGTATTAGTGTGCATGTCGAGTCAAACATGGAGATAAGCTCATCAGCATTAAAAGCACAGTTCACATCTAATTTACAGATCGGAGAAGCATTAAAACATCAGAAAACTGTGAGGCAGTCAAGGGGTTAATCGAACGCAGATGACGCGCAGGGGCACGTGATTCGACTCCTGCGGAAGGGATGGAGGTTGTAAACAGAACCGGTAAATGGTCTGAGATACGCGTTGCTGCACATATTTCATCCACAGATACAGACAGTCCAAACGATAATACTAAGTCCAAAGTGTGTCCTTTTTCGTGTGTTGGGCCAGCCACGGACTGAACGAGACCAAAAGAATCAAGGAGATTTAAAAAGTCCCTAACCAGAGGTTTGGACTCGCAACACACATGGACAGTGAAGTCTCCGGAGATCAAAACACGATCATATTTCACCATGATCCCGGACAGAAAGTCAGAAAAGTCATTTATGAAATCCTTATTGCACTTTGGCGGATACACGACTGCGCAGAGTATAGGCGAGGCCGGGTTCAGTTCAAAAAGCTGCAACTCAAAGCTAGCATAGCTAGTTACAGGGTGAAGCAATCGGCATTGGAGGCTAGCTCTAAACACTGATGCTATGCCCCCACCATGGCCGGTGGCACGGGGGGAACTGAAGAATGTACAGTCAGGAGGAAGAAGTTCAGAGAACGGTGTATACTCGCCAGCGTGGACCCAGGTCTCCGTCAGGAACATAAAATCCAGTTCACGAAAGGTGAAGAAGTCGTTTAGCAGGAACGTTTTGTTTGCTATCGACCTAGCATTTAGCAAAGCCATGCAAAGTTTTCGCTCCGGGCTTGCCGAAGGTGTAGTGCGTCTCAGCTGACGAAGATGTGCGTGTTGAACGCCGCGCGGGCCGGGAGCAGTCAGTCGGGCAGGAGGAGCTGCCAGCGGGCCCAGCAGAGTCCGCAGCTCCGGAAAAACAGGGCGAATCCACCGATCCCTCACATGGCGTGCAGCGGGAGGGCCATGACATCCGAGGCGTGGATAAGTCCCAGGAGAAGCCGTCAGGTATGCCTTCAGATGGACCAGTGCACCACCACGCTTTCCCCGTCGTCTAAAGCGCTTTCGGCGAGGCAGGATGCAGGGCAACCGGCACAGGTAGGTGGGAATATTCGACAGTAGAGGGAGGGGGGACGATTTATGGTTGCCAGATGTAGGTTTGGGCAGCAATATCAACTCCAGTGAGGGTCTGAGGTGGAGGAGAGCTTGGCGATCGTAAACGAGCAGAGCAGAGACATTCTGACAAACATAAAACAAAAACAGGATAGCTAAAGGGAGAGAGCTGAGGGAGCGACGAGCCGACACAGGCGCCATCTTGAATCACGTCAGATGTCAAGTTTCAGGAGTTTGAATGAAGTGGACATTTCAGCTGTTAAGACAAATCAGCGAAGTTGATTTGTCTTAACAGACAAATGTCTTGTCTTTTTCCGATTATGGACGAACCCGTGTTAATCTGATAAAAATGATTGTATTACCAAAATTCCTCTACCTTTTTCAGAATATTCCTATCTTGATAAAAAATGTATTTCTTTCATTCATTGGAGAGAAGCATTTCATCATTCATTTCGAATGGCAAGCCCCCGAGAATAAGGAGAAGTGCCCTTCAAAGACCTAAAAAACTTGCCGGCCTGCATGGCCCTACCCAATTTCATCCACTACTACTGGGCGTGCAATATAAAAGCAATGCTACATTGGATGAAGGAAGTTGAACCTGGCAATGGTGAGGCCTGGGTACAATTGGAACAGGCCTGTAGCCCACTTAATCTACGTTCCATACTATGCGCTCAGTCACCTCCTTCTTTACCTCAATTCAGCTCTAATCCAGTGGTGTATCACTCCGGCAATTTAGAAGGCATTTCAATTTGCAGACAACGTCGGTACATTCTCCACTCAAGAATAATTACAACTTCCCTCCCTCCCTCTCTGACTCTACTTTTGGGATATGGGACACAAATGGCATTAAATCCGTTCATACTCTGTATGTAGATGGGAAATTCGGATCATTTACACAACTCTCTCAATGATTTAATTTACCACAGTCTCACTTCTTCAGATATCTCCAGATTAGACATTTTGTTAAGACAAATATCTCTTCTTTCCCTGACATCCCAATGAACAACGCAATTGATCATATTCTCTCACTATCGCCGGGTAGCAAAGGGCTAGTCTCTCTTCTCTATAATAGTATAAACAACATCGTTGCTTTATCTCTGCAACATGTCAGGAGTCGTTGGGAGAATGACATTGCTGAGGAAATGGCAGAAAGTGCTTGACTTCATGACCTCTTCCCCATGTGCTAGGCATAGATTGATACAACTCAAAATTGTTCTGAGAGTGCACTTTACCAAAGCAAGGCTGGCGAAGTTATTCCCTGACCTAGACCCTTCATGCCCTCGCTGTAACAGTCAACCAGCAGATCACATTCACATGTTCTGGTCCTGTCCCAACCTCCGCTCATTTTGGGGCAACATATTCATTGCATACTCCAAGATTTTTCAAAAAGACATCACACCCAATCCTGTATGTGCTTTATTTGGCCTCACCCCTGAAACCGACTACCTTAAAGGTAAAACTCAGGCAGTCATAGCATTTACCTCCTTGATTGCCAGGCGCCTAATTCTCCTGTCCTGGAAGGATCAAGCACCTCCCAATGTTACTAGATGGATAAGAGACACTATGCACTTCCTTAAACTTGAGAAAATCTGGTACACTCTAAAAGGCTCTGTGCAGAAGTTTACAAAGATTTGGACCCCCTTCCTAAATTATTACGATAGTTTACAGATCCCCCTAAACCAGGATGACTAGAGCAATAGTTTGTGGCAGCAGCAGCAGCAGCAGGACCCCAACCCCCATCCCCCCCCCCCTTTCTTCTTCTTTTTAATTTAATTCTCATTGGTTATTGTACTTATCATTTTATTTTGACTATTTCCCACTGATGTGCTTTGTTATCCTTGTACATTGTATTATATTGTATGTACTGGCCTTTTTTCATATATCCTTGGTTGGACAAAAACCTCAATGAACAATCATCCTTGTGAAGATCTGGAATTAAGGGGACGGGTGGGGAGGGTTGGGTGGGTGGGGAGGGTTGGGTGGGTGGGCGGGATTGGGTGGGATGCAATGCTATTGAATGTATATTTCTTCTGATTTTGAAATCTCAATAAAAACTGTTAAACAAAAAAAAAGCAGCTGTACCACACATCTTTAGGAAACACAATATTATTTTAATGATGCAATTTGAATGACATCCATGTAATACTTGTGGCTGCATTACAACTCTAATATGCGTGACAATGGATTAGTTTTGAACACATTGACCTATGACTGAGCCCTCATGAAACAGACTGCAGACTGTAAAGGGTTTTCTTTTATCTCCTCATCGATCTTCACTCAGCGTTTCTGTTTATCCTGTAGCTCTGAACTGTTTGAGTAACACACCTTAGGTACGCCCTGCAGGTTGGTCAGAGTAAAGAGAGGCAAAACAAATACCAAAAAATAAAGAGAGAGTGCAAAGTACCAACTGTACAAACAGGGAGGCATTTTCCCTTAAGAAATAACACATGGAGAGATCCTTAAGAGCTCAATCACAACCATTTCAAATTCAAATGGAGTTTCTCCTGTAAACGTACTGTGCCATCAACTATAACAGGGATTAATGGGCCCACTTATGGCGCATTTCCACTGCAGGGCCTCGCACGGCTTAGTACGGTATAGTTAGGCCTTGGTAGGCCAGGCTCACTTTATGCTGCGTTTCCATTACAGTTTAGTAGCTGGGGCAGTAACTATAGTAACGCAGTTTAGGCGGAGCCGTGACGTCATCTTCAATGCGAACTACAAAACCAACTGTTAGCTGTTAGCACTCAGAGCTCACAGCTCCTCATATCTGTTCAGAAACTAGACAAAAGTTAAACAAGTACAAACCACAGACTGTCTGTGTCATGGCGAATAAAGTCGAATACATTCATGGCGAATACAGTCGCCGATATGACGTAATATCGGCGGCGGACCCACAGCACTATCAGAAACGTTGCTATCAGAAACAATGTCCGACTGTTTTGGACGTAATATGGTCGGTGTTTACATTAGCATCGCTAACACATCAGAGCTAACCTGTACTGCACAGAGCATGTGTGTGAAGAAGCAGGAAATAAAAAGGAACTCACCTTGTGGCAAGAGAGAAAGCCTTTGAGCTCCATACTGTTTCAGAAATAATCCTTGATAATCCATGATATGGAGTTTCATCACCGCAGAATCTGCCGGTAGAATCTCCCGCATGAGCACGCATAAACTCCGCCCCTCTTTTTTATATATTTTTTAATTTTCTAAAGCTTTATATATAAAATCAGCACTTTTGAAACAGGAAGTGAAATAGAGAGATATGAGGCATGGCTAGAATGGGTGATCTGTTTGGTATTTTGAGCAAAACACTTCAGACATGTTTTTTATATTTGTATATATCTGAGACCATATGTTATTGCCTAAAAATAGCATGATAGGTGACCTTTAAGAGAAACTTGTTCACCAATTTAACTTTATTCTTGAGGTTTCTTACACAGAGCTTTCACTGCTGTTTTCCAAACATTACCTTTTTAGAAATAGTCACAATTAAGAAAATGGGGATCTTACCAGTAAAACAGTGCCCCTCTAGTTTGTAAAGGAATGAGACATAAATACCTCCTCTTGCTCAGTTTCTTTTGTTAAGCAAGGCTGAGGTCTGCTTTAAAGAAAGGGTAACAACAACAAAAGAAATGTGATCCGTCCGAGTCAGGAGAGCAAAGTGTCCTATAATGGGTTAAATATAGTTTCTAAGATTTTTCAACTTTAACAGGAGTCTAATAAGGAGAAACACAAGGTCTGTGAAATGTTTTGTTGAATTTTAAGTCTAATTAAATGCAAAAGTTGGCATAGTTTAACTTAAAATGAATCTTATTGATCTTAAAGCATCTGGCTTAAAAAAAAGTGACATTACTTGTTATTTTTTTCTCTTTCACACTCAATTGGAGTGCATCAAAGTGTGTTAATGTATGCTGTGGATATGGTGTTTATTTAGCCATCACAGTAATCTGACAGGAGTGTTAGATCACACCTTCGGCCTAATCTGTATTTCACTTTAGAGTCAGGTTTCTGTTCTCACTGACGGTGTCGTGACGTCTCTTTATTCTGTTAGGCACCAACGGATCACATGTCACGATGAATTACAATAATGACATGAATGTGTCATTTTCCATGGATAAAAGTTATTTCAACTTATTTGATTTGCCCTCACTGCTACGCTTTCAGTTCATTTTTTGGCAATGTATTACTGAAAAGAAAGTGCACTACAGTTACATTTTCTCACATTTAGTATGTATTTAAATGTTACCGTTATATATATCAATAAAAGAAAATCAACTTAAATCACTGACTTTATTTACAGATTGTACAAATACTCAAGTAATTGGTTCTAGAAAGATGTTCAAAAGGAGCCATTTTGTAACTTGCTAAACATGTGTTTTTATGAATGTAGGTCAAGAATTTAGACACACCAAACAGAGACACATTACATTTTAAATATATCATTATCTGCTTATGTAATTAAGCTCAAAATGTAAACTACATTCAACTTGAGATTCAGTTTCCAGGGGTGGGTCAGATCTTTCTCAGAGAACCAGAATTTCCTCTTGTGTTTGTTTCCCGGATTAAACACATCTCATGCGGGTCGTCAGTCAGGTGCAGACACACCTGTTCCAGGATGTTGCAGAAACCCCCTCTCCTCCCTCCTCCTCCTCCTCCTCCTCCCTCCTCCCTCATCACCCAGCAGCAGCATCAGTGCTGATCATTCTTACAGGAGCTCGTACAGAGGAGCAGAAACAGCTGAAGAAACTTTCTTAAAACTCAACATTTGACTCTCACACCTCAGGTAAGTCTCTATGAAAAACCTGATTACTGAGTGATTACTTTCAAGGATTTGTTCTTATTAATTTTAATGTATACCCACTTCTTTCTCTTAATGTTGTTTGCTGTGTGATTTTAAAGACTATTGTCCTACTTCATGATGTTTTTACTTTTCCTGGAATAGATTAACGATACTGAGAAGTGTTCTGGTTTACAGATGATCAAAAAACTCAATATTACTTTACATTTGTAGATGTTTAAGTTTGCTAACTTTCTCTCAAAAGCCTGACAAAGAACGCAAGATGGACTATTAGTACTAGAGTAGTGTATAGACAGAGTATAAAAGTAATCTTTTTTTAGTGATTTTATAATTTTGCTGAGGAAAACGAAGGTCTAATGATCTGATTGTGATAAAAAGAATTGTAAAAATAGGATTTTATAAATGTATTAACTCTAAAAATGTACAATCACAAAATAAGAAATAATTGTGCTTAAATGAAAAAGTCTGAATGTGAAATTTGATCAGGTATGAATATGCTATGAGAAAGTTTAAATATCTTTGGGATTAATTCAGATTTTCAGATAAAACTGAGGGTTAATTGGTGATGGAAAGGCTCTCAAATCAGACATGGTCAACATTAACATTGTCGATGACTGTCTTACTGATAGAAATGGAAGGAGGATTGATCGTGTTGGCCGCTGCGTTGCTGCTCTTTCTGTCACCAGATGTCCAGGGAACGGCTCATTTGTCTTTTTCCAATAATACACAGGTGGGAGTTTTTTCACTTCAATCCTCTGAATGTAAATAACCAAATTGACCTGCTTGACCTTTGTACTTCAAACAGGTAACCAACAAATATTTGTCCAAGGACCAATTTCCTTTTTAATTTGAAGGGTTGATAATAATTTACAAATATATTTTTAAATGTAGCAGCTCATTAATAAAAGGTCAGGTTGATCTGTATAGTGTAGTATTTAAAATCTGCCGTATTTCCTCGGTCTGGACTTCTCTTTCCTCTTTTATTGAGAAGTTGTTGATGCAGCCTGACTTACAAACTCAAATTCAACTCCAAGCCAAACAAAACCGCAAAACACGGCTCTGATTTTAAGAGGTCTATAATAATAAAAGTATCAATATTTATTAAAAAATCAAGAACAATTCTAAATAGCCTAAACATTGACAAGAACTGGTCAAGATCCAAGATCCAAAACACAGTGGATCCTACACTTCCCATAATGCAACTCAATAGTTTCTAGACATCTCGCATACTTAAAAAAGCTTTTTGAAATTTAAAATAGGACATTAGCCGCGTTCACACCAAGTACTTTGCCGTACTAAGTGCCGGCACTTAGTGCCCCAGCACTTAGTGCCCCGGCACTTATTACCCCAGGGCACTTAGTACAGATCGCGTTCACACTGGAATAAGTTCCCTGAGGGAAGATTACGCAAATGAGCCGCTGACGTCACTTCGTCTTCTTCTGTTTTGGGTTTACTGGCAGGCCGCAAACCACTTCACGGTGTATACTGCCACCCGAAGTCCCCGGCCGGAAGTCCCCGGAGTTGGGCGGAGACTGAAGCCTTCCGAGTAAATCGCCAGAACGCCGACACATCCTCATCTCCACCGCCAGGGGCGGACTGGGACTAAAATTCAGCCCTGGAAACTGACCCAGTCCGGCCACAAATGTCAAATGTTAGAAATCAGCTGTTTATTATTTAAAGTTTTACGTCCGATTCGCTCCTTTTTTCCTCTCTGTACACAGCTCCAGTTTGGGCATTGGCCTGTCATCAGATTTAATTTTTAGTTGCTGCTGTAGCGGAAGTTTATTCAAATTATTTTTGATGAAACCCTCCATAATTGCACTTGCTTCAGTTGCTTGCTACTTTATAAGGGCGGTGATGACAGTTACAGTACGAACTGAAGTTGAGGCAAGGGAAGCCAGCCGCCTCTGGATTGGCCTTAGCATGGCCCTGACCAATCACAGGTTGGCAGGGGCATGACGTGAGCCTCATCTGATTGGTCAATCCCTCATTTTTTTCAAGGGAAGCCAATTTCGGCTAGCCTCCTCTCGCAACAGAGAGTGCAATCTACTGTTTCACCATAACATCTAGAGGGACGCTGTTTCACTCTTTTTAAAATACTCAATGAGAATGGGGGAGAGATGGGCCGGCAGCAACACACAGCACAGAATAATTACCGAAACTAAACGAAGTGTTTTTATTTATGTATTAAAATTATAACTACAATCCAAAAAAACAGGGGAAGCCTGGCTTCCCTTGGCCTCCAGGAGAAAACGCCACTGATGTTCAAGGGATAATTCTCACCCACCTCTTGCTCTTGCTCTTGCCCTGCAGTTGTATGTGCCAGTTGAGCTGGTTCTTCCACCAGCTCAACTCTGTCCCTCATCATGAACGCAGGAGGCTGGCTGTATCTGAACTCGCGCCCTCATCATTCTCTTCATCATCTTGCACTTGTTCTAAGCTGCTGATGATAGTGCTTGTAGCAGCGCTGCTGCCAAAAAGGTCTGTCAATTTGCGACATTTATATGCTTCACCTGCGAGTGACTTCACCTTTTTTCTCTTGCCTTCTCGGCCCAACCTTTTTCTTTTCATTTTCTTTGATTTGTATCCATGCTTTTTCATTCTCCCTGTCTGCCGCGGCGTATAATCCCTTCTCTTCGTGTGGCCGGTCTTTTTTCTTCTTCGTGTGTGATTATTTGACAGATAAGAACCACACAACTGCATTAGCGGCCGCTGTCGCCCTCTGTCGGCCGTCAGCGCAACTTAAATGGTGAACGCGACATAAGGGGTACTAACGGAACTAAACGCGAAAAGTACGGGGAAAAGTACTCCGGTGTGAACGCGACTATTATGTAACATGCTGAGTACTCCTCGCCATGAGTAAACTGACAAATTGTCAAATTGGTGAAGTGTAACTCACCAACTAAAAAGTGTTAGCTACCTTGGCCATTAAACAAAAAAAGAAGACCATTTAATAAAAAATGTTGACAGAAATGTTTGAAGCTAATGCACCAGCACAACAAGTTGTTGGTCTAATTTAAAGGTAGTGTAGTTGCAGTATTCTTCTTGCTGTCCTGAGTTTGTATCCTCATGGTTGATTGCTGAAATAGTAAATCACTTTCTACACAAAACGTCAGCTAAATAAAATGTAATCTAACTACAAAATAGATGAAGGAGGAGGAAAGAATGAGGCCAGCTGAGAGTAGCCGCAGATGTTTAAAGGTCTAAAGGTTTAAAGGTTTAAAGGTCACCTATTATGCAAAATCCACTTTTTCATGTCTTTTATATATCAACATGTGTCCCCTCTGTGTGAAGAGATTCTGAAAGTTTCAGGAACAAAGATTCTCTCACTTTTTGTCGTGATCCATTTATATAAAAACCTGTCTGAAAATGAGCTGATCAGATTTTGGCCACTTTACGATGTCATAACGATTTTTTGGCTTGTGTAACCATTAGCCAATCACCAACCTAAGGGAAGATTACGCAAATGAGCCGCTGACGTCACTTCGTCTTCTTCTGCTTTGGGTTTACTGGCAGGCCGCAAACAACTTCACGACGTATACTGCCACCCGGAGTCCCCGGCCGGAAGTCCCCGGAGTTGGGGACTGGCTTCAGTAGAACAGTGTTTATTTCGTCAACGAAAACTATGACGAAAAATGTTCGTCAACGACCTTTTTTACATGACTAAGACGAGACGATGACGAGCTAAAAATAGATTCTTGATAACGAAAATTTGACGAAATGTATATTTAGTTTTCGTTGACGAGACGAGACGGGACTAAGGTGTTAATGGTGGACTATCGGACATTCAAAATGCAGGGTATTTCCCCCCAAGTGTCCGTCTTGTCTGTCAAAATGCATCTTACATTTCTAACTTGCAATATCATTATTTCCGCTCTCTTCACTCCAGAAGAGCGATCTCCCTCTCTCTGTGTGTGCGGGGGCGGGGCCTAACAGACACGCTGCAGCGGCAGAGATCTGCCGGGGACGGAGCGTTCAGAGAGTATAGAGACACTCTACAAGACTCGATGTGGACAAAGCTCGTTTGCCATGTTTTCGCGTTAGCGCGTTGACACGAGTAGAGTAGTCTGTCCAAACAGCCGGCCAAAAGGCGTCATATTCAGTCGGAGAAATGCACAATTTTCGACTTCCTTAACTCGTAGCTCTGTTGCCCCAATTATGAGTAACGTTATCACATCAGGTGTGCAGAGGTGGGAGAAGTACTCAGATCTTGTAGCTAAGTAAAAAAATACCATTGTGTAGGAAGAGTTCCTCAAGTCAAAGTATGATCATCAAAATATATTTAAAGTAGCGACAGTAAAAGTAGTCATTGTGCAGATTGGTCCATTTCAGAATAATATATATATGATATGTTTTATAATGATTGATCATTAAAGTGTTCTCAAAGCTAGTAAAGGTGCAGCTAGTTTGAAGGACTTTGTATACTGCAGGGTAGCTTGTGAATTTACTAAAGTCTGAGTTAACACTTGATTATATTTCACATCATTCATCCACATCTGTAAAGTAACTAAAGGTATTAAATACATGTAGTGGAGTAGAAGTACACCATTTAACTATGAACTGTAGTGGAGTAGAAGTACACAGTAGCAAAACATTTAAATACTCCAGTAAAGTACAAGTACCTCAACATTTTACTCAAGTACAGTACAATATTTTAACATAATTATATATATTTCATTTATTTCACATTTAAATAAAGCAATTAATTCGGTTAACAATTTGTTCGTTTTTTCCTTTAAAAAATAACAAAAAGTAAATACAAGAATACCGTTAAAGTGCCGGATCGATAAGCAGTATTGATAAGACTAGTAGTACCGTAGAAAACCTTAACGATACCCATCCCTAGATATTACACAAGTAAAGTGTTAAGAGAGTGAAATGTTGCTTTACGAATTTCAACACTTGATGCTGTTACCTTGATTACAATGTCAGATACCTGTATTTGCCTAACTGAATTGGTTTAAAGAGAGAAAACATTTGGACTAAAAGTTGACTAAAATGTAATTTTTCATCGACTAAAACTAGACTAAAACGTATTGAGTTTTCGTCGACTAAAACTAGACTAAAACTATGAAGGATAGAAATGACTAAAATGTGACTAAAACTAATAACCATTTTCGTCTAAAGACTAAGACTAAGACTAAATCAAAAACAGCTGCCAAAAATTAACACTGCAGTAGAAGCTGCTGGGACTCCCAGCAGCTTCTACTGAAGCCTTCCGAGTAAATCGCCAGAACGCCGACACCTCCTCATCTCCACCGCTCCCATGTTTTATTTTGTGTTGCCATAAGTTAGTCTCTCTGCGTTTGTGCGCTGGGCGAATGCTATTGCTAATAATGCTAATGCGAGGATAATAAAATGGCGGCTCTACAAAACATTTCAGAGTTGTACGGGGCGTGGTTTGCAATTCGCCCAGCCAATCAGAACTGGGGCACTTTTTTCCCCCAGGAAAGTACGATCTCTCAGCAGGCACTAAAAATGGGGGTAAAAGTTCCCGAGATTAAGTGCTCTTTTTGGTGTGAACGCGACATAAGGGGTACTAACGGAACTAAACGCGAAAAGTACGGTGAAAAGTACTCCGGTGTGAACGCGGCTATTGTGTTCTTTTTAACCAAATATCTCTCAGAGGGCCGTGGGGAGTGGCTACTTATTTTTCATCTAAAGCTCCTTACACATCAAACTGACACCAAAGAACACCAAAGAACACCAAAGAACACGTCCCGACGGAACGTCGCCTCACGTCGCCTCACGTCGCCTCACGTCGCCTCACGTCTCCTGCGTCTTGGCCATGTTTCGCACTGGAACACACCGCAAAGACTTCAGCCGGCGGCCAAGTTGCACGTACGAACTGCGCATGCGTGAGTGGCAATAACTCTCCTTACCAGCAGGCGGCGGTAGTGTGTATTCATCATTCAAAAGAGGCAACAACCGGAAGACAGACTGCGTGATACACTGAGAGAACAAGAACAGACTGCGTGATATAAACAAACAACAAATAGCGTGTGCATTCCATTTTCACTCTACAACGAGAAGCTCATGGGGCTTTCCCGAAACTGTGTTGAGGGCTGGAGTTAAATGAAATCTCAGATTTGCCTTCTTAATAGTTTGTTTGGGTCCCTCACTTCCGTTTCGCTTCTCATGCACTGATTCGCTAAGCTGAACAGCCAATCAGAGTGATTTCTTTGGCCGACGGCCTTTGGCCGACAGCCTACCGATTCAACATGTCGAATCGGTGGCGGAAGGTGTCGGCACGGCCGAAAAGACACGACGGTGCAGTACACACCAATCTGAGTAGGGCAACACAACGCTCATCGACGGCCCGACATCTATCAACATCTATCGACGCCGAAAATCGGCTCGGTGTGTAAGGAACTTAAAGTAACAGACAGAGAATCAGCACTTTTGAAACAGGGCTGAAACAGAGGGGATTATGGGATGCTACAATGATCTGTTTGGTGTTTGGAGCCAAACACTTCAGAGACATGTTTTATAAATATCTGAGAACTATATTGATGAAAAAGAGTATAATAGGGGACCTTTAAAGACGGTGTTGATGTTTCTGTGTGTGTCTAACAGGTGAACATCACTCGAGATGGCTGTGGAGTCTCCAAACTGTGTGTGCAGACTCCAAATAACTGCGACCCCTCTGGAAACTCTTCCTGTCTGTTTGTCTCCACGGTCTCCTCTGTCTCAGTGCCTCCCAACGGGGTTGACCTCTCCATCGAGCTGAGCGGAGAGTCTGCAGGATACATCGCTGTGGGACTCACTGCCAACGCCTCAGAGGTAACACACACACACACACACACACACACACACACACACACACACACACACACACACACACAATCATGCAGTGTGGTCATTTTTTATATATACATACAGTTATTCTATCAGAGCATGTATCAAAAGTAGGTAAACAAATCTTCACTTATAGGAAAAATAGGTAGAGTAACAATGTAAATACTGCGTAACATCAGGGCAAAGATGCACAGACAGAAGACAAACAGACAAACAGACAAACAGACAAACAGACATACAAAAACAGACAAACAAAAAGAAACAAGTAAATAAATAGAAAACCATCCAGCTAAAACAAAAATGTCTATAATAAACCAGTGTGGCCAATTTCAAGCACCTTGTTGCTAAATTTGACTCATAACTTGTGTCTTATGTCCATATTAAGCAACAAGAACCTCAACAGGGTTGGGAGGATTACTTTATTATGTTCTGAGGTGTGCAGTGATGACGTGTTTGAAGGCCGTTTCTTTTGGATTACGTCAAATCAAATGCTATACAAATAAGTACAAGAGAATATAAATGGCTTTTACGTAAGTGTATTACGTAAGATAACAGAACAATGAGACAATACGAAACCAAGATATTTAAATAATGTGTCCTCTGCTGAGAGATTTCTTAAAAAATATATAACCTGCCGTTCATTTATCATATTCAGACTATAGAGCAACAGTGACCACATACTGCAGTTTAAAGCTAAAATCATTACAGTTCAATAGAAACAGTGAAGCTCACACACACACGTTTAAGACATAATGAATTCACCTACTGAATAAAAAAGTTAAAACCATAAATCAGCATTGTTATCCTGCTTGTAATCCCACTTTTTTTTAGAAATGAATCAGCAGTGGGAGACAGGTTTCATGAGTTATTCTGACGACAGGATATATCTTTATGTTACGCCCTATTGTGATGTCTAAGCTCCCAGCAAAGCAAACTGACTATCTTGACACAAGTCACCAGGATCTCATGACTGCATGAATACAAACTCATGTGCAGTAGCATCATGTGATATTTATTGACATGATCAAATATGTATTCAGTTGATAAGGACATTGTTTTCATTGTAAAATACTGAAGAGCGTGGAGAAAACATCATTGTGTGTCCGGCAGGCTTTGTGCCAAAGAGGATTCAGTGTCTCTCTCTGTCTGTTTCATGTTTGCTGTGTTTAAAGACGTGGGATTTAGAGGATCCGGCCCCTGAAATAGGACACATAATAACATCATATTTGCCTACATTTGTTTGAGGAACACCATGCGGCTGCTTTGTTTCCATAGAGAAGTAATAAACCGGTATTTTATTACCCGATGTTACAATGATGTGTTATGTAATCGCGCGTCAACGTTTCATCTTATGTGTCACGCAACATTACCCAGATGCCAAATATAACATTTCATACATTTAAACTAAGATTTAATCTGAAGGAAAACATTTTAAAAACGTCAGACTGTAATTAACTGCGCTACTTCTTTAAACGCTGAAGATATATAGCATAAGGCCACTTAAAAATAAGTTTAATATTATACTTTCGTTCTTTATAATGACCTTCTTGTGTTTGTGTATTGTGCTGCTGCCTTTCTGTCTTTTCTAAGTATAATTGGTACACTCTTGATGCCTCATACTGTTCACTTGTTTTTTAAAACAACACCCATTTTTTCTCGTTATTTTGTTATCCCGTTTTCTCCAACGACTATGACAAAATAATTTCACAATTTATTTAAGTATTTTTCTTGTATTTAAACGTTTTATTGTAAATCGAGCACTCAAATCTCAGAGAACATCAAGTTTTATTTGTAATAACTTTAATCTTAAAAATTCTGTGATTTTTCCTGAATTTTCCTCCTGTCTCCAAACACTCTGTCAAAGTTGTTCTTATAATTTAGCAAAAGGGGCATTTTTCTCCTGTTTTCTATTCTATTCTCCACATCAGCAAATCAGAGTTTTTTTACACTAATATCTTGAGGCATATTGTGCAATGACAGAACTATGTGAGACCTTGACAGGAACACAAAAAGACATGACGCAAACAGGGAAAAAAACACACACACACACACACACACACACACACACACACACACACACACACACACACACACACACACACACACACACACACACACACACACCACACTCGGGTGACCACAGAGACAAAACATAACAATAAGAGCTGGAAACTCAACTCCAGAGTTGTTCATCTCTTTATTGTCGTATTCCTAGCCTTAACAAAGACACTGTACTGTAGCAATGTGTCATTGTCTTCACTTCAAGGAAGCCATCTCATCTTTTCACCAATATTTCTTTCCGCAGGGTACCAGCATGCTTTTCATCTGCGCTCAGAACAGCTCGGACAACGGGACGTTCTTCTTCCGGACAATGCAGATGAACAACACTGACAAAATGCTCACTCCAACTGAGAGGGTGAGATTTCAAATGTACACTCATACAGAGAGATGTTGGCATATTCATGTATTCACACTTAGGGAAATGTACTTATTTATGTGATATGAAACAATGGAGGACCAGAAATTGAAATACCTTCATATCGTTTTTTCTACTGCTTACAATGTAATCTTAAAGGTAGGGTAGGTAAGTTTGAGAAACCGGCTCGAGATACACTTTTTGTTATATTCCATGGAATGCTCTTAACATCCCGATAGCAATGAATATCTTAAGTGCTTTGACAAAAAATCCATAAAAACATTTCATCTGTGGAAGCCGTAGTACTGTAAAAAGCACGACCAATCATTTTAGCCGGCCTGGCTAAAATAACTGGATGGCCTACCTGCCTGTCAGCCTTCCATCTGTGCACAAACTTATCTCGTGCCCTCATTGGTCATGTGCGCGTTTGTGTGTGTTGGAGGAGGGGCTCTGTAAGGAAGTGGCAGATTTTTTCCGGCTGTGTATTTTCAAATTCTAGCGCACTCGAGCTGGTTTCTCCAAAATTACCTACCCCACCTTTAATATGAGAAAATGATAGTGATTTAATGAATGCACATATTGCTCAGATACTCAGATTATTGTCCATTCAATCAACTGTCACACATTTAATTTAGAATAATGATAGTTTCTTAATCTAGAGAGATCGTTAATTTCTTTTTTTTGTCACCCACCTGTTTGCAATCAAATGCCAACATTAGATTGTACATTAGATTTGTACATGTGAAAACTGATCTGAAAAGTCTGGTTTTGAGAGGCAGCTGCTGTTGGATTTGAGTTGCTCAGTGAAGCAGATGTTATCCTTGGCTTCAGCACACAGCCTTGGAAACAGTTATTACATTATCTATCTTTTTCTAGAGAGTGAAAGAAATCCGTGGCATGGTGAACGGAAATATGATCAAGTGTGAGTTTACGGTCCCCAACGTGAACGCCTCCAACACCAGGAGCAGTGAAGACACTATCTTCTCCGTCCTGCTCGGGAAAGGAAGCTTCGACGGAAGTAAGTACACACACAGATACACACACTGTATAACTATTTTATTTATAAGTGCTTGATTATTTACTGTTTTCTCCCTTTTGGCATAAATTAAAAAAATATATCATTACAGATTTGTACGCTTATATCCAGAGATAAGAACAGATGAACTGCTTCCACTTTGAAACGTTTATGATTTGATACGATTCTGTATTTAATGCATTTAACTATATCTTAAAGGTTTGTCAATACATGTCTAACCTCCCACTGATCTGTCCTCCTCTTGTGATTGTTCAGGTGCTCTCGGTGCCTTCAATCTCTTGATCGGCAGCAATCCACTGGACCTCACCAAACCCAACATCCCCACCACAGCAGCACCCACCACCACAGCACCCATCAACAACACCACCATGCCCAACAACACCACCATACCCAGCAACACCACCATGCCCAGCAACACCACCATGCCCAGCAACACCACCATGCCCAGCAACACCACCATGCCCAGCAACACCACCATGCCCAACAACAGTGGAGCTCTCCAGCCTCATGGTAAGAAAATACATACATATAATTTCTCTCCAGCTTGAGGTTTTCAGAAGCTTCGGTCCAGAAGTATATGGTGTCCTGATTCAACACATTTGAGAGCAATAACTACTGAGAGATAAGATCAGTAAAACGTTTGTATTGTTCCGTGTCCTGGAAATATGGAATTTAGTATTAATTATTTAAACAATGGGTTGGAATTGCATCTGTGATGCTCACAGTATTAAAAAAAAAAAATGTAAGGCTTCATTGTCCTTATTTGTTTTTGACTTTTTTGAGAATGTTTTATTACATAATTGTCTATGTTTTTTTAATGGCATGCTATAATATGACATTTGTTGATACTCATGACATCTATAAGTACTTATTATACCATGATTGTTATGATATTTTGTTATAACCTACTATATTTTCTATGACATACTTTGATTTTTTGCAATTGCTTTTTAAAGCATATTTGTTTCCTTTGTAACGTGGCATAAAATGTGGCATATTATGACTTTTTAATGCTCTACTATACTATAACTTTTTATGACGTACAATTATGAGTTTTTTAAACCAGGTTGAAATATGACCATATCACTATACAAATGACATGTTTAGAGGATCATCTAGAGTAGAAGGGAGATTCTTAGACAAAAAAAACCCTCCATTAATTCACATGGTATTTGGGTGAAGGTATTTAACTAGGATCCATCTTTTTTTAAACCTCTGCATATAAAACTGGATATCTGTAAACAAAAGACAAAAAAAGGAGGCGCCATGGTAACAATTAAACAGCAGAGGAGGAAGAGCCTAATGATTCAACATTTTGTGATTAACATCTTCTTTCTCCTTCCCTCCAGCCGTGCTGCTCCTGCTGAGCGTCCTCACGCTGTCCGTCCTGCTGAGAGTCTGAGAGGAGAGAGAGCTGTCCAGTTTGATGCCATGAAGAAAGAAATAAACCGAGTGTCAAGCTATTTATTAAAATATTTTCACTGAACTCATTAAGACATGTTTGAAGGTCATTTTGCACTTTGTTTGTTCATGAGATGTACTTTGTGATCCAACTCCAGATGAAACACTTGTTATGGTTCAAATGCCTTAATTGGTTATATGTAAAGCGTATTTGAGCATTAGGAAGAGCGCTATAAAAATCCCATGTATTATTATTATTATTATTATTATTATTATTATTATTATTATTATTATTATTATTATTATTATTATAAATTATGATATTAATTTCCTGCATAGTGAAAAAGTGTTGTAATTACAGTTTTGCATTTATGTAATATGTTTCCATCTGATCCAGCCTATCTAGCACCTCAGGTAGTTTTTATAAACACACATTTGCAGACTTTGAATTGTTTACTGAAACTCAAGTAAACTTCAACACACATTCAGGGAAACCCAAGCCAAACCAGCTGTGTCATTATTGTGTTTTAATAGTAAAATGTACTGTGACTGTAAAATACTTTTCAAAGGGAAATAATAAACGATTAAATTACATTTTAATTGTAATTGTTTGTGGAGTCATGTCATTAACAGAATTATTCTACAGATGTTGAAAATGCATCATGGTACACATAACAAACCATGACTTTAGGACCGCAACGAACAATTTAGGTACTGAATAAAATCTAACGATTTGTGAAAAATGCCAGTAAAGTATATAAAGCCGACAGTGATTGCAATTTAATATGGTCTTATCACCAGTCTAAAACCTAAAAAACACTCAGATATCTCTTGAATAAGACAGAAGCAGTGGGCACATGTTCCCAATAAAGCACATAAAACAGGGAATCTATGCTTGAAAAGTGACTTCTTCATAATAACTAGTATTTATTTCTTCCTGTCAATCAACTAATTGATTCAGCCATAGAATGACATCACCTCAGCATCATTCACAACAACTGAAAAAAAAAGGGTTTGTGATTTGCCATTAATCTCAAAAATAACATTTTAAACATAATTCACAATTATGACTTAAATACCCGTTTCCTTATGTAAAACAGACAAAGTTAAAACCCTAGTTGACGACGAAATCAAGGCAGAAATATTTGTAGGAAGGAAAGACTGACTTTCAAAGACAACAGGTGAGTATGTTTTAAACACCAGGCCACATCGGAGTGGGTGGTACTGTTTGAATGTTCTCTCAATCACAGACCCCGCCTTCCCGGGGTGTTTTATGATCCAAAACAAGCATCCTTTTCCAGTACTGCGCCACCGCCATCACAGCTCGGTGGTAAGAGAAAGCTGCTCAGAGCTTCATAAAAGGACGGCCTGTAGTCACACATTTTACTGAAAGCAAGACATTTTACCCTAAAGGTCGTGGTGAGTATTTTGTTCCCAGACATTTTTGTTTATTTTTCCTTCCTTTTTCTTTTCTTTTTGGAATTTTTGCAACGATGCTTTTTCTATTTTACCAGCGTTATGTGATGGCTAGCTAGCGAGGTAGCTAGCTATGCTAACTCGCTCTTTTCCCACTGAAAGAAAACACACACACGCTGATTGTGTTTTTTAAGAAACGCCACTCTTTTGGATGCATCTTAGCTGCTGTTTCTTCCATTTTTCGCAAGATTGTGTAGCTTTGGTTTTCCTGCGTTTATTGTGAAGATTTTTCCTTGACGGGACCGTTTTGTCTAAGCTAAGCTAGCTCATAGCTAAGAGGCTCTTGTTGGTTTTTATAGTCGCAGCTTCTCCCTGATCCATGATTTATTGCAGATTTCGTCACTCTTTTGCAGGTTTTGTTTTTTGCAAGCAGAGGAACTGGTCTGATCTCTATCTTTTTTAATGCTTTTCGAGTTGTGGTTGGCTAGCCGGCCTTGTGTTTTTCACCGAGGCCTTTTGGTGGCGCTGTTTGGTGGATGGTTTTGGATTTTCTGGATCAAGAGTAGATTTTTCCAGTGTTTTTTCTTTTTCTCCCCTTTTTGATGCAAGAGAGATTTTTCTGCTTTTGGAAGTGGTCTTCCGGTGGCCTCAGTTTTGTTGCATGTCGTTACAAAAAAATACACATTTGATTAATTAAACGTTTGTTGATCTGAATGAGTATTATGGCTGTTTGTGTATCAAAATGAAATCACGCCTTCACATTCACCCCCAGGCCACAGAAACACCCACAAGCTCCCATAGACTGTTCATAAGAGACAAGAGAAATGTTCACATTCAGGGGAAATACTACTAAATTAAAAACAAAGGCATGGTCCTATAATATAAAGCTTTAAGTTATGTATTACATCTCTTATTTCCCCTCAATCTCTCTACTCTAATTCTTTACTATTATTATTTTATGTGTAGGCTACTTTTATTGTGATTTATTTTCGATTTTAAAGAGGTCTAATTCTTAACTGGTCTAATATTTACAATGATATTACTTCATGCTAAAAGAGTATTAGATAAGGACTCATATTTTTTTTTACTATCAATTGTAGGAGTAGATGGTATTTAACTAGGCCTAGATAATTACTACATTTGACACCTGACTTATATGTTTTACACATGAAAATGCCTATGATAACATTCTAAAATATGACTTTATCATTGTATACACAAGCTCTTAAAGGGCTTCACCTACTGTGTTTATAATATTCAAACTCCTCTACATATGGGATATGTTGGGCCTGCCTTTCGACTTTTCAAGTCAAGTTGGTGATGATTGTAATGGTTTTGTTCGGTTTAGATTTCCCTTACTCTTGGATAAATACAATATTCTCCCAGAGTTCATGCTTAATAGCCATAGATATATCACGTTAACATGCATTATGGTTAGGATTCAGTCCCAGAGTAGCTTGTTGTAATGGGATTTTCTTGGAGACGCATACCTATATTTATTTCTTTTATTTGAGGTGATTTTCTGTTTGCCTCATCTCATGTACACACTCCAACCAGGTAAGACTTGGTACATCATAACCCTGCTCAGCTTGACTGAGTGTGTTTTCTGTCACCTCAGTATTTATCGTGAGGGGCGAAGGTCGTGACAGCCCAAACTGATCCCAGCCCTCAGTGTGAAACCTCAGACGACTGCACACAGACGCTATGGAGTGAGTGATGAATGTTCAACCCCCTGTCACCCCGGGGGGGTGGGGGTACACTGTTGATCACACTAATGTTTTCATGTTTGCTGTATCGGGGATCACTTTCCATCTCCAATTGATACGGTTCTGGGCTTTATATGGTTCTCTGATCCTTCCTTGCGTCTACTAGAATAATAACACACCCTCTTTATTAGATCATGAGTGAGCTGGACTACAGAGACAATCCAGTAAATATAAAGTAGTTTATCGGTGATTTACAAATCTGAGATCTTTATAGAGCAGTATATAGAATTTATTTTTTTTCTCCCCTTTTTTATGGAGCATGACATCAGATTACATTTCTTTATCTTAAATGCTGTCCTCTACTGGTCTTAATGGTGAATTACAGTTTAGTCATTAAAATGTTCTCCTGCTGAGTGAAATGGATAATAGTTTTACGCTGCCTTCACCAGCATTTTCAACTGACTAATACCCAGAAATAAACACATTGGCCACCCCTTTTTCAATACTGTATTAAAGCGCCAACAATTAGCACTGACTCTAAACCCCAAACTGATCAAACTCAAAACAGTACTATTGGTACAAATGATACCATACAAGTACAACATCTCACTTTAAAATACCTTAAATATTAAGTCCAGTAGCATTCTTTAACTCTTAAATCAGCCGAATGTTCAACCTTCTCTACAGCATGAAAGGGATTTATTTTTTTAATACTTTATCTTGTATATTGCAGCATAATGTTGTTTTGTATACAAATACTTAAATGAAGTTCCTTGATAAAAGCAGCTACACGCTTCAGAAAGTGGAAATATGCTGCTGTCAAAATGTTGCTTTTTTAATTTTTGTTATGGACTAAAATTCAGTCTGATTGTCATTCTGGAGATAATATGATTACTAAAAACTTGAGTCGGTGTATGCTTTACTTAGCTCAGGCCTCCAATTGTATGCTTAATTTGGTTGGTTTGTCCCAGAATGTGGTGCATAATAAGAAAATGATCTATATTTAGACTGAGAAACTTAGAAATGTGTTATTAGATGGGGGAAAATATGCAGCAAGACTTTATACAAGGAACATGTCAGACCAATTTTAGGACAGGTTTTGGATTCTCCTGTTGAAACAAAAAGGGTAAATAGCCTCATATCCCCCCCTTAACTTCCTGTGGGTTTATCCTTTGTTATCTGCACTAGATTTGATTATATTCTACACTGTTGTCTTGATTCACAGCTGCGTGAGGGACTCGCCAGTATTTAACACGGGGACAGCAGGAGAATATCAGAGGAATTAATTAAATATTCTGCCACTAAACATGTGACCTGTCTCTCTGTGTTTCTTCCCATTTTAGTCGTTCCCCCACCACCGCCAGCCTCATGGCCAGCAACGTCACCAACAAGACGGACCAGCGCTCCCTGAACTCCCGGGTGTTCATCGGGAACCTCAACACCCTGCTGGTCACCAAGGCCGACGTGGAGTCCATCTTCGCCAAATACGGCAAGATCGTGGGCTGCTCCGTGCACAAGGGATACGCCTTCGTCCAGTTTCTCAACGAGAGGACGGCGCGCTCTGCTGTCGACGGAGAGGACGGGAGGATGATCGTCGGCCAAGTTCTCGGTGAGGATCCAATTGTGTTAGGATTTTTTTTTTTTTGCTTTAATGAAAGTAGAGTAGGATAGGTGGGCGAGAAAAGTGATGACATGCAGCAAAGAGCCACATAGCACTTGAGGATTTAGTTTTTAAACTTATTGCATAGGTCATTCAATAGACATATTCTAAGGTCAAGCTGTTTTATTTAAAGCAGTTTTCAGAAGGACAGTGGTTCCCAACAGCTTGTCACCACGTTAAGCAAAGCACAAGTCCTTCATTTAAAGTTTTGAAGTAAATGTACCTCACAAAACAAAGAGAATAATACAAATGTAAACAAACGACATACTTGACAGTTGTGTGTGTATATATTTTTGATCTCCTGCAACGTGAAAGACTCTGTTAGACAAAAAAAAGTCTGCTTTAAATCATGAAAAACAGCAATTGCGTAATACATTTTTTAATCCACTTCATCTGTCAGTGAATAATCCACAACCTTGACTCTCAAAATATTTTTACAAGCTTGATTTCTAATTACAAGCCATCTCCTACAGTATTTTTATTTTCTTTAAAGGAGAGGTGTCATGCTTTTCCGGTTATTACCCGTCCCCTTGTGTGTTATGAAGGTTTTTATGCATGTAAACGGTCTGCAGAGTCAAAACCCTCAAAGTACACCCTGTAGCGAGTAAAACTCTAAACACCTCGTTGGAGATTTCTCATTTTCTTCCTGGGCACTGTGACGTGTCACACGTCACAGTGCCCAGAGGCCGCACCATCTGCCAGCCTTTCACGAAACAAAGCTTCCCAAACCTTTCAGCGATTCATGCCGGATATGTACAGCGTAGGGCACTGAAGAACGATGCTGTTCCTACTATGTTTGGACCAGCGGGAGATTCGGGTACACAACCTGTAAGTATTCATTGTTGTTTGTGTATTTATGATGTTTAAAACAAACAACGTATCTACCACGACTGTTTAAATGGGTAAACGTTTTTCGGACTACTACGTTGGGATCGCGGAGAAATGCTCTCCGCAGACCCATTCTCACAGAGTTATAAACCTTTTTCTTACTCAATATCAAGCCACACTTACGGTTTTTACTTCGGCTGTGAGTGTTTGTGTGTGCTCAGGATGAGTTTAGCTTGTTCTAGCTGTATCGGCAAGCCTGTCTGCTCCTGCAGCAGTGTATGTGTCTGTGTGTGTGCGAGCAGCAACGAGCCTGTCAGCTTCTCGACCAATCAGAGCACACTGGGCTCACAGGGAGGGGGGGCAGGAGCTCGAACAAGCCGTTTAGGACAGAGAGTGAATACCTGGTGAATACACATACTTTACAGAGATGCTGTATGAGAAACCAATGTGAGTTTGGAAAATTGCACAGTATAAATCTATTTTAGTATACCTCAACAATGGAATTATGATCAGTAGAAATGGCCATGACACCTGTCCTTTAAATAATCTTTTTGAACGTATTTAAATTGTCTGATATTGTAAACTGTGTCGGTTGCAGAGATTGAACCTCTGCTTCTCTTTCTAATTGAGCTTTTTTCTGTTTTCTTTTCCTCAGACATCAACCTGGCTGGAGAACCCAAACCACACAGGTAAAAAAAACTACCAAGTGCTCAGCTGGGGACATGTACAGGTGTCACTATGATACTTCAGTTTATCCACGTTTTTTCTAGAAAAATACCGCTAGGGAGGATGGCTAAGACAGAGAAATATACATATAAAAGTTCAGCTGACTTGACGCAACTTCAGCGTCTCTGTTTCCCTTAAACGGACTCTTCTTGTTTTTCTGTCTCAACAGTAGTTCCTCCTTCGAACTCGACTATGACTTTCAGAGAGATTATTACGACAGGTGAGTTCAACATATCCCTTTGTCATTTTATGAAGAAACGGAATGAAAAATTACCTTTTTTGTCTCTCCCTCATAGGTTAGTATTTCCTATTTCTCCTGATGTTCTTCCCCTCACTTTAATAAATGCTGCAAATATGTAAAAAAAAATAAAAAAATAAAAGTTTATCAATGAAAGTAACGCTTTTAACTTCCAGAATGTTACAGTAGGGGATAAACCTATCAATTAGTCAATACCTTGTTGAATATAATGGTTTATTTCCACCACAAAGAATTCTAGTCCAGTTTTGTCTGAAACAATATGCTGTCTTTGAAACAATTGTCAACCCTGAAAGTAACACTTAATAGACGAGTAGATGACACATTCATCAACTACTGTTTATACTCCTTGAATAAAACGGTTCATTTCCACCGCATTGTGCTGTGTTTGATGCAGAATGTACTCGTACCCGTCCCGTGTTCCCGCTCCTCCCCCCCCCTTGTCGCGGGCCGTGATCCCCTCCAAGCGTCCGCGGGTCAGCCTGAGCGGAGGAAGCAGCCGGCGGACAAAGAGCAGCTTCTCCACTTCCTCCAAGAGCAGTCAGAGGACATCCTCGTCCAGAACAAGTGAGATGATCTGGAGCTTTATCAGTCTCTGCAGGGTGCTGCACAGACGTTGTTTATGAAGTCTTTTTACTTGGGAGAAATGAAAATCCTACTAACATGTTTTCATCTCCTGAAAAATGCTTTAATGCCTAAAGGTTGAAGTACCAGGATACAGGCGTAAATATTTATTTTAATGTATTTATTACATATTTAAATTAATTACTAGGTGTGGGGATGCCAGATAAAGGCTGAATTAAGTCAGTTTTGATAAACAATCATAATTTATTAACAAAATCTCATTTAAGCTTATTTCAATCTCTCAAATGTAAGTATTTCCTGTTTTTTCATGTATTTGCTAATCAAACAATTGACTCATTTCAACAATGAGCTGAGAAAATATAAGATTTAGATCTGAAACTTAGTCGATTGACAGAAAATGTACCAACAACAATTTTGATATTCAAAATAACTGTTTAGTCGGTAGACAAAAAGGCCAACATGTTCTAGTTACAGCACTTCAATGTGAGGATTTTCTGCTGGACCCTACCATCATATTACTGTGTGTAAAATATATTGTCTGATAAAACATGCAATACTTAAAACTTGGTCTTGGGGTCTCTGAAGTTGTCAAGATTAACCAAGAGTGAAATATAACTTTTAATTTACTTTCTAGTTTTATTTTTATTTTTTTTTGGGTAATAGTTACAGCCCTACAGTCAAACAAATCATTTTAGCTGGTTTTAAATGTGTCATTGATGAGAAGGTATATGACCCCGAGTGGCTCACAGAGACATTTTTCTAATCGTCGTACTCGTTCTCTCTGCAGTGAAAGTGGACGAGCTGCAGACCATCAAACGGGAGTTGTCTCAAATCAAAAGCAAAGTGGACGACCTGCTGGAGAGCCTGGACAGCATGGATAAGGACCACGGCAAGAAGTCGGGTATGCAGAGGAAACACAGTATGTTTAAATGTGGAGGAGAGCATGTCTGACTGTCACAAACAAAAGCATGTTTACCAGATTGTGTTGCACAGTGCCACGAGTATTCTGACTGTGATGTCTGAATTTCCGTCTGAAGCTAAGAGTATGCAAACGGAGCCAGGCGAGGTCACTTCACCTCCACACCCGAGCAGCAAGAAGGTGGACGGGCTGAAAAGGAAGGGGGACATAAACGACTCTGACGAGGATGAAGACGACGAGGGAGACATGCTGGAGGAGGAAGAGGTGCGAATGCCATTGTTTATTTTTGCAAAGCTACAGATGCATTTCATATATAAAATGCGGGTCTTCTGTGATTGTGAAGGCAATGCAGAGGAAATGAGAAAATGATCCTACCTCTTAATTCATTTTTTACCCCGGTAAACATTTTACTAATGAGTTTTAAATCTCAATCGCTAGTTTCAAGTCTTCTTCAATATAGTATAATGTTAATTTTCTAAGTTATGCTCCTGTTGAGAGTAAAATGGACAAAAAAAGATGTACGCCTTGTGATTGCAAGTTGCTGCCACTGTATTGTTGGCTTTTGCAGCTCTAGCTACTTTTCAACAACAATATTAGCAAAGCAGTATAATTCTGTAATCCTAAAGAAATCTCTCCACAAACACTTTATAAAACCTTTACCCCTTTTGATATAAAGATTTGTATATGATTGCCGTGTTATGTCCCTGAATTTGTGCCTGACATTTGCATATTTAAAATACATGCCCCAATAATGCTGTTAATCATCTCTTCCGCCCTCTGACATCTCTCCCCTGAACTCTCCACCCTGCCACCGACCTTTCTCCCCTGCCCCAAATGTTCCTGGACTCAAACCCCCTAAACTCACTTTTCTGCCCATCTCGGCTGCTACTGCACTGAAACAGTACTTTGAACACTTAAATTATATTATTAACATTTTAAACTGTATACCCCGGTTATCTAGGCCCTTTGTTTTGTTTAATGTATACCATGTTTATCTAGGCCCTTTTTGTTTGATGTATATATGTCACACTGTAGGACTGCGGTAAACGATATTTCGATATTTCTGGATGTACAACATGTAGAATTATTGACAATAAAGCTGACTTTGACTTTGAAAAGTGTATCAAATCTCATCCCTAAAATGTTCTTTCGACCGGCAGGTGAAGAGTCAAGAGAGGGATGACGATGATGAGGAAGAGGAAGGCGAGCACATTGAAGATGATGATGGCGACAGTGTGAACGGTGAAGATGACTCGTAGGCGTGGACCTCACTTTCCACCGAAGCATGCTGCGAAAGACACAGCTTCCAGTAGGAACTCGGACTCCTGTTTTAACACTCATGTTGTAGATATGAAATGCAAATGGTGCACACACACACACCCAAGCATGGTGCACACACACTCTGTTGTCCCAAAGTCGATTTTGTTTATTTTGTCCAGTGTTGCTGTAACAGGAAATAACTAGCTGTAGATCCAGTCTGTTTTTACTGCGTCGGTATTGTCTCCGGGAGAAGAAGGAAACACGGACTGTAAATGTTCTCAGAGACGACAGCTCGACGGACATGTCTTAACGCAAGAGGACAACAATTCAGCTACGAAAGACCGTTTTTATTAAGTTTAATGTGTTTTGGTTGTGTCATCATCAGTGAGTTTGTTTGACCTTGTGTGTCTGTATGTTAATGTCAGTTTTTTTTATACTATTCAGTTTAACTGTAAAGGAATAAATTGCAATAAAATATTAAAATGTAAATCGTTTTTCTGTATTTTATTTTTTCCAAATAAACTAAGGTGAAGATTGCTGAGGGGGAAACTGTGGATTTTGTAGACTGTGGATAAAGTAAACTCACTTAACTGATGCAGATTTTTAATAGATGAAGGGTCAAATATAATATCAAATCTAGTGGTGTTTACCATGACAATAATTGGAGGGGATCAGTGGGGTAACAGTGGTTAATTTGGTCCTTTTTTATTTTTTAAAATCCCATTCATGTTCAAAAACTTGTAAGCTTTATGAACTGATCAAATTATGCTGTATTTATATTATTGTACATTTGGAAAGGAACAAATCACAGATGTGTTACCACAGACCGCCAGAAGGTGCCGCCGTGGTCATGACACTGAATAAATGGAGACAGGAGATTTTGTGATAAACTTCACATTTACCAAACAAGAGCTGAACAGTGATGTTTCATAAACTCTTGAGTGGCCATGAAATCAATTTGTAAACCTCGCCTGAGCTGTAATTACCCAGAGTAATTGAAAACATCTGTTCGTGTGCAGGACCTTCATATAAAAGGCCAGTTATGTGTTTGACTAAATAATCTTAAAACACAAACTAAACTAATTTAGAAAATGTTGCAACTGCAATGGTAAATGCAGCCGTAAAGATCTCTATCAGTAATAGCTGTGCATGCTGGTAATGCTAAAGGAAGTCAGGTGAGCAGCAGGCAGGAAACTCGCTGAGGACATCTATTTGTGCAGGTGTGTAACAGCAGGGGTGGGAGAAGTACTCAGATCTTGTAGGCCTACTTGAGTAGAAGTACCAGAGTGTAGGAATACTCTGTTACAAGTAAAAGTCCTGCAATTAAGAGGTTATTCAAGTAAAAGTATCGGCATCAAAATATACTTAAAGTACTAAAAGCAAAAGGAATTATTATGCAGATTGGTCCATTTCAGAATAATATATATGATATGTTTTATAATGATTGATCATTAAAGTGTTATCAAAGCTGGTAAAGGTGCAGCTAGTTGTAATGACTTTGTATACTGCAGGGTAGCTTGTGAATTTACTCCAGGTGGAACTAAAGTCTCATTTAAGAGTTGATTATATTTCACATTTCACTGAAGTTACAAAATAAATGTAATGGAGTAAAAGTACTCAATCTCTGAATTGTAGTGGAGTAAAAGTAAAAAGTAGCATGAAATTGAAATACAAGTAAAGTGCAAGTCCCTCAAAAAGTACAGTACTTGAGTAAATATACTTAGTTACTTCCCACCTGTGTAATAGATCTTCTTAACCTTGTCTTTCTTCCTATCTCTAAACTGTGTTGCTTGTAACTCTTTAGAATCAATCAACATTGGCTCAGCACCCCTCGTCGGAGGTTGCACGTCTCTTGGAGTTGTGAGCATATCATCAATAGGGAAAGTTTCCACATCAAATTATTTTATATCAAGGTTATTTTGTTTCTTTATTTTCCTATTTTCCCATCTGGTTATTATTTTTGAAATCCCTTAGATTTACCTGTAGGTTGGGAACCACTGTGTTATAATAAAGTCAAAATCACTGCAAATGACCATGGACAAAACCTTATTTAATCAAATGCTTTCAATACAAAAAAACGGAATAAACCCCAAATAAAAGGAAAAAACGCTTTCAAATTGGTCTCAATTGAATCTTTAGCAAGTAATTTCCAGTTTATGTTAATTTATTTTATGAATTTAGGTTTTCATTTTTATCAGCGTCTGTGCCTGAGGCGACTTAAATGAAGTGAGTCATTACTGAGCTTTGCATACTCAGATAAAAAATATAGTTTGGTCATTTATTCTTATAATAACACTGTATAGTAGGCCTAGGCCTACCACAGACATTTCCTTTGTCTGTTTTTTGTATTCTTTATTTGGGGTCACATGGTATTTTTTCTTACATAGAATCTCACTCAGTTAACAGAAACCCAAAAATAGCAAACAAACCAACGTACAATAAATAAGTAGATACACAATAAAAGAAACAGACATTTTCATTAACTAAATTCACTCAAGATACACACAAAAAGTGGTCCTGCGCGAGCGTGCATGTGCGCATAGCAATACCACATGCAGAGGGGCTCGCGCTGCATAGAGCGTGCAGTGACAGTGGGAAGCACAACCTGCGAGCAGCGAGCGCGAGGCACAGACCGTGTGAAGCTGTGTGAACTATAAGTGGACCCAACACGGTAAGAATTTTAAAGTGATCTAACTATACTTATAATGTGTTTTAAATGTATAATAAGTTATACGTTCATGTATTTAAGTAGTGGAAACCACGTTGTCATGGTGATTTAAAGTGACAACGACACGTTACCACATGATGCATGTTGTGTTTTAGATAAACATGTTTTCAGAGACACGTTTTAATGCAGATTCAGTGTTTTACTGCTCAGTTTATCACCTAAAAATCAGCTTTTTCCTCTTTTAACAATGAGCTTGAAGGAACAAATGAATAAGTATTAAGCTACATCACTGTAAATGTTGGCAGTTACCCATAAAGTCACTCCAGCTGAAACATGAAGCATTGTTTGGTGGATTTTTCAACAACTTTACAACCACTAACATTGAAAAAGTGTATGATACATAAGGAAAAACTTCCCTAAAGAGCGGAAACTATAGTTCTACAAATGTTATTACTAGGTCTAATTGTACCAAGAATTTCACAATAACTTGTTTTGATTGTGCAATAAGGAGTTAAGGAAGACCATTAATAGATATGCTTCTCTATACTGTAGTGAACTCTTACCCAAATGGGATATTTTTCCCCCTTATTACTTCTGGGACTTCTCGTTTCCACTCCTCCTCTGCAGAGCATTGATTTATGTAATGTTGCTGGAATGAAAAGTGCTGCGCGGGGGGTGGAAATCTGGCTTTCTGGAAGCCAAACAGATGAGGAGGCTTGTTTTAATCATTAGTCTCATGGTATCACTGACACGGAGCTGCTTTATACTCGCAAGCCTCTGCCAGTGCTCCCATTGCACAGAGGTGTAGAGTGCTGAGTCATATTAATTTCATCAGTTACCTCATTTAATTATATGTGGCAATTAAAGGGTAATAAAAAAGATTTGTGCTGCTCCGTAAAATACACCATTTCGTCAATGCCTTTTGGAAGTTGATCAGGATGTTGATACTCAGTCAGTGATTATGTATTACACCAGATTGATTGTTCATGTGCTCAGATGGAGCCATAGGAGCGAAAGACAACAAGGAGCCAAGATTTGTTTCACCCAATAGTTCATATTGATTTCACACCTCAGAAACAACAAAAGCATTTCAATTATACAGGAGGCTGGCTTTTTCAAAATACAAACAACAGTTTTAATATGTTTTCATCATAGTGAAAGAATGAACCCCCAAAACAGAATCCATTGATTCTCCATGTGATGTAGATTACTTATAATTTATTCAGTGACACATTTAATTTAGTTTATTGGCAGCTACATGTATATGCGCCAATACTTAATACATTCAGGGTTAGATGAGGACACACAGAAAGCTCAGTTTGATTAAGCACATACATTTTGATGCAACACTTTGTTCAAGTTCATTCTTGACATTGGTAATCTGCTGAAGACTGTGTGATAAAGTGAAACGCTCCCAAACCTGCGAGAAAGTGGACCTTGAGTCAAAGCTGTTACATGACAAAAAATAACCTTAACTCAAGGTATTTCTGGAGTTATCAACCTCATAACCTTCAGCAGCGATGAATTATGACAACTCAGAAAAAGCTGTATTAGACCTTGTGTTGAAATTAAAAGTCTGCCTCTTCTTAGTTTCTGCTTGTACATTGTGAATCTGCACCTTTGCTGTGACAGAGACATTTAAAAAAGTGTATTTCTTGTCTGAGGTTGAAAAAGTTGGTACATAAACAGCAATGCTCTAAATCTTCCTCAAAGCTCTAGATAGGCTTCAAGGCTGCTTTAAAGTCTTGTTAGGACTTTAACAGTTTCCTCCTGTGTGATTGGAGCACAAAAACATGACAGTCGTATTTATCTTTTGATCAAATGTTTGGCCAGAAATCGAATTATCCCCAAAGCGAATCCTCTAACAAGCATATCCCCAAACAGAAAAACACAAATGGCGGTAAATTAAAAACACCACATGTAGAAGAAACCAATTCAGCTCTTAGGGAAAATGTGGAGTTACTAGAGCACTTTTCATTATGTAATCTTGTTACACCCTCTTCTTACTACTTGCACACAGCCAGTCGATGGAAACACCTGTTGAGAAAATCTGTCTTTTGTTTACTTTGAGTAAATGTTATAACAATTTGAGAAATGTTTGGAACTTATTAATGCAATCCCCTCTGGTGGACGACAGAGGTCATTTAAGTCCCAGTACACTTACTAATACCCCTTAAAAACTCATGTTTACACAGATGACCTAATGTATTTAATTAGGGGTTCAAAGTGACTGAGAGACTAGTCCCATCATATGGGAGTTATTAGTCTCAGGCAAGAAACAAATTTGCTTTCTCTTACATAAATATTTGGTACCATGAAAAGAAACAGCCTGCAGTATGAATTTGTCACATCCGATCTCCTGCTAGTTTGAACTGCTGCTTTTTGACAGCGCTGCCTGGGTTCATAGTTTTCTGATGAAATAATGTGTCACTTGTTTTTCTCCTCTGCGCTCCCTACATACCTTTCCCGGACATTCACAGTGATTGCCCTATAAGCAGAACTCGTTTTGCTTCAGAAATGTTATTCCTGGCTTAGAGGTGCCTGCTCTTTTGCAACACCCAAGGGTGACACAGCGGGGTAATAGGACTCGCTATGAGTTGTGAGTATCAGACGTAACTGTTTCAACATTGTTTCTGGTGTGTATTAACTGCAGGCAAATGTCTTTTTAAATCATGTTTACTTGAGAAGTTATTTCAATTCCAAGAACATTTCTTCTTAACAGAGTCCAGTAAATTAGTGGGATTTTAATAATTCCATGATACATATTTTTATCTACATGATTATTATAAACTCCAGATCCTTGCTTGGGGTTCTTCTCACAATACGTTATATTAAAAAAATGCATTAATGACATGTGCGTGTGGGTATTCAGCCTCTTTGGTTTAGGTTCCATATTTAGTTGCACGCAAACCCATTTTTCTTTCCGCTTTAATGAGTTGTTGGACAGTAGTGGATTAAGTATTCAGATCCTTTATTAAAGTACATGTTCAAATGACTACATTACAAGTGAAGTCCAAGTATTAGCAGCAACATGTACGTTTGAAAACCAAAGTAAACCATAGTGTTTAGCAAAAGTTGCACCATGAACTTTAACTTCAAAACAGACTTCACAAAAAAATATGATTTAGAAAAAACGACAACATTTTAATGTGCGTGAGTGTATATAAAGAGAGGGGCCACGTGCATTTATTTTTGCCATAATGCATGACATAAAAATCCTTGGTTTCTACTTTTATTTATAATTATTCAACATTTTGGCCAAAACAATAGACAGGTACAGTTACAAATATTCTAGGGGTCAAAGGGTAAGTAAATTAAATCTGGAAAAAAAGGATTTAGCACTTCACACAATATTAACATTTGCATATCAATCATCAGAAGGTTTTGGCTTAAGTAGAATGTTCAATAAGTTGTCTATATTGTTGTATTTCATTTATGAAAACTGTATACGGAGTTTTTTCGAGTTATATTAACTTTTGTGATTGTGAAAAATAATAATAACATGATACTAATATGATAATAATTTGTAATGGTGTTTTAAATGGGCTGTGCTCGATAAGACGCACAACGTCAAGTCCCTTTGTTTAGAGAAAGCATTGCGCATGCTCAGAGCTAATTGTCCGTTGCTGAGCTGCATTCTGATTGGCTGTTTGTCAACTACTGTTGTTGTCACTTGTAAGTGGTTGGAAAGTAACGTCCACTCCGGTTACCATGGCGAGTTGTTTTTTCTTCCACAACACCAATTTAAAAGTCTGCTTTTTTGGGATTAAACTCATCGGAGTTCACCAGCCGCTAGATATTGTGATAAACTAAACCTCTGGTAACAAAAAAACACATTTAATATGGAGCGGTTCTCCCGGAAAATAATGCTAACTGCTAGCTTGTCAGAGACGTTTTTTCCCCTTCGCGTTTTCTGCGGCGATGGTAACGGAAACGTACCTGGTCAGAAACAGACTTTCCGGATTTCAAGCTTCTTTCTAAAGGGATTATTAAACATTAAAGCAGCATGATAATAAGTTACAACTGGACCAACATAGCTACCCAAACAGACGGCGAAGTTCACCGGGGAGTTGATGAGAACAGGTATGTGTTCAAAGGATAATCGCCGTTAAATTGAACACTTCCGGTTTTTGTGTGTAGAAAGTGGTATGTTTCAGAGTGGAACTGTAAAAAGTGTACATACAAAGGTGGGAAGTACCTAAGTGAGGTACTTTACTTGTGTATTTCAATGTTTTGCTACTTTGTATTTCCACCCCACTACAATTCACAGGTAAATTATTTAACAGCTTTAGCTACTTTTAAGAAAATACATCTTTAAAAACCAAACTAGTTAACACATATTTAAGTCACAAAAGAGTCCAATTATTTAAATATTTTACAGAAAGTCAATCAGAACTTTGTTTGTCTACAACAGTAAAATGCAACAATATTATCTAGAAATGTCAAATATACTGTATAAATATAATTATATACACACAAGGCCATTTTCTGCACAATTTGTACTTTTAAGGAATGATAATAGTTTTACTTAAGTACGATTTTGAATGCATGACTTTTATTTGCAATTAAGTATTTGGACCATAATATTATTGTAAGTATTGATACTTTTACTCAAGTAAAGCATCAGAATACTTCTTCCACCACTCTCTATATATAACTTGAAATGTAGGTATTGAGCGCTACTTGAGTTAACTGAATGCTATCTATTTAATCTACTCGTGGAAAGCCAAATAGCAGTTTCATGCTTATGTATTAGAACTATGATAAATTGCATCAAAATACATTTAATTTAATTTGGTAGTTCTCCAGTTCACTTATTGCTTGCTTGGTTTGTCAGGTTATAGTTAAATAAGCCAAATAAATGGAAAAATAGCTGCATGCTGAATGTCATACTGTTGTGAAGTCCAGTAGCTACAGCCTTTTGAGATTTGTTGTTCTTCATTTCAAAGCAGTAGCCGTTGTTTTTTGGCCACTTGGGCACAATGTCTGACATAGTCAAGTTGATATGGCAGTTGTTTATTTGAACATCCAGCAGATATTGACCAACATTAGCATGTATTTGGAGTCATGTTTCTGGCCTCTGAATTCATCTAAAACCAAAAGTAATTTTCCTTTTAGTTCTGGTGTAGATTCCACCAACTCCTGTGGGAAATGTTTGGCTCTTTAGCTGCTCAATGTTCCTTTATGTTCACCCGCCTGAGTAACTGGGTCTGTCAGCTGTTTGATGCTGAGCAGAAAGCGTATAATATACACTGCCATTGCAATTTTAATATGAAAAATACTGATTAGAATTGCTTTAAGGATAGATTTACTTCTGCTTGCTAAATTAGTTTGACAACCTATTGATTCTACTTCATGAAGCTGCGGTGTTTCAAGTTTGTAGATGATTACACAAGGCATATATAAAGGATAACACAATAAAGCTAATTAGTTTATATCCCATGAGGTCTTTGGTGGGAGGTGCGTTACAGCAAGTTTTTATTAAATCAGTGAAAAGCAGAAAACTGTATTACAGCATGCAAATTGGAAAATATAATGCAGGAAGGCCGAACAGTCTTACACAATGAGAATATTGTGTCAAATTGAAATGACAGTCTTACAGAGTATTTAGTCGCCAGTAGCAACATAATGTACTGTTATTGCATGAGTTAGTTTTGGGACATGTACACTTAAGAGAAGACCATGTCGAGGGGGTAATTGCAATACAGTTTACATATTATAACTGGAAGCCACATAAAGCTAACATACAAGCATAACAAATAAAGCAGTTAAATTAAAAGGGATCTGTCAAGATTGATGATGCCTCACAGAAAATGTGAAGCAGATGCAGAGCACACAAACCTTTCGGCGTTTCATCCGCTCCCAGAGGAAATACCAATTTACATTTCAAAGTTTAAGTACAAAAAAAGAGTGTTTTAAAGGATCCAGAGGGCCAGCTAAAATCACAGGGAGAAATGTTGAATATAAACTGAAATATGAGTTATACAGTGATGCTCAGACAGAAAATATATTGGTGTATTTTGACAGTATTAATTCAAATTGAGTGAGTTTGCCTTTTTTTCTCCTTACCGCACTCTCTCAGCTTCATTCCTTCCCCTCCGATCCCAAATGTAATGCAATACGACTCCAAAACTTTCACTGTCTTATTTTAGAAAGCTATTGTTTTCTAGTAGTAGTGGTCTGGCACACAAATCAGGTTCTCACATTAAGGCTGATCCCAATGCTTCAAATCTGTGGCCATTCAAATGCATTGAAGTAAATTATTATATCTGTATATTGTACACATTTGCAAACAGCCCATGAAATAATAATTGTAATCCCACAATATACGTAATTTACATGACTTGTGTATGTATTATTTGTTATTCGCAGAGCTGTTCGTTGTGCGTTGAGGTGTGTACAGTAAGTGTGTTCTCCTATGACATAATTAAGAGCAGTGCTTCATGCAGAGCTGGAAAGTGTTGCTTCACATAGTCCTGCCTGATCTATTGACAGAAACATTGAAGTTTCGCCAAACACACTGCTATAAAAAACCCACTCGAGGCAAAACATCATCTATTTTTACGAGGTTTCAAAGACCATGTACCATCCAAAATGTGTTTTCAAAGACACATTGAAGTTGGTCAGTAGTACCACACCAGACTCAGTCCATCATAGGAGAGATTTAGCAGACGTCTTGAGAAGCCGCTCCTATTTCAAGATGCTGGCAGGCCTTGGAGTCTCAGTCCAGTCCATAGGCGCTGCTTCTGCTGTATCTGGTTCACTCTGCTCACACTGTCTTGTGGTTTGGACCGATCCACTGTCATTTCACTGGAATTTCCTGCCATCTGCGCTCAGTCAGAGTTTCTCACAGATCCACACCTGCTTGTAAATGTTTAGCTGCGCCAAGAGGAGAGCACGGAGGGATAGGTGAGCACTGATGAGGGCGAGATCCACACCGCCCTTTGCTTTGTGAGACTTAAACTCACTTGTTTGTTAAGAAAATGGGATTTTTCATTAGAGACAGCACTTTAGCTGCTGAAACAGGATGATTAGATGTCAACATCAATCTAAGAAAATCTCTTAAACATGTTCACATTTCCAGAACTCATTAGTCATTTCCTGCAATTTCACTCTTGTCGTCATATTTACTACATACCAGATTTTAGATCCTTGGCTTCACCTAAAGTAACAATACAACAATGTAAAAAATACTCTGACCTTTTAAAACCTTGCCTTTGGCTTTGAGAAACTGGGATGGACATTTTATAGAACAAATCATTACCATGTATTCTAGGAAACAATCGGCAGTTATGGGTAATTAAAATAATTGGTAATTGCAGCCATTGCAAGTACTTAAGTCTCACGATTTCTCTCCTTAAATTGGACAATTTGAAGAATAAGTAGTGATGTTAAGATGTATTCCATGAAGCTACAGCCATTAGCTGGTTAGCTTAGCTTATCATAAAGACTGGAAATGGAGGGAAGCCTGACTTTGTCATAAGATAACAAAAGCCAGCTATCGGTCCTGAGTGTTATGTGCATAACGGACTGCTGCAGATGCTGACTCTGTTGGACTGTAGCTGCGATTATGATTTCAACATCGGGATGAAAAAACTGTAATCGTATATGTGCTTTGGTTCTTATGGTTGGTCCATCGTTACAATAGGTGTGAAGCTAACTACAACAAATCACAAATGTGGTAAAAATCCAACAATTCCCTCTTGACTGTAGCGAAGTAGAAGTGTAAAATAGCATTAAACGGAAATACTCAGGTAAGGTATGTAGTACAGTTCCTACCCTCTCCGTTTATGTGAACATAATGGAAATACAGACACAAGAAGAATTTTAGAAAGAACATCCAGTAAAAATAAACAATAAGAAAAAACTCTTCTGTTAGCTCAGAGATACAGTACATTTCACATTTCTAAAAACTCTATTTGAAGTATAAACCATAGAAGAAGAGCCCCCGGAGGATCACTGTGTCTAAAGTTAACAGCAATTCAAGACCCTTGCCAAGATGACACGCATGAGTTCTCGTCCAATAACACGTTCTTATTTTGTGCAACACGAGACTGTGTTCTTCACCTGATCCCACTGAGTTTACTCTGACCCAAACTGCCTCTCAAAATCTCAAAAGGGCCAAAGAATATATTTTTGGCATTAATAGAACAAAACAAAGTAGCCTGCAGTATTATCAAATTGGGAGTGTTCGCTTATCAATGAAACAAATGATCCCATTTGTCAAAATAACTGAGGAGATTTGTTAAACAATGCTGACACTGAGAGTTTTAGGATTGACCACACTGATCATGTTCATGACTTGAGGTCAATCGGGGGTTAAATCACTTGTGTGTGCTAGGACGACATTACTGCATTTAAGTGGGTCATACCACAGATCATACCAAGTAATGCAAGACCCACCTTTATCAATACAGATACAAAATACTAATGTTTAATTGTCTAATTCTCATTACATTCTCATAACTTCTTAGTATGACACATCGGGTGTTAATCCACTGGATGCTTGAATTTTGAATAGAGCCGTCCCTTATAGATACTATCTCTTTACGTTAGTGGGCCGGATCATTTGGCCCAAACGACTCTTCATGGCTCCGGCGCTCGCAGTTCACGCGCGTGCTCCACTAGCAACCCCCCCGCTCATCGCGTACGTTCCGTGTTGTCCTGTAGCAGGCACCGCCGATGTCGGGGAAATGATCTTCAATACTGCGAAAAGAATCCCACCAGACTCCTTTGCCCCTCCAACAGAGGGGTTTCCTTGTCCTTTTTCCTTTTCGTCATTTCAAGCGATAAAAACTCTCGATCTTCTCTCGAATTATTATTATTTTTTGGACGCCCTCGGCTCGAGTTCAGGGCGTTCCGAGCTGAATAAGGGCGTCAAATGATGGCAAGACGCCCCCCTGGCGGAAACGCTGACATAACATGTTGCAAGTTCAAATTTAGGACTCAAATATATACATATAAAGTAACATGAATGTTTGATAGACAGTATCTCACATGGATACAGTTAATGTAAATGTTGTGGATATGTGCCTGATGAGGAAGGTGTTCATATATCCTGCATATGCCTAAGTATCAGTCCTATTTACACAAGTATCCATCCTCAAGGAGAAGCTGTTGGCAGACCGTATTATACTGTAGACTCAGCAACTTTTCAAGTGAGGACTAGTGGATGAGTGTGTTCTTTATTTGTATGCACATATCTGACTGAAAACAACCGCACTGTTATGGATACCGTAGGATAGGGATCTTGTCTTCGATCCTTGGAAACCTTTGGGGAATCTAGGAAAATCCAGAATCATTATTTTTAGAGAGACAAGTACAGTATGTATGTCTGTGGAGGAATGTTTTCCTCCATGTAGGTTTAAAGAGTTGGATTGTCCCGTTGTTCTGGTGAATGTTCCGGGTTCTTGCCATGTACCTTCATCAGATCTTGATTTGTGGCTTTAAAAGAAACACATACCATTCTGCTTTTCCGTCCTGCATCATTCCTGCCTCTTCCAGCTGGAGTATCGATATAACCAGGCAGGGATGGAAGAGTAATCACCTCCTCTGTTTGGGTCTTTACATTTTAAATTCCTCACTTCAATTGTAAGCTCTGTTTCCACAGGCATCAGTGGTTTTGTCACCAAGACCTCGAGCAAAGCCTCAACATTTTAGACATGACTTAGTGGCATTGGCATCACCATTGGAGTTTGTCATGGTATTGCCGCAGCTTCTGATCACTGGATTTCTATTTGCTGTGTCTTGACATTTCTGGAAAAATCATCATCAGCACCTTTTTCTGTAGACTTGGCTGCAGGATCTAGACTGGCACACTGAGACGTCATGTTCAGAAACGATGTGGCGACTTACAGCCATGTGTCACTCATTAGTGACGTAAATGTCTTTAGACTCTACACCTGCGTGACCTTACTGTCCACATGTGTTCGACTATTCGCACTGAAGGTCCACGTGAAGTCAATTGTCTTTGCAGCCTTCTCGTTCACAGTAGACCTTTTGTTGTGTCAGTCAGCCTCATAGGTCCTCCAGTCTGAATGCTAACATCTATATTGTTTACTTGTTGTGGTCAGATTTCTACGGTGCAAAGCTGAACAGACAACTTTAATGCCTTCCATTTAATTCAACAGGATGATATTGTTTTCTTGTGCCTTGCAATACTGATACACATCACTGTTGAAAACAAAATGTTTAACAGTGTGAATTTATATAAGGTTTAGGCACAAAATAGATGTTAACTAAACGTGGAAAGGAAGCGAACAGTTGACTCCCGTGTTAAAGTCCAATAATATCCCCCACATTCTCAGACCAATGGACTTTGTTCATTTATCACAATGTCACACTATTTCCTCCTTTGTTCTTTTTGGCCCATTGCTGAAGAACAATACTGAATTTTTCCTGCAGGGTTCAAAGCGATGCTAGAACAATTTTACGGTTTTAATTGTTTTCCATTTGTCTTTTTCTGGGTTGATAGCATGGACATGATGTTAGACTGTGCTTTGAGCTATTAATATCTTCCTATGAGTGGAGAAATGTCTGTATAATCAACGTCATATAGCCTCGCATACACCTTAGACAATAAGGGTACAATTATCAAAAGGGATTGTGTGGCTTATCGACAGCTAATACTCAGTTAAAAATCTGTTTCTGAGGGGAAAGATATCGTTCACCTCCAATCAACAGTCTGCGTCTTTGTGCAGCTCTCAGGTTGGGCCTCTTCCCTCAGTATAAATACATGTTTCAGGAGGCTCCACCTCATGATCCTCTTGTTTAAGTTTCTCAGCTGAAGCTGTTTGACAGCTCGGTTTGCTGTGACATTTTATAAAACTCAAAGAAGACAAAACAAAAACAGAACATTCTCAGCTGTTATGCATATGAATTACAAAGTACAGCATGTTTTAGAAGAACAAACTCCTCAGCATATCCTATAACATTCAGACCTAAATTGACCCCCCCTATTTGAGCAGAAAATCCAGCTGCTCCTCCCACAGCGGGAAGGACTGTGCTCCAAACTCAGCATTGTGTTTGATCTGAAATATGTTTGATTTTGCATTACTTTCTTCTTGGCTTTCCTTTTGAGTGATATTGTTTTAGAATGACTTATGCATTTGTCCTGTGTCTTCTGATACGGTGAACTAAAGTGGTGAAATGTGGCGTGATTTTCTACCTGTTTCTGTAAAAGAGCAGATACAAATAATGTGGAACACATGAATTTGAATAGGAAATCTGGATGTCTAAAATTGAGCCAAAGAGACATAATGAAAGGGATATTTAACAGGCGAATTTTTTTACAAACTATGTAAGAGTAAGACTGTTTTTATTTGTATTTTTGCCCTTTCTTGTTACTTATAAGTTAATAGCCACAATGTCTACGTATACCAACACATCAGCAATGTTGCTCATGCCAATTTGACAGTTTGAATAGGTTTGAATTCACTTTTGTTTCTGTATTTTGACGACTGTTTTTAAATGATCGTCTGAGACTCAAGATGGGTAGTTAAACATTTTGTGAGAATCTGCATTTATAAATGAATGCTAGTAAAGCCCTGTTGCTTAACATTTAAGGATATTAAGAGCTTTTTATAGAGTTTGGGTTTATAGTGGTAGTTGTATCTCCAAGGTCTGCTTCCTGAAATGTTGTGCCTGTGGAAAATGAATAAGCAACTCCTTCCTGTCTCAAAAAGAACCCTCTCTTTCAGTCGGCACCTGCACAGTGTTTGCCAGTAGAAAACTGAAGTCGTTCAGTATGTTTCCATATTATGGATGTGTGTAAGTGTAAGAATGTAAAGCAGGCAACTCCCTCAATTTCCTCTGAATAAATAAATGTTGACGACCAGAAAGTAAATTATGATTTATAAGCACATTAATAGCCCACAAAATTGGTTTCACGGGATTAAAAACTTAGACCCTGAGGCACAAATTATTTATTGAAGTGTAAGCCTTCACTCTCCAGCCAACTCTCTCCGTCCCTGGGATACCAGACTCTCCTGTCGTTTATAAAAACAAGAGCGACAGTTGTGAAACTACTTACGTAATCCACATGTTTTCTTTAATGGTCAGCCAGGCACATTTATGAGAGTTTGTTCTCTTGCAAACATATTGTCCTAACCTGAAATATACTGCACCTATGGGCATGTCTAACCACAAAACCTGTCCCTATGTATTTCTTTAAATCCAAGAACTAAGATTTACTACGCTTATTTTCCCTCTCAAACGCATCAAATATCATATGATTTATATAGGAATGTCATAAAAAGCAATGACAGGATTGCAAATCAGTACATGGAAACACATGATGCTAATTCCATATGTCTGTGATCCGTTTATTGGTAGTGATGTATGACAGTTAGTCCATGCTCGAAGGATATGACCAAACAACATGTACATGTACTCGTGCATGCATACAAAACATATCTGATTGTACATAAAGTCAAAACAAATAATGAAATGTTTGCAAGAATTGCATGCTGTTTTATTGGTTGTATAATTGCAATGACCTTACCTAGATTTTTAATACATTTTTCTCAACTCCCTTTAAAATTCTTAATTAAAACATTTGGAAAATAGTCTTTTTTTAAATATATTGGTCCAACTGACAATATGTGTTCAATGTTGTAACCATTAATAGTTTTGTTTTAGTTTTAAGAAGAGGGAAACAAACAAAATAGAAATGTCAGATTTTCCCAGATGGCCGCGTTCACATGCACCTGATGAACTCTGTTCTTTATAAAACTAGTGTCAAATTCCAATGTATAAATGAAGTTGATATAAATATTAGTAATAGACCTATGTGACAATATTGAAAGCGTGTTCAGCAACAGATCTCTGCCTCAGTCTGAAACTGCCAACCCTCCCTGACACCTCGGTACCAACACACAGATTATTTAGGGAAGCTGGATGTTGTTTACTCTGTGAGTTCACGTCAGTCATTTCAATAAGGATCTTTTTCCCCATGTTTCACTTGAACCAAAAAGCACAAAAAGGGTTTGTAATTCAAGAACCTAAAGTGCTTATTGTTGAGACAAGTACACATTTGCTTGTCCTGAAACGCCACAGCTGTGTTTAGCTAACCTCAGCAAGTGAGTCTTTAAAAGACACCACATGAGATGAGCCTACTATTTTATAAAGTGTGCTGGCTCGGTTGAGGTTTTGTGGGACACTTTTCTTAGTTTTACTGTCTGACTCTTCTTTCTGGATGAACACCAAAGTGGTTTGAGAACAGACACTGCTAAAATAAAATTCCCGTGTTGCTATATTTGCTGCAGGACTTCACTCTGGTCCTTTTTAGCATCAAACCAGCACTCATGTTAACCTTAAATCTGCCATCCTTCAACAGATATAAGTAAATAATTTTTTTTATCAGATTTATTGTTTGATTTTTGTGAATCTAATGTATTTTTGTACATCCTTAATCCCTCAGTTCACCCTCAAAACTCTGAACTTGGATTTAGCTCTCAAAGCTAACAAGCACTCGGTTGCATTAAGATATTTCAAACATCTTCTGCTCAAAGGAATTAGTAATCCAGTTCAACTTGTTGACACACAGACACATCTCAACCTCTCTAATTAAGACTCAACCACAGTTCCCATGGCTGCTCTGCAACATGACTCTCGTGGGGTGGGGTGGGGGGGGGGGGGGGGAACTCCCGCGATTTACGGGAAGAATCATAAAACTGTAACCCAGACTATACCAGGAAACTACGGGCATGATGAACCTACACTTAGTGACTCTTTCGTCAGCTAATATAACTACAAACGTGAAGTTACTCATCATCCTCGCTGTGTCCGTTTTTATCTCGTAAAATAACTGAATGTCTCCGGTGACTAATTACACACTGCGGGGATCCTGTTGTAAAATAGATCATCAATATCTGGCAGTGGAAAACGTTTTCTAATAAACCCTCTTGGACTTTTGCACAGTAGAGCTTCTGTACATGTGACCGAGGCAGGGGAATTTCTGTTTGCCCCACTATTTTCCAGCCCCAGCCTCCTGCAGGACCAGAGATGTGGTCCATTACTCGTCCTCTGTGAGAAGCATCTGGACCAGGTTCCAGGCAATCTGCTGCCACACAACGACTGGCTGTTTGCTGCAAGGGTGGCCCTAATGCAGTAATGAATCAGCCCCGACTGTAACGGCGGCTCAAAGGAAACCAAATATACACCGAGTCGCTGCAGCGTCGCACTCTGAGCCGTGTGATTGAAGCCTGCTGACAAGAAGGTCGGGCACGCTGTTTGTTTTAGTTTCACTTCATCTGGGAGCGTCTCTGCCAGGCGACTTGGTCCATTTGTTGTGAATCATTGAAAGCAGGGTTGCTGATGGCTGGAAAACTTTTGCAGTGTGACAAATGTGGTGTTTTATGCTGCAAGTCACAGCGTCTGAATCATAGATTTGCAACATCCATTTTTGTACATTTACTGCTTTTACTTACTGTAGGACTTTTAACATTTTACATATCGAACAGTATACAGGTGGATATGTGGGAAAAGTGTGTAAAAACCTCTTCATCAATTACTCAATGTATCTTTATCCCTATGTTAGGAACCACAAAACGAAGCTGTATATACATGTGTTTACCTTATTCACTTCTACTTTTGATACTCTTTATACACTTGCTTTTAATACTTGGGAAATAACACTTCATGTAGGATTTGGATTGCAGGACTTTCATCTTTGTATTGGTTCATTTACTGGAGTAAAGGATCCCGTTACTTCTTCACCCGCTGTTTCTCAAATCTCTTACGTGATACAGTATGTTTCAGAGAGTGTTTTGTTTTCATATTGCATTACTTTTTTGAGATGACTCATTTGGGTTTGGTTTCTGTCTCCTGCAGCGCAGCATGAGAGATGACTGACCACGCAGCCGTTTGGAACAAATGACAGAATTACACACGCTGGGTTTGAAATACGAAGATGCCAGCAGCAGAAAATAAAACGTCATTTGATTACATTTAGGAATAAGAAGATGCTGTTGACCGTTTTACCTCCAATGGATGCCTGAAGTTTCTCCAGCAGAATCAGCATCAGCTTTTTAACTGAAAGGGTCTCTTGGTGGAAGTCTGCCAGCGGGGGGCCAGGATGTGGCCCCCTGACCTCGGGCCTCCAGACGTCCAGCTGACTCTTCCTGGCTTTGGCAGTGTGTTTGACGATGCCGAGGACCCTCAGGCGCCGCTGTCTTCTGGTGGCTTCTGTCAGTCCTCCATGCATTCAGGTGGTCTCGGTGTGTGCTGTCTTCCAAGGACTTCCCTGTCCTCGCTGGGCCTCACCTCCCACATAGAAAAGACAATGGAGGACTTTGCCACCCCGGGGCACACAGATCCTAAAAACAACACCCAGAGGTTCAGCTGTTACCCTCAGCCCTCCCTCCCTTTATCCTACATGCTGTCTAGCTGTACCACATCGCCTCCTTTTGGCTCTCCACCCTCCTCTCTTTCCTCTTCCTTCTCCTCATCATCTTTGTTTTTTTCCTCTTCCTTGCCTCTTTCTGATGCACCTGGTGGCAACAAGACTCCTCATCTTCAACAAAAGATACAGGAAGAGTATCACTCAATAAAACAAGAGCCTGCAGATGATTTCTCGCCGTGTAAGAGGGAACAGTTTCAAAACAACAACCAGCAGGGGGAGCTGTTCCATGTGGGCCAAACCTTTAAAGGTCAGGAAGGCCCCCAACTTCACATCCCGAGGCTTAACGGACCCTTAGGCCAGGACCCTTCAGTGGACCAGCAGGACCAGCCACTGACGTGCCACTGGATCGACTGCAGCGCCACCTACTGCAGCCAGGAGGAGCTGGTGAGGCACATCGAGAAGGTTCACATCGACCAGCGCAAAGGAGAAGAGTTTTCCTGTTTCTGGGCCAGCTGCGTGCGACGCAACAAACCCTTCAACGCTCGCTACAAACTGCTCATCCACATGAGGGTCCACTCCGGAGAGAAGCCCAATAAATGCATGGTGAGTCGCTTTTCTTTTGTCTGGTTGATCACAATAACTGTTATATGATTTCTACAGAAAAACAAAAAAAAATTATTTGTATCACTAAATCAGACTTGGCAGCTTTCCACTGCTTACCATGCGGCGAGATAAAGATAAAAGAAACATTCAAATATTTACAAGACGGTCATAAAAGAGTTTCTACTTTAAGCATTGGTGGTTAGCACGATGTCATGTTTTGATGTCAGAAATGAATGATTTGTATTGCTACAAACCAATTTGGGCTTGACATAGTTTATGTTGGGTTGTTCCATGCTAATAAAGTTGTAGTTGTAGTGCAGGTACCTATTGCATTTTGAATGCAAAAATAAACTTGCTCCTGGTCTTACCTAATAAAACAGGTTGAATAAATACTAATAGGAGCAGAAGAGAATATAAATGAACCGAAATCAAGGCAAATAATCTCAAAGTTCACTCCTAGATGAAAGGTTGAGAAATGACTGGCCTTTCAATTGTACAACTGACCACTAGAGGTGCTGTAGAGCAATGCTAACCTCTCCAAATCAGCTCCACCAAAACAACAATTTTCAGTCAGTCAAAACAAATCTCATCCTTTCCAACGTTTTGTTGCATTGAAAGGGGATTTGAGAGACATAGCTTACGGTACGTCTCGACTTCACTGTGCAGCCGTTGATCGAGAGGCTGTGAGACAGAGAGATGATCCAATGGTTTCCTCTCCTTGCGACAGGTTTCCCTTACTCATGCTCGCCGGATGACGAGACATGTAGGTGTTGTATGAATGGAGGATTTGTCTTGAGGAGCCAGTATCCAAAAACCTGCTGATCGCCCTGAGGTTATTCTGAGAAATCCAATAATTTAACGTTATTAGGTAATGATGCAATCAACTGATAAATCATTCATTCTTGCAGAAAGTCTTTCAACCAGATACTTTGTCTTGCCTTCTACATGTCCCTGTCATCTGAAACGTCCCTATTTAAATGTAAAAAATGGTTTTGATGTCTGGGTTGATTTGTTTAAACCCCTGGTTACCGTGATGACGTCAAGTGAGATTAAAGACTACAAATCCCAGAATTCTTGGGGAACCAAACACCTGTTGAGCAGCTACTTTGTAGAAAACATATTGTAAAAGCTTGAGGTTGTTACCTTGCTGTAACTCTTCATCCAAGCGATCACTGCGGCTGCTTCTTTTTGTTGCATTACTTTCTGCAAAATCTAAAACCGATGAACAAAACTCCCCCAAAATAACATTTTTAACATCACATTGCACTTCCTGTAAACTATATGTTCCCACAGAGAAAACCCTGTAACCATTTCCTGTCTGAGCTACATGCCTTGTGAAACATACAGGCTGCTTATAAGGATGATAGCCTATAAACCCATAACATGTAAAAGTTAGGAGGCACGTCCCAGATAAAGACGAAACCAGACCAGATTAGGTCCGAAAAGAGACACTTTCTGCATTGACCATCAAAACCGTGGCCTTTGAGCCCTAGCACAGCCTCACATCTGTCATGAGTCACTTTTTGAAACACGACTTTTGCTGCCTGAACACATCTGCCTCATGATGACCTTCAGCTCGGCTCCAAATCCCCGTCCCTGAGGGTGAGTAACTCTCTCCGTTATTCCCCAGCGATTTCTTTGCTGTCGTCAAACTGAGGCTGCGATGAATAGTTCCTTCAGAAATCTTCATTCAGGGACACGCTTCCTTCTTAAGTTAATTAGTTCATTAAAATGACTAAACCTGCTGCAAGCTTGTAAATATATGACTTTGGCGAGTCGCCTGCAAACAGATTAATACATTTAAATCAACACACAAGAAAAGTCAGTCACGCTTGAAACTATATGAATAACGTCATTTAATTTTTCATTAACTGCTCCGGTCAAAACATGTAAATTAAGTCATTCCTGGTGCAGTAATGGAAGGTGTGTGTGTGTGTGTGTGTGTGTGTGTGTGTGTGTGTGTGTGTGTGTGTGTGTGTGTGTGTGTGTGTGTGTGTGTGTGTGTGTGTGTGTGTGTGTGTGTGTGTGTGTGTGTGTGTGTGTGTGTGTGTGTGTGTGTGTGTGTGTGTGTGTGTGTGTGTGTGTGTGTGTGTGTGTGTGTGTGTGTGTGTGTGTGTGTGTGTGTGTGTGTGTGTGTGTGTGTGTGTGTGTGTGTGTGTGTGTGTGTGTGTGTGTGTGTGTGTGTGTGTGTGTGTGTGTGTGTGTGTGTGTTTAATGAATTCAATCTAATTTGACGGCTCGTTATGTTAAGTCTCAGATCAGACAGGTGCTACTCAAGCTGTAAACACAAGCTCCTGAAGCGTTTTTAAATACACCATGATGGAGTCATCAGTCATAACTTATGGTCCTGCATTAACATTCTGGTCGGATGCATATAAAGGATATCTTTATGTTTTCCTTTCCGTCAACACACCCCAGGAAAGACCTCAACTATAGTCAAATATATATACTGATCTTATTTATCTGTGCCAAAGTGCCATTGTTACAAAAAACACGTGGAACCAATGGCACTGTTTTGTATGAGAGGCCGTCTAGCTCACAACTCATACTTGGTCTTACAAACAATATCAGAATCTCACATGTACACCACCAGATTCATTAACAGTAACACACAGTATCATACCGTCTTTAACGTACTGTCATTCCTTCCTTCATTTACTATCATACTATCATACATAAATAACTATTCTCTTTCACACACAAAAATCTAATACGGATTGGGCCTAAATGTATTTGTTATTTTTGTGTCTTTATAGCTCTTACGTTGACTCTGGAGTTTCAATAAATTCTAAATCATCAGTAAAGTCTACGACCATATTTCGGAGGGATATGCTACAGCTAGCATTAGCTATATTTACCTTGTTTACACTTAGCGGTCCTAAGTGTTAATCTGTGTATGTTACACTTGCATGTATGAGATCTTTAAGTGCCTTGTATCTTCTTTTTTTATAGTTTCACTCCGTTTCAATGTCAGTGGACAGCAAATAATTCAATAAAGGAGCATGGCTGCTCATTCCCTAGCTCTCAAAAGAGTTTGGCTGGCTGTTTAATCTATATGTTCACACTGAGACAGTACAACACATAGAGAGAACAGTACACCTATTGTGTAAGTACATACAAGCAGGTCACACAGTATGATCACAAATAGATAAACTCTGTTAAAAATCAGTTTTTATTAAGAAGTATACACAGGCTGCATATCATGTGTTCTCAGCCTTGGAGAAACTTGACATGTTTTGGTATGTGTCTGAACCTCTCCTTAGTGGTTTAATAAAACAGATATTTCAGTAGTTGTGTGCTATAATGTATTTACAAAGTGTGAAGAGGAGGCAACTTTAGAATAGGGAACCTGTTCAGGTCAATTAGAGTCAAACTACTAGCTTATTGGTTATGAACAAGACTTCCCTTTAAAATAGGGAACATATTCTTAGATAGAAATACCTAATTTTGAGTTATTTAGACTTAATTAACACTTATAGTTTCATGTCTTGTTACATAAGGATAGATCATATTTATTATGGGAGAATTACTATTATTGTGGTACTACTGCCTTATTAGGTCCATATTGAGCATATTAAGACCAAACAACTTCCTTACTTGCAATAAATAAGCACCAATTAGAGGGTTATTGAGGAAAAACTATCAACTAATGGCCTATTACTTGTAGAATATGGTCATGTAGAATAAGGCATTAATAGGTGTTTTATAATGACTAATAAAGAGCCAATATACTGCTAATAAGCATGTTAATTAACAACTAGTTGATGGTGAATTTGTGTACCTTAATATAAAGTGTTAACAAAAGTTCTTATTGCAGCTCAAATTTAGCTAGCAGTGCTCTGAGCAGCTTCAGGCTTTGTTTTCGAGGCTGTAAACCAGTCAAGGAATGAATATTTAAACTGGCTTCCTGTTGGATCAACCTGACTTCCTTTTAAAGTATACTCTCTCACAACCAGTACAATGTCCTCTCACATAAACTGTCATAAGCTCTCAAAAACACAAGCATTGTCTCTCACATACACTATCATTCTCTCTCACACACACTACTATACCCTCATACATACTACAATTCCTCTCTCACATACACTATCATTCTCTCACACACACACTACTATACCCTCATACATACTAAAATTCCTCTCACATACACTATCATTCTCTCACACACACACTACTATACCCTCATACATACTAAAATTCCTCTCACATACACTATCATTCTCTCACACACACACTACTATACCCTCATACATACTAAAATTCCTCTCACATACACTATCATTCTCTCACACACACACTACTATACCCTTATACATACTAAAATTCCTCTCACATACACTATCATTCTCTCACACACACACTACTATACCTCATACATACTAAATTCCTCTCACATACACTATCATTCTCTCACACACACACTACTATACCCTCATACATACTAAAATTCCTCTCACATACACTATCCATTCTCTCACACACACACTACTATACCCTTATACATACTAAAAATTCCTCTCACATACACTATCATTCCTCTCACACACACACTACTATAACCCTCATACATACTAAAATTCCTCTCACATACACTATCATTCTCTCACACACACACTACTATACCCTCATACATACTAAAATTCCTCTCACATACACTATCATTCTCTCACACACACACTACTATACCCTTATACATACTAAAATTCCTCTCACATACACTATCATTCTCTCACACACACACACTACTATACCCTCATACATACTAAAATTCCTCTCACATACACTATCATTCTCTCACACACACACTACTATACCCTTATACATACTAAAATTCCTCTCACATACACTATCATTCTCTCACACACACACTACTATACCCTCATACATACTAAAATTCCTCTCACATACACTATCATTCTCTCACACACACACTACTATACCCTTATACATACTACAATTCCTCTCTCACATACACTATCATTCTTTCTCACACACAAAGTTTTCTATCTTGCATACACTACTAGAGTATTATATTGTAGTATGATGTTGTCTGTAAGTGGGAATAATAGTGTTTCTAAGAAAGTACAGTTTGGTATGTAAGTAAGTTTGATTTATGGCCCAGACAAAAGTGTGTGAAAGAGAGTATGATTATGCGTGTAAAAGTGTTTAGCTATATGTATAAAAGAGTTTAATGGTGTATGTGTGAGATTCTGATATTGTTTGTAAGACCAAGTATGAGTTGTGAGCTAGACGGCCTCTCATAGTTTTGCACTGGCTGACACGTTTCTTTACTAAAATGAACAAGGGCACTGTAGTTAATTTTGCGTCAATCACACACAAACATCGCCAAGACTTTCCGTACAAGAAATATGACAGCATCATTACTCAGTTCCACGTAACGACATACACGTAATATACACGTACGTTGAAGTTACAAAGAAATCCAGGTCTCATTAGTTCAACAAAGTATTGTCCTTTAACATGAAAGACTTCTGTCTGATTTATTTATTCCAACCTAAAGACCACATTGATTATTTTGGTCCACCATTGTCCCCTGACTAAAATTACCTAAATGAAAGTTATTGTCATCACCTCTTTTTATACGATTTGTTTGTTGAATATTGCCAGCCTTTAATAATTTAAGTACACATTAATACATTCAATGATTAAAATTGAAAAATGTACAATTACCAGTACTGAGTAATAATCTACATATTGAAGGACACACTTTACTCTCATTAAATATCTGACAAAATAAAGTTCAATGCACTGTTTCCTCGAGTTTTCTTAGTTGTATGTAATAATAAAGAAAATATAATTATGTTTGGTAGTAGAGACACGGTATAATATATATATATATATATATATACATGCTGTCATAACGAGCAAATAAAGTACATCAACTGTAACGGCCAACATAAAACTTGACTTCGTATTTCTACTGTAAAATACTTTAGAAATATGTTTCTCTTAAGTGGACATATGTGTATTTTTTCAAGGGTGTGTTAACATTTTCTTAATGGTTTTTTAAACAATGTTTTTACTACTTCATGCCTGAACTAGTGACGAGCAACACTTAAAGGGTAATGAGTGTTTCCTCCTTTCCAACAACTCATTGTTAAACTTTGACTGATCAGTCCACATAAAGCTGCATTTCCTCAGTTTCCCTTCTCATAAAAAGACATGATCTATAGTCGATGTGTGCTAATAAACTGCTAGATAAGTACTCATGAGCATTCGAGCGTTAACTTATTTCAGTCACGGATCTGTTTTGCTTTATGGGTTGCTTTTTTATTTCTGTTTTTGTTGTTTTTTAAGGAGAGTTCCAGTCTTGGATGAATTAATCTCCATGATGTAGTCTTTCTTAATGCACACAGTTATTAAAATAAACGAGGTGAATGACATTTACTGACTCATTAGCGAGACCTAATAAAACCCCTGGAATGAATATTGGGTAGAAAAACTGTTTCCATATTTTCCTCTGGACTAGTTTACAAAGGATGAAAACTCTTTATTTTTGTATTTTAATTATTTAAGAACCAAACCCCGGTTCCTGTTTGAAGTCTTGTTTACGGAGATATTAATCATTTTCAAAAACTTGGGCTTTTACCTTATTTAATGGCATGACATCATGTAACCAACTGTTATTTTACGTACTTTTGTAAGTAGATTGCACTTAGTTGAATGTAAATGATGGCTGAAAGCATTAAAAACACATTCCTAATGTTCAGAAAGTGTTGCATTTACAACATAAGGTGATTTTAGAAAGTTTTGAATCATGGAAAAATGCTCTCCTGTGATCATCTGTATGTTCTCCCACTTCCTTTAAGAGAGCCAGGATGTTTAAATCAAACCTTGAGAAATATTTCTATATAAACTTTAACTTGCATGACATAAATGAAAAAAAATGTAGTGTGTGAGATTTGAGATTACATGTGACACAGTTTCTGACGTGGAAACGTTACTCGTGGATGTGGCTACAGAGCTACTAGAAAGACAGTCGAACCCGGTGCATTTCTCCGTCTGAATGTGGTGCACTTTTGCTAAATGTTTAGACAAATTGCTCGTGTTACCGCCCTTAGATACTAAACTCTTATTGCACTATTGGCAACGAGCATTGTCCACATCGAGACGGGTAAAGTTGAACTACACCTTGGAGCACGTTCTCTCTGCTGTGTGTGTGTGTGTGTGTGTGTGTGTGTGTGTGTGTGTGTGTGTGTGTGTGTGTGTGTGTGTGTGTGTGTGTGTGTGTGTGTGTGTGTGTGTGTGTGTGTGTGTGTGTGTGTGTGTGTGTGTGTGTGTGTGTGTGTGTGTGTGTGTGTGTGTGTGTGTGTGTGTGTGTGTGTGTGTGTGTGTGTGTGTGTGTGTGTGTGTGTGTGTGTGTGTGTGTGTGTGTGTGTGTGTGTGTGTGTGTGTGTGTGTTGTTCCATGCAATTTGGGGAAAGGCCATTACCTGAGGTTTATGATTCAATAACCTAAAACGTATAAAATTAAACCGTGATTTATGACCTCCTTACTCGTTATTACTGTTGGACCAGACTTCAACTTCACTCATGTAAGGTGAAAATATGACTTTTATTATGTGTTACTTACAGGCCAACATCATTTTTCCTTTTGGTTACCAGAAGTAAGATAAAACAAGGATGTTAACATGTGAATATAAAATACTTAAAAGGTCCAATAGGAATCACATTGCTTTGTCCATGGTTGTAATTTTCACAATTTATCATAATTTACTCAATTCAAACAAAAACATTTATTGATATACTGTCAAATGTGCCAGATATTGGGTAAGCATTCTTATATAAGCCCAGTATTCGTTTTCAATTATGTTTTCATTTATTACTACGCCCTGTTGGATGAAATCTCTCTTTAGCCCTGACCCTAATGTAACTTTAAGCTGCTATAAACTCTCACTCTTTTAACTATTCACTTTGACTCTCCTCAAATGTTTGATGTGTCAGGTTTCAGTAAGGCTCTTTGTTTATATGTTCCTTGTCAGTTTGAGGGCTGCCTCAAGGCGTTTTCCCGTCTGGAGAACCTGAAGATCCACCTGAGGAGCCACACGGGAGAGAAACCGTACATCTGCCAGCACCCCGGCTGCCTCAAGGCCTTCAGCAACTCCAGCGACCGCGCCAAACACCAGCGCACACATCTGGACACGGTCAGTAACACACAGCCACACTGCACGTGCCTTAAAGACCACACTTTACATTCAAAAATAACCAGCACACAAGTCTCATTAAATGAAACCAGTAACCAGAATGTTCTGTCTGTTATGGTATTGAAGAAATACTTTCCATTAATGAGTTTTTCTTTTTATGAGTACAAATGATGAGGAAAAACAATGGGCCTTATGCAGCAACTTCCTCTTAATAAATGTATCAGCTAATTAACAACTTTAAGAAAGAAAGGAAATCCATTAAACCGTGAAAAACTCTTGATGAGCCAATTTAACTTTGTATGTTTGGCGCTTTGTGTTGTGGGGAGGAAATGGTTTGAACAGCTTAGTTAAACAGGAAAAATGTCAAAAACCAAAAACAGTTTAATAGAAAACATGAGGTCGAACTGCATTCTTGCAGAACTTCAAATAAAAAAATCTTGGGATCTGCACACAAATCGCAAGTGTTTTTTTATCATTCAAATCCATCTCTTTCAGTGACGACTTTGCAGCTATGATTTATATGAACTGCATAGTAGACGATAGAATATTAAAATAAAATCTTGTTCTTCACTATCACATTTTATAAAAACACGCTGAAGAAATCATCATCTAATAACTCTAAACGCTTAAACTGACTGGGGGATGTTTCAGGGGATCAGGATCATAAATGAAGGCTTCTGTTACAAAAGAAGTTATGAAATCCACTACTGATGACACCCGAGAGGATACAGAAAGAAGCTCTTGTTCCTTGAAATCACATCTTAAAAACTCGCCACTGCTCCCTTTCGCTGCCAAAAGATCGCCCTAACAATCTGGCTCTCTCCGTTAAGTTCCTATCAAGGCTCTAAATTATTCAAGTACAATTTGTAGGTACAGTACATGCATTTTACATGTTATGCTACTCAAAAATACTACATTCACTACAGGCAAATACTGAAATTTTTTTCTACACTTATTCTCACTTCTACTGTGACATGTATACATGATTTAAAGTGGACCTATCATGCTATATTTGAAACATATATTGTAGGGCCATACCTATATAAAACATGTCTGTGAAGTTTTTTTTTCAAAATACCAAACAGATCATGCATTTTAGCCATGCCTCATTTCGCTCTATTTGCTCTTTCCCAGCCCTGTTTTTGCAAGGGCTGATTTTGCTTTTGTGGCAGACTACAGCGCCACTTACAGGCCTGGCATATGTACTACAGCGTCTCCAGCGCTTTCGAGAGGTCTCTCATTCCCCTGATAGGTGGAGAGTTGCCCATTTAGGCGGAGCACCCCTTTTCTGACGTCAGAAAAATTCAAATAATAATCAGATCCGTTGCAGCCCCGTTTTTAGAGATTTGGGTATGGAGGAAAAGAGAGAGGGTTGTGTTTTCTGACACTTGGTGAGTTCCCTGGAACACCGGGGACACATATTCATGTATAAAAGACGTACAAAAGTGCATTTTGCATGATAGGTCCCCTTTAATGTTCAAAGTGCTTTATTTTTCCTCTGTCTGAAACCAGAGCCCAGTCTGCTCTGATTGGTCAGCTGGCCGGCTCTGTTGTGATTGGTCAACCGCTTAGAGATGTCCCGCCCCTTAGCCTCTCATGTACAATGTGTTGAAGCGATAGTGAGTAGCCCTAACCATAAACCCTAAACCTATAAAACACACTACAGGAAAGGGAAACCCCCAAAAAGCATAAAATGGCCCCTTCCAATAAAGTAGTTTGCACCTTCCATGTATTAGGAACATTTACTTTAAAGCCTTCCCTGTCTGAAGAACAAAAAGGCGTCACTTTAATATATAACTTAAGCATTTGTAGGCATAAATCCTCAATCTCCTGTCGGCTCTCAATAGACGGACTTCTTTATGACTCAATATGTGTTGGTAATAAGGGGTTATGTTTAATTTTAAGTGCCACTGCTCCCCTACTCCATCCTATTTCTGGGTACAGTACAGAACATTCTTTAGGATCGTGTAACTACATACCTGCTGTGGATTTATTCTGTAAACCACAGTTATTTTTACTCCTGCTGACAAGCGATGAGGACTTAGCAGTAATCCAGCAAATCAGATCTCTGATTACACGGGTGAGATGGAGCCGTACGATGCACTCAGTGTTATTGCAACAAGAGGAGAGAGTTATTTTCTCCTTTTTGTGGTTTCACGCTGGCTAATAGCGGCTTCGCAGTTGCGTCACAAATCCAGATTTCAGACACATCTGGGGCTCCGAGATGGCGCCAGATGTGTCTAGATGTAAATAATTGGTGAAAATAGTATTACAAGCAGCCAAGAAAAGACTGGTGTCAATACAAGTTATTTATGTTTGATTTAATATCTTGTATTGTGTTACTAATGTTATAAATAATAGTGTGTTATGAAAGATTTGTTTCCAAGATGTGGTCAGTGTCATGCAGATGTGTCTCAACTAAAATGTGCAGCTCACATGTTGCTTGTTTTTGGGTTTTTCAATCAGTTTAAACCGATATCACACAGTTACCTAGTGCTTATTCAAGTCTTTATTGATCCATCAAGTACATGTATTAGCAAATGTTGAACACAACAAGACCACGAAAATCTGAATGTTGTTGTTTCCTGTTTGAATTCACATGCTTCGTCACTTTGGTACACTAAAGCATTTTAGTCCTAACATCTTGAATCTCAACATTACACAGAAAAGCTTTGTTTAAGCTCTGCTGTTGATTATGTTTTCCATATTTGTATAATTTTGACACACACAGTTGCATTTTGAGATGTAAATTCATCAATTCATGCTGACATGCAAACACCAAGGATACACAGTCAAGTTTAACGCTTCACTATCCGTTTTGCCTCGCATGAAATATCGTTTAAAGTCATATTGTACATACTGTAGAGGAGGATAATACAACTAAATACAATAACAAGTATGATTTGAAAAAACTAAGAAGTGTGCACTGTCACTCCTTTGCTTCAATAACATCCCATTCTAATCATACACATTTTCAAACTGTACGTGAGCTAAATATGTTCACTTACAAAAATAACAGAAATATATTTGTATATTTAAGTCCTTACCGTTGTTTCGTAACGTAATCAAACTGACTTTTTCCTACTTATAACTTTTAAATACTTCATTCATGGTTAAGTGTTTTTGACCTTGTACATTGTGCTGTTTTAAAAACCCCTCCACCCTTTATTTGATAAACAGTGGGTTAGTTTGTTCTCTTTGTTACCACCACGTAGGTCATTATTTTTGACTTGTTATGTTCAGATCCTACTACATAAACCAACAAGATTCATCGAAATAATTCACATGTGTTTTCATGGAAACTTAATTCAGTCCACCTGGTGAAACACTCAGTTATCCAAAGTGGGGAAAAAAAACCTGTGAGGAATTAGATTCATGGAAATGAGCTCATTTACCTAACCAAACTATCAATTTTCACGAGATTGGGAAAAACACGACACAAAATCCAAGAGCAGAAATGTGCTTCTCTCTCTAGCTAAATGCTATAAAAAAACAGCGATTCAAAGTTTAGAAATCGCTCGCTTTTAACTGTTGTTGTTTCAAGGTTAGAAAATATGCTTCAGTTAAAAAATACTCCTTGAAAAATACATTACTTTCAACATAATCTGTTTTACATCTACTCAATCACTCAAATAAACCAAGAAAGTATTCAAAACATACCCTGTGTCGCGATATACATTGATTGCTTTGGGTTAGGGTATGAAGGAAACTGCTTTGTTTGCAATTGCATTTATAGTAACAATATAAATGTGATGATTAAGTCTGAAAAAACATCAATAATTGTTACTGTAAGAAAGCGATACGAACCCTACAAATGTTTATATTTTCCATATAAAGACGTGTTATTTTATGGTTACTATATCATATATAGATCCTTTGCTTTGAAAGGTTTACTACATCTAGAAATAACCATCTGGAAAACTCCTCTCCAGCTACTGATTGTAGGACGATCACTATCTAAAGTTTACATTATGAACACATTAATTTATGACTGAACAGGATGAGGTGTTTACGATCTGTTCCTCTGAACTCTTCTCTCTCTTCCTCTCCTTAAGCCTGCAGATTAAAGGTAAATATACTGCATTTTGAGTCTTTCCTATAAAATATTGACTTAATCTTTACGTCTTTCCTTCCTGTTAGTACACATGTCACGCCGAGTGAGCACATGTATCCTAAATGTTTGCGTGTAATACACAGTACTACTGTACACAGCCTCACACCTGTAAACAATCTGCACTATGACTCAGCTAAACTTGTATTACTTGTTATTTCTAAACACGATTTTATTCTGTGTTTATCATCATATCCATAAACCAGATGTGGTGAATGTTGTGACCTGATTTACAAAGTTCTGAGTTTGTGTAAGTCATGAAACTAAAAGTATAGAGTTGAATATTCTGTAAAGGGTCAAATAAGGTTAATTGGTGGAGTAACTAAGTACTTTTATTCAAGTTTTGTACTAAATTACAATTAGTCCCACAGAGAATTTACATTGTTACAGCAGAAAAGAGCCAAAGACAGCTTAATGTTACCTAAGAAAGAACTTAAGTGTATTTGTACTTTACTTCAATTTTATGCTACTATAGTTACTCGGTACAATAACATTTTTGGAACATGAAAAACACACTTAAAATGACTCAATACTACAGTACTTTCTCTTCCCTCACAGCTTTGTTTATCTTTTTCTTGCCGTTCCTCACCCCTTCTTGTTGTGGTTCATTCACAGAAGCCGTACGCCTGTCAGCTCCCAGGATGCACCAAGCGCTACACCGACCCCAGCTCGCTACGGAAACACGTCAAAGCTCATTCAGCCAAAGGCCTTCAGGAGAGAGAGGTCAAGGTAACAACAGCAGTTATATCCTTACATGTTGCACATTAAGGAAAACACTGATTACTTCTCTTATCACCAACATCTTTAATAAAACCTCCATGTGTTTTCTAAAGATATGTGAGATTAGAAGTGGAGGAAAGGCAAGGCTTTAAATACAAATCAAGTAAAAGAGGTCAATATAAACAGTTTTCTTCGTTCAAAAGTAAAAATGATTACTTTTTTTTTTGTGGCAGTAAAAACGACACCCCTGGACTCGGACCAGTGGCATGGCGGTTTAATGGTCGGGGTTTTAAACCGCTAGGCCACCACAAAGCCCTCATAAATCATTTATTTATTACTCAACGGTCATAAAATCTTGATGCTTGACCTCTGGTGAACAGAGATTCAGTAAAGTTTCTTTGAAATAGCATTTTCTAGGAAAATAAGGTCCATTTCAATATAGTGGTTAACCCTAATCTTTATTCATCTTGGTTTCTGGGCAGTTTTACGATCGTGCAAATACTGTTTCAGAAGCTCCTCTGTCGTATCAGGGATAACATTCTGTAAAAAACACAGTTCATGACTTCTCATGAAAATTGTAAAATTCGAAGATATATACTGTATATACATTACATGTCACTTGTTAGACGCTTTTATCCAAAGCGACTTACATACATTCAATACTGTGGACAATCCCCACAGGAGCAATTTGAGGTGAAGTGTCTTGCCCAGGGACACAACGACATGCTGACTGCAGTGGGACTCTAACTTGCTAACCCCTGATTCGAAGTCCAGCACACTAACCACTGAGCCACAGCCACCATATATACAGTATATTTAACTATATTATATAAATACAAAACATTTCTTGTTTGTTTTTCACTAAAAACTATGATCACAAAGAACATGTTTCCTTTCTGGCATGCAGTTAACAATGTTCCCTTTTAACAAAAGTTAGGCAACGTTATTCCAGTTTATTTAAGCGCCACTTTAAGCATATTTTGATGATAATCAAGATATTAGACATTGTAAATCCCAATGATTGTGACTAGAATCATTGTGTCATGAAATGTCTCATGCTTTCCGAAAAACATAGCAAAACGATATAAAAATGCAGTTCTTTTAGAATAAAGTGTATTAATAAGAAGGACTTCTTTAACATTGGGTTCTCCGAAAGCATCTTAGAGGGTCAGTGACGTAAGTGAAGCAGCCTGGCTCTGCTCTTAATAACTCTAGTTTCTGTGAGAACGAGATGTAGAGCCACGGGAGGAGAGAGCAAGCATGTTTATGATTCAGTAGGATGAAACGCAACAAAACAAAGTATTACACACACTTCGCTGGAAGTCAGCATAGGGAGCCTATTGTTCAGCCTTATCTGGGCCTTGTTTGTTTTCTATGGCCCGTGAGTGACACAGGGCTTTGTGTGTATTCCCATGCCTTGTTTGTCTTAAACAGAAACACGTGTGCTTGTAAGTTGTGACATGGCCTACACGCCCTGTGCGCTGCGGGGCTACAGAGAACTTTAAAATATGAATATGTACTTCAGTAACTCCTCACGGTTATACATTTCTTCAGGCGGATGCGTCACAGCTTATGAAGTTTGTATCTTCATAAACAGTGGTTTTGGGTGCACATTTTTCGCTGATTATTCATAACTCTTTTGTGGTTCCTTGGTGTCCTTCACAAGCTTCTCTGCTAGTCCTGGAGCTGACCATAAACTGTTTTGGAAAGTCCTGGGGGACCCTCTGTTAACGCGGGATAATAAAATAAATTGTCTTGTCTTAACTTTGTTAGAACATCTTGGAATAAGTTGCATAAGCGATATTTCTGGAGAAGTCGGATTGAAAGACCAAACGAGAACCAGGCATCTGCTCCAAGTGACATTTCTTTGAAAAATGAACAGTAAAAAAAGGGCCCGTGGACACAGCGCTGTGTTTTCAATTGATCTACTGTTTGTAATCAAAATTAATCATTTCAATGTTTGGCTTCATGGGAGCCGTGTTGCCCAACAGCAAAACACAATTGGAAGAAAGCTGCTGCTTAAACATAATTACTCTCATCCGTACAAGCAGGCACATGTTCCCCAACATGAAGACATAACATGTTCCACCATTTACTTCTCAGTGGTTTAATGTAACTCCAACCACCAAAAGTCCATGTACTTGAGAACTAACTGAAGTACTTGTACTGGATTTTAAAGTTTTAAAACCTTATTAAACTCTTATTGTACTTTTAACTTCACCATTATTTGAAAGGTATAGTTACTAGTTGCAAACAAAGAGCTTTTTAAATATTGTTATAAATTACACTACCAAACAGTATAAATAAAATAAGTACAGCTGAAACAATAAGTCGTTTAACGCGGTAAATGTTACGGCATTTCTCACTCTTTCTGAATTTTTTAAACCAAAAGAATCAATCGATAAATCTCGAAATTACTAATTAGTTGCAGTGTGATAAAAAAAAAAATCAAAATTAGCTGCAATTCAACAAACTACAACAGTATATATATTGATGCATGAATAATAATAATAATCCAATGATATAATAATAGTAATAGAATGAGGGTCACATGAGAAATCCTTCTGCATCGTGAACATTTGAGCTATATTTACCTAATTATACTTACTTTAACTTGAGTAACAATGCCAGCCTTTTAAGTAAAGGGTATGAATCTCCATCTCTACCACTTTTCACATCTACTTGAACATGATCTGTGTTCTGTGTGACAGGTTCAGGCGCACACGCTGCTGGAGTCGGACATTTTGAGCGATTGTCTGGCGAGGCAGCATCTCCACCAGGGAAACAACTCGCCTTTACCTGGCGTCGATGACTTCACAGGTACGCACGGGTGAAACGGTAGCAAGAGCAAATGTACAAATCAGTGTTTACTCTCTGTGGAAATGAGACAACAAAGAAAAGAGTAATTGCCCAAACACCTGGGCCGTTAAGCTGTGTCTCTTTCATTTTCTCCCATGGCCTCATTCACTCCTTTTCCTCTCCCTCCTCTCCACCATTCCTGCGATGATAGCTCATCATGCCCGTGTTTACCTTGTCCAATTACCGGGCACTGACTGCGGGCGAGTTGGCCTCCTCCCCGCCCGTCCCTCAGCTAAAAAACCTTTTCCAGCCAAGCTCTGTTTCTTTCCCCTTTCAATGGCTGAACAGGGATCAAGAAGCTGTCAGGTACACTGAGGCTCAGCTGGCAGAAGAGAGAGCAGAGTGTCCAGGAGAGCTGTCCATGTCTATTACTTCAGACTACTTGCAGCTTTACCCAGAAGACTTTGAGGGGAAAGCCTCAAACGGCACACTATCCGCTATTTTTATTCATGGCGAAACAAGCTTGTCAGTGTTTAATTTTGAAATTGTCCCAAGAGGACTTTCTGCTTATCAGAAATACCCAAATGTAACTTTCTGAATGTTTTGTATAAACGAGTGTCTGTACTTTACTGTATGTATGCAGGATTTATGGCGACATACGCTAACAATCATCAGCTGCCATTAAAATCAAACCCAAGTGTTGAAAGGCTTGAAGGTTTTTGTGTTACAGAATTAAATGTATGCGACCAAAAAATAATGTTTTCAATATCAAACACCTCTTGTAGTTTTGAAACGTGACTCTGAAAATCTTTATTCTTTGCAGGGAGCAGCCGCTGTTGTCAGGTTTCATTTGAACTTTAACAAAATACTTTTAGTGTGAAGAGAATATATAAAAGTCTGTAGAAACTTGTCAAACTGCGCTTGAAACATAACTCACATCTCCTCGGCCCATGTGTGTGCTTAGAGTTGGAAACATTGTATTTTCTTTAAAGTGAAAATAGTTATGTTTCTCACCATCACAGTTAGCTGATTAGCCGTTTTGTGAAAAGCTTCTTTGTTTGCTATGTTGCTAAATTATAGTAATAGTTTTTTCAAATAACAAACAACAGCTCTTTTAGATTTAAGAAGTTGTTGCTTTTCCTATCTTGTGAAGTATTTTCTATTCTCTTAGTAATTTTTGGACAGTTGGTCAGACAAACAAGAAATTAACCTATGCGTTTAGGATCTATCTTACTACTGACATTTTGTGGAACAACTAATACATTTCCAGGTAAACAACAGTAAAATGGAGAATTAGAGTGATCATTAGTGTCGCCCCAGCTCTTGAGTTCATAGCAGATAGCCACAGACTGTAGCTATTTATTAACCCATATTTCATATCATATTAGTATGATGTTCTCCTACTTTTTTATTGTAACTTGTTTATCTAACTTACTATATGTGAAAAATACCTTTACCAGTGAGCAGCTACCTTTCATGGCTTTTGTTAATACTCAGAAAACTGATTTTCAGTGAAGTTAATCCATTTAATGTATCCATGTCTCTCTTTTAGGTGTGTACTCCAACAGCAGCTCCGTCCACAACAGGGCAAATCCTGAGTTCCTCCCTCCGTCCGCGGACACCTGCTCCAGGTATCGAGGCGTGGAGGGAAACTTTGATGCCAACAGCCCGATATCTTCACTGACGAGCGTGAGAGAAGGGTGAGTGTAAGATCCAGGAGATCAACGAAGGTAAATGTGTTGCCAAAACCAATCAGCTCCAACATGTTATGGGTTCTTCCTTGGCCCCCGGTACACCTTTCCCACGAAATGTCAAGAAAATCAGGCCAGTTGTCTGTAATCATGCTGACAAACAAACAAACAAACCAAAAACATAACCTCATATGCGGAGGTAATAAACAGTAAACACATGGGATTCTTCAGCTGCGGTTATAAACATTTAAATAGTGGCTATTAGATGTTAAGGGCCTTACTCATGGGCAGCTCAGCGGTTTTTAACATGAGAAAGATTGTGTTTATTTTCTCCGTTTTGAATGTCTGTTTTATTGCTCCAGTGATTGAAATCATTAAGAAAAAGGACCTGTCATATCAGGAGATGCAGCTGTTAAACGTCAAAAGTACGTTTTAATGTTCTCACTGTCGTGCATTTTTTAATATATTGCCTTTATTTCCTTGAAACATGGGTATTTTACTGCTACTGGCTAATGATATACCCAGAGGCAAACTTAAATGGTCAGTTCATCCAAATCCCCCCCCCCCCCCTGCTGCTGTCTGGCAACGGTTTGATTCATCTGCTGCAGCGACTTCTGCTGCCAACCCGATACAATGCAGCTGAACGGGATTGTGTTTGAGTTTGGCAGTTTTCATCCGGAGCTATTTTCTAGGACAGATAAAAATAGCAAAAAAAAACTGACCACAGTGTTCTGCGCCTCTTTGCGTTTTTGGATGTTCGCCGTTAAACTCTTTATTCATTTGACGATTCCTCTACTCAAGCCATTTTAAAACTGCTCAACTCTTCCAAGTGTCAAACCTCAAGTATATGGACGCCATCAAATCCCCGATGTGACTTTCCCTCGTCTTAGAGCTCAGGCTCAGAAACAGCTCGTGCATTCTTGAATAAACCCAAGACATTATCACCAGAGATGGAGTTATGGCTTTGTGGTCTCCCTGATTGGGTAGTTGGAGGCCGCAGAACTTATGTGTACTGTAAACTGAGACACATTTTGTCTAGCCCAGTATAAAAGTAGAAGTGAGACTAAAAAGCTGCAGCTGAAGGCCTCAGGCAGCCGTTTCTGGTCAATATGGCCTCAAATTATTGTTCATTGAAGAATCGCCCGTAAACTGACTTTTATTGGCACAACAGCAACAACAAAGGAAGTCTATCTAATAAAAGAGATTTGATAAGGGTCAGAATAACAATTTTCGTGGTTTTATAACTGATGCTCTCGTATTTCTGCGAAACCTTGTTTTAAAATAGGCTTTGGGTCATGGCAGAGCAATTGAGATGTGTTGTTCTCTCTGAACACAAATTCAAACCTATAAATATGCCTGGGCTCAAGGTTTATTATGGACCTTGGGAAAAACAGTTTGAAAAAGTTGTATAGCTTGATATCTAAATCTTTGAGTCACAATCTATGGAACTTGAAAAAGGATGTTGTGATGTTGGTACTGAGACTGCATAATGTGCTGAATGTGTGCAGTGCCTTAAAAAGCCTTGAACGTTTGCAAGTGCTGAAGTAATCATCGATTCACTTTTGTTTGGTTTGCGATTTTTTTGTAAACGCTGTGATTTTTTCAATTAATATAAAATGCATCACGATGATCGAGGAAAACTGAGACAATAATCGTCACACAAAAGTAAAAGGTAAAATCAGGATTTCCACTTTATATTTTCATCGGGTCTAATCATTTTTATTTCCTGTAAGTTCATAGAAAAACAAGGGTTACCAAATCCCATATTTTATATATATGTCTAGTGTTTCCATGTGTAAGTTTAAATGTGCTTTCCATATAGCACAGGTGCAGATCAGTTTTTTTTCCTTTCTGAACAAAAACAACCCAAACAAGTTGTCGTAGTGTAAGAAATAAAAAGTGGATTTATTGTAGTTTAGTTTAAAGGGGACCTATCATGCAAAATGCACTTTTGTACGTCTTTTATACATGAATATGTGTCCCCGGTGTTCCAGGGAACTCACCAAGTGTCAGAAAACACAACCCTCTCTATTTTCCTCCATACCCAAATCTCTAAAAAAGGGGCTGCAACGGATCTGATAAAAACTGATCCAGATTTGAACACTGTCCTGACGTCAGGACGGTGGCGCTACGGCTATTGGGCTAACTCCACCAATCAGGAGGAGACAGCCACGGCCATTGCCGTTCGAAAGCGCTGGAGACGCTGTAGTACATATGCCATGCCTGTAGATGGTGCTGTTCTCACTGAATCTGCCCTTGCAGAGCAGAGCTAAAAAAAAGTGCAAATTGAGCGAAATGAGGCATGGCTAAAATGCATGATCTGTTTGGTATTTTGAAAACAGAAACGTATAAATATACCTTATATAGGTATGGCCCTACAATATATCATTTAAATATACCATGATAGGTCCACTTTAAAGTATGTCTGCCAACCTCGAATAAGCCTTGCACATCCTAATATTTTCGAAAAAATGATGATGGAAGTACTTCTGTAAATGTAGTAAATCTGTCACCTGGATTTCTTGACATGAGGAGATGTTTAGGTGTCAAACCAACCCATTTAAAGCTCTTGGAGTTCAACAAACCAAGCTAAGTTTTAATAAACATTTGAGTCCTTTCCATTTGATGTTCAGGTAAGAGTTTAGTGTCTGTTTGTATGTGTTTTAGGACATATACAGTAATGTACTCACATTAAAGCAGCATCCCTCAGCCTCCATCTGCTCACAGTTTACAGCGGGAGCTTCACAGTCTGTCCATTGAGTCTCTTTATAGACACTGAGGATGTCATGGAGTCCCTCGCTGCCCGCAGTGCACGGCCTGCCAAAGCCAATACCAGACAAGCACTTGTTTTTCCCCCAAATGACTTAGCGAGACGTTAAACACGTGAAAATAAATTATCTGTGCTCCTCTGACCTCATAGCCAGGCGCGTGTTTACTCTGGCCGAGACGAGCCATTTCGACTTCTTTTAATTATTTTATACTGGAGGGATTCAGAGGCCCGCGCTAAGGCTTGTCCATCAGCGAGTGTTTGTGATGTTCAGTGTTTGTGTGTTTTGCGGTCGGGGGAGAGCAGGATTGGCTTTTTCGGAGCAGCGTTTCCATCAAATACTCACTGGGATGGCTCTCACACAGAAACACTATTATACAATTTGAGGGAAAGAGACGTAATGAAGTTTATTTTGCAGAAGCTCCGACTGACATCGGATCCAAAGAGCTGGTTTAGCTGAAATGTTTTGACATGCCCGCACATTTTTGTATTTTCCCCGTCTTTAACATGCAATAAATGTCTCTCTAAGTACTTGATTGGTAGCCCTTAGATCACATTAAACCTCCATCTGTGTTACATACATTCAACATGATCTTCTGTTATCCAGTCAATCTATGTCACAGCAGCTCTCCTCTTGCCAGTACTGAAAACAGAGCAGAGCACAAGCTGGCACCTTCTCTAGTAAAACCACTCATCCCCGTCTCTGATCTAGTCCAAGTTTGCTGCTATTAAAAAAGCAAATAAACATAAGAGCTTAAATTCTACAAGCAGGATTCTTCTCATTCCAGATTTCAGAGAGCTGCTGGCTTTAGTTAGATAGAGAGAAAAGAAAATGATGAAGGGGTGTTTCGCCGGTAAAATATGATCAGAGAAACTTTTTTGTGCTGACAGACTCTCCCTCCGGCTCTGTTAAGCTCGTGCATCAGAAGGTTTTGGGTACAGCGGCCCCAAAACGACAGATCCACGCAGCACGGATCAGACATCCCAGCTATGTTGTTGCAACTTCGCAAGAATGTGAGCCGCGGAACAGCCGCGGTTGTTTATAGTTAAGGTCAGCTCTGATGGTGCGGGGCCGCGAGGGGGAATCCAGAGAAGTGTTGGATTCTTGGGGCTCGCAGTCATCGCGGCACATTCATTTCAACAGTCGCACTATATCAAAGCCCACTTTGTTTACATAATCCTACACAAAGCCTGCTCTTTATTACCTCAGGAAGCCGAGCAGCCATCTGTAAGTTATATCAGTTTGGGTTTCAAAAAGTCCTCCTGATTAATCTTGGCTTTTATAGTCATTCTCCCCGGGGACTGTTAAATTAAATGTAATGGCATTTGACATGGGAAATGGGTAATAAAGGGACCTGGGGATGATAAATGGAAGATATGTAAAGAAATCTCCAAACATTTTTCTTTTTAAAGAAACTGGTCAGATGCGTAAATAGAAGTTGCTTCGGCCGGCAGCCATTAGTCTCTCTGACGAGGTCTGGCTTGTTTATGAAGACCACTAAAAATCCTCAAGCAGAATCTAAGGCCATTTATTTCTCCAGGGACGAATATACTGCAGCCCATCATCCAGGAGAGTTCTCAGGCCGCATGAACTGCTGAGACTTTGAAGAAGCAGGAGGGGGGGGTTAAATACCATTTTGGGGGTTTTCAGCTCCATATCTCCTCGGAGAGATATTCGTCTTTCCTTTCTTCTCGTCCACTTGGCTCCACTGACTCAATGGTTTCCATGTTGAGTCAGAGTGTTTGTGCACAGTCAGCACATTCCTGCAGCGTAACGATGGATACAAAGCCCGCCCATTTTACCCCCCCTGGAAACGCTTTCCTGTATAAACTGCACTGTTTGTTCAGTTTTAAGTATTTACATGTTTGTGTGTGATTACACAGCTGCTGCCACACTGCTGGATAACGGTTATCAGCATCAAAGACTGCAGAACACTACAGAGAGTTCAACTTTATCGAAACCTACTTTAAAAAAACTATACATAGATTGAAATGAAGTCAAATCTGTTGCATAGCTACAAATTAGCCTTATTCTAAGATAAATTATTTACCATTACTTTAAATGAATGGTACCAACATTCAAAGAAAATAAAGTGGGTGACAAATGAAGTTGTAAAAAAACTGAAATTTGAGTTTTTTTTATGATTTAAGAAACCATATTCATGGATAAAGAAATACAGTATTTGAGTTGAAATGGCTTAATATTTCCAGGATGTGCACAAGGCCTCTGGAGGATTCTTTTTTGGGTGATTGCATGAAAGCAAATAGCCCATAATTAGTGGTTTAAGACCAATCTAAATCACTGTCATCCAAACTTGTATTTCTAGATTAAGATCCCTTAACCATAAAAAAGTGACTGGAAGTAACGCCCTCTGCCCCGTCATGTGACACAAGCTTTTTATGAGTCTTCTTCTTCTAGATGTAGAAATGATTTAAGGCAAATGCTGAAACAAATGCACTGTGAATGATTATCGCCACATGTGCAACCATCCCTCGAAATGTGTTTGCAAGTCCCTGCACTCACATAAATGTTGATATGAAAGAACTGAGTATAATAGTTACCCGTTGTTGTGTTTCCAACAGGAACAGACCGACGTCACTGTTCATGTCGGCTGACGTCAGCCCGGTGAGCTCCTCCTCAGACAGAGGAGACGTCCAGCTGCAGGAGTACCACAAGATCTACAGCCACCAGCAGCAGGTGTTCTCACAGCAGCAAGGTACTGAGGAGGGGAGGAGTCAGCATCAGTGTGTCAGCATCAGTGTGTCAGCATCAGTGTGTCAGCATCAGTGTGTCAGCATCAGTGTGTCAGCATCAGTGTGTCAGCATCAGTGTGTCAGCATCAGGGTGTCAGAGCGTTCGTGGTGTTGACGGTTCCTCTATGTTTCCTAAAGGTTGTCTGTACGGAGAAGGAAAGGCGCTACCACCAGGCAGCGACGGGGGCTTCGAACCCACCAGTTACTTCTCAAACCCCCCCACCTCTCACTCTACAGGTAAGACCGCAGAGCAATGGTCCATATCCTCCAATCAGAGGGCTTCTTAGATTATCTGATACCCTCTCTTCCCGCCACACCTCTTGCCGTTTGGGGCCAGATGTGTGGAGGTGAGAAAGCTAGTGGGGTTGAGTGAAATAACTATTTATTCCAAAATAAAATAAGAAAATAGCCTAAAAATATCCCAAAAATGTTTTCACACAAAGCTGAAAAAAAGCTTGTGTTATTGTAAAAGAAAATGCAAAAAGGATTGCAATGAATACATTAAAGAAATATAAATACAATGTTTCCTTAATATTCACATAACCATATTGGATGAAAACATAATAATATATTTATTTTATCCAGCGCTTTTACTGGTGCTCAAAGACACTTTACCGGGATACAAAATAAAAGTGAACATGCATCAAGACACATTTTTTCTGTTTAGGATATTCCGGAAACTTGACTTCTGACTGTCTTTTTAATGCTTGACTAAAGTATTTCTGTCACTTTAATTTGTGCAACAGTATGACTGCCTATAAGTATATAACAATATCGAGCTCCCCTCTATGACGAGTGTACATTTTATTGACCTCCTGCTTCGGATGTCATAGAATGAACAATAAGCAAATGATTGTGTTGTCCGTCTCTACAACCACTGCCTGCCCACTCTGCTTCACGTGAAAGAAAAGGAGCTGTGTACAGATTTGCATTTCCGTCCCTCAGGGTTCGACCTGTTGCAGGAGCTGCAGGGGGGGGGCGGGTACTCTGACGACAGCTTCCTGTTCCAGGCAGGAGGCGTCGACCGCTGCCTCAACCAGATCTACTCCATCTACCTGGACTCATGATGGCCAGAACCAAAAGAAACTGAAGCCCAGATCTCTTTGTCTTTGTGAAGACTAAAGGCAGCATGTAAGGTGTGTGTGTCAGCAGACAATCAAAGTGTATTCTAGGCTGAAGGAGGCAGAACATGTGTCAGTGGGAGTTTTAATGGCACAAACTAAATGCAAAATATAACTAAAGTCAGAGTGTCTTTTAATAGCGGTGACTTTTTTGTTCAGAGATGACCGCAGCATTTGTGATCTGAATGAGCTATGAGCTTTTATTGGTTAGTTTGATCTGATAGAAACAGGTAGCTGATTCTCTGGCTCCAGTAAGGTTCATTCTGTCTCAATAAAATGTTAAATACTGTCATTTTTCAGCACGCAATCTTTTAATGTAGTGGTTTAAAACCTAAGGCCAATATATAAGTTTCTTGAAATGAAGATACCAAAGAACAAAACAACACTCTTCTGCTCTACAAGTTATACTTTAGTTGTGTCCAATTTGTGTCTGCTCCCTTATTCAAATGAAAGCAATCTGAGAAGTTAAGAAGAGAGTTATATTTTAATATTAACTGCACACAACTCGGATCATTCGAGGTGTGAAAGGTGTTGTAAGTTGCTTCACCTTAAGGAACCACAAGGAAGAAAACGTTTATGTTAAAGCAGATCATGATGAGTTGCATTAATGCAACTTGAGCAGTTTGAGATATGCGATATGAGTTAGAAGAGAGGGTTGATAACAATATGTCAGTACGCTAAAACATTTGGCTACTGTGAGACAAGAAGTACTGTAGGAAATAGATTCTAAAATAAATTGGTAACCAGTGCAAAGAGGCTAAACTATGGTGACGGGAGGAGTTTGTTTTTGCTATAATAGAATACTCTTTTGCTGTAACGTCAAAATACTTATTTAAGATTGTAGCATGTGTCCAAAGGGTTATTGAGAAGCTGCTTCTCTAGTTTCATTTTGCTGCAGAAGAGGATAAACTGTAGCAGTACTGCCACCAAGTGTCTGTATATAAATATTATATAAATACAGTCTGTGTGTTCGACTCCTGGGACTTAAAACTGACACACGAAACAACAAAAACTGCACTAAAATATTCCATCTGTGATTTTCTGCCATGGACTGAGAGGTGCCAACTCAATAAGTGTCAATATAACCTAACAACGATCAACAGCGTAGCATAATCTCCTTTTTTATATTGTCTTTCTGTTTCTTCACATGTTGTATCAGTGTTTTATTCAGTGAGAGGGAGGTGTGCATTGTTTACAATAAGTTCTCTGCACTCTGTCTCATCACAGAGTCAAAAAAACGACCAACCAGAAAAAATGTTTACACTAATTTTGTAGCAAAAGATTTTCACATTATTGTCATTGACCAGTGTATATAGACTTTATAAAAACTGCTCCTGTCTTTTATATCAAATAAATCTGTTTGTATACGTTTGTGTTTAGTTTTTGCGTTAGTATTAGTGCTTTAACCCAATGGTTACTTTCATTAATGATGATATGTTCTTGAATAATCCGTTATATAATGTTTAAAAACTGTGAAAAATACCTGAGATTACATCTTGAAATGTAAAGGCAGAATATTAAAACATTTTGTATTTACTTTCAAGGAAATTAAGCAAATCCTAACCCTTGAGAAGCTGGAACAGTTAGTGTTTGGGGCATTTTGGGTGAAATGTAACATCAATAGATTATCAAAATAACTATCTTTCAATTATTTCTAAATAAGTCATCTTATATCAGCCTCTGTTGTTGAAAAGTGTGTAAATGTATGTTAACAGATTGTGTTTAGCTTGTTGAGTGCTGGTACATACTGCCATCTATTGGTCATACATAGCTGAAGGCCTTAAAAAAGTTCTAGTTTTACTAAAAGATAAGCTCATTTCACTTTCTGAAGAAATACAAAAAAAAAGTGAATGGTTCACAGTAGGACTATTTTGTTTTTCTTTCGTTCACTTTGAATCAAAAAGCCACTTAAGTAAATAGAAGGAAGATTTAGAAAAGTGTTATAATGAAGGATGGGAAATGTTTTGTAAGCAAATAAAGGAAAAAAGGTATTTCTTAGCAATTACAATAGACAACTGATGAAGCAATGTGTGAACAAATAATTTAAGTACACAACAAATAGTCATTTTGGAAAACAATAGGACGTAAAATGTCTATTAAAATAGCATCAAATTCGCCAAGTTAAATTCTAAATGAATGAGAAATATTTGTTTTAAAACAATCTAGAGTAATGTATGTGTCAACAAAGCACTTTAATTACCTTACTGAAAGGAAACCTGAAAATGAACTTATTCAATTAAGTGATTAGACTTATTAAATAAAAACCAACTGATCAACTCAATTAAACTTGTAGCCGAAGTCATTGAAACTCATTTTCAAGCACGAAACTATAGTGGAAATACCAGTTTGAAAAGGTTTAAATGCTTGTATCATTATGCAATAAGATTAACATGAACCTTTACTTTCAACAGTTTGATGATAAACTTAATATTAACCACCAGGGGGCGCTCTGCGGTCACTGAAACACGTAAAGATTAAATCAGCCAGTTTCAGTCGAAGATAAACGCACTGTGTGTGTGAATAAACATGATTACCACACACACACACACACACACACACACCAACACTCACACATGCTATTTGGAAGCTGTATGTCCACATTCCGCTCGGAGGGAGACACACCCTCTGACCCGAGGAGGGGAGCTGCTGCCGGGATGCAGAGAGGAGGAACTCACCGCTGCTGTGGAGACTGAAATCTGAAGAAGAGTCTCATCTCTCTCCAGCTTCAGACGGAGAAACACCTGCAGCGGACATGAACGTCACAGGTAAGAAGACACGTGTTTATATCTCAAACAGGTGTGTGCATGCATGGTTAACGTGTTGTTTTTGATTCACAGGGTGTAGTTGTTATAGTGATATTATGATGTGTTTTGTGCAGAGGTGCAGTCAGATATACGGGGGTCATGATGAGTCCTCCACAATTCAACCCCACCCCTTAAAAAAGTGTGACTAAACACAAGAAAGTACATTAAATTAACTCATTAATTCTGTTTTTTTGCATTTAATTGATGTAGAACTGTTTGATAATGTTCTGTTCAGTATTTTGTTGTTTTTATACCTACACAAATTCTGAAACTTGACTACTTTTGTATTTACGTTACCTTGAATTTGTGCATGTTAATGATATTAAGTATACGAACTAAGACAATTAGGCCTAAAAACTTTAATTTTTGGAAACTGAAATCCTCAGAAAATGTCCGTCTCTGGTTTGTGGTGCTGCAGCCCTGCTTTTTAACATATTTGATGATGAAAGCTGAATGAAAGGAGACCGTTATATGTGAGAGGAAGCTGCCTCAGAGAGGATGTAGCTGCTCACATTGTTAGAGCGTGACATCACCCATGTTCCCCAGATTTAAACCTCACTCCTCTTCACACCCTGAGAGGAGAACTTCATCTCTCTGTTTGGATTATGAGGTGTCAAACTCACAGCTCCAAGGCTCAGTTTAACAAGTGTCTCATATCGTTTTTGTTTTTCATTTGTAATGCACAAAACAACATGGCTTTAAGATGTGTTCGCAATAATTGACTGGAATAAGGTGCAAAAGCCAAGATTACCTGTGAAAGTCTTACAACTCTTAATGAATCCTTAAACAAGACTTTACAATATCAAATAATAATAATAATACTAAAGGCAAAATAAGTCTAGGGATTTCATGTCCAAAACAGTTTTGTTGCATTCTTGTTTTTCATTAACTTCAAAGCTTTTACAAATGAAAGAAACTCAATAGGAAACTTAGGATTCACTTTCATATATTTGGATTTGTATTAAAATGTACCAAAAAAAGATTATTATTAACCAAAAAGTCCTCTTTCAAATCTTCAAAAAAGAGTCCATGAGTAATGTCCCTTTGAGATCAAGTGTTGCAGTTGAAAAACCTTTAGGTAAAGTGTCTTTGAGTAGTTATCAATTAAATGTATTATGATTAAAATCAATTTATTGAGCCATAGACAAACACTGCATTGTAAAAGAGGTGATCAGTTGTTTCAGACGTGTTTAAAGTCACTTATCTGAACTGTTACCCAAAGATAAACTCATCTGCAGATATTCACACTGTTGTCTTGAAACTGTTGTGCAGAAACCTGAGTGACTGCAGATCTGCTCTTCTGTCAGATAGCGTAACGTGTGAGTCGACTCTCACCTCACTCTTTCTCTTATCAGCTGAGCAGCCACACTTATCTCAATTAGTGAATGCTTGGAATTAGAAACACATACAAAAGTCTTACATCAAACTACGACCAAATCATCCAAATCTAAGCAAATTGTTACCCTCATAGAACTATTTCCTTTTCCTCAAATGTTGAATATAACGTCTGTTGATAGCTATCGGTGAGGACAAGCGCTTTGTACAGAGCAGTGCAGCATGCAAATAACGAGGATATGAAATGTGTATTAATAACAGGAGGCTCAGTTCACACGGTAACATTTTAAATTAAAGGTTGAGATTAAAAGCAAACACAAGCTTATCTGAAAAGGTCGATTTAATCACACATTTAACTATATGTATCTCCTTCAAAGCATCAAGTGATTGTTAAGTGCCCCGCAGAACAAAAACAGCCTTTCTATCTCTATTTTCTGGGGGATTTAAGAAGAAATTGCTGCTTTAAATTGAACCAAATGAACTAAACAGCATCACAGAGCAATAAGTGTCACATATCTTTGAAATAAAATGCTACTTTAATAAATAAATGTATATAAACATGACAACAAGGCTTCTTGCATGTGGAAGAAGTCTCTGCTGTTACTCTCAGCTTTACAGAGTTTTTTATCTTGTTGTTTTACGTCCCACAACTTTAACAGTTTGGTTTACTCTCAACAGTTCCAGCAGCAGTCAGCTGTTTTTGATTAAAAAGTTTACTCAACCTGTCAAGCATAAAACCGCTGAAAAGGTAATTGACTAGCTGGTAAATATAGTGGAGCATTAAGCCGCTAAACACAGATGGAAAGGACACAATATTTGACTCAATTCATCACTTGGAAAAATACTCCACTTAAAGGTGGGGTAGGTAATTTTGGAGAAACCAGCTCGAGTGCGCTAGAATTTGAAAATACACAGCCGGAAGAAATCTGCTACTTCCTTATGCTGCGTTCACACCGGACGCGATGCGACTATTCGCTTCGCTCTAATCGCTCCTATCGCATCGCTCTAAACGCTGGAGGTTCACCGCGGCTGCCAGCTGTGTTTACTCGCATCATTCAAACAAGACGCGCTGGCTCGGGAGCTACAACTACAACAAATGAACATATTTTACCGTGATTAAATTGTAATACACGTTTCTAAATGATGCCGAAGTAACAACATACTGATACCGGTTAGTAACACCCATGAATTAATGCTTTTAAAGTCTGCAGACAAGACGGCAGGCAAAACACCTTTTAAAATGCTTGTTTTCTGAATGAAGATCGGGTCAACCAGGCTAAGCTAACGTTGTATATGCTCATTCCACACTCATAACAACGGCCTACAGACATAAATAAGCAGCGACTGTATGCACCATGACACAGACAGTCTGTGGTTTGTACTTGTTTAATTTTTGTCCAGTTTCTGAACGGATATGAGGAGCTGTGAGCTCTGTGTGCTAACTGCTAACAGCTAACGGCTGATGTTGTGTGGTTGAACGTCAGTGACGGCGGCTGAAATCTTCCACTTCCTTACAGAGCCCCTCCTCCAACACACACGAACGTGCACATGACCAATGAGGGCACGAGATAAGTTTGTGCACAGATGGAAGGCTGACAGGCAGGTAGGCCATCCAGTTATTTTAGCCAGGCCGGCTAAAATGATTGGTCGTGCTTTTTACAGTACCACGGCTTCCACAGATGACATTTTTTTATGGATTTTTTGTCAAAGCACTTAAGATATTCATTGCTATCGGGATGTTAAGAGCATTCCATGGAATATAACAAAAAGTGTATCTCGAGCCGGTTTCTCAAACTTACCTACCCCCCCTTTAAATTGAAGTTATTGTTGATCTGTGTATGCTATTTCAACCATAAATGCATGTCTTCAATTTAAAAGGTGATAACATATCAATGTTATATCAACACCTTGTTTTTTGCAGCGTTTAAGTTATTTTGAATGAAATCATGTAGCCCCTTAATGAGGGGCAGAAAGATGAAGTTGATGACTATATTGTAATATAATGGAGACTTTCACTGGACGTGTATCTGCTCTTTGTTCAGCTGTGGTAGCTGTCATTTCTCACATCAATCACCTTTTGTTCTTTTATTTAATCCAAACAACCGGCTCTCCGTCCGTCTGCTGCCGGAAATATTAACTGTTTCACCTGCTGTGAACCACGGAGAACAAAAACAACCTGGTTGAATATTACTCTGTGTTGACAGAAGTGGAAGAAAACTCAAGGCATGAATAAAGATATCAATAACACCAATACTCTACATGTAAAAGTCCTTGTTTAAGTAAAACTAAATCAGCATTAGACTCAAAACAAACATCATTATTTTCATGATTTATATTATTGATTATAAAAGTGATCTTTCATTAAATCACGTTTATGTTGCAGCTTGTAAATGTGGAGCTGATTTTAACATATTTATGTACTTTGAGGTTGCTCATTTCTTATTAAAATGAGTTGTCATAATAGTTGTCACTTTCCACTGCTAGGTTTTGGCTGATTATCTCCATGTTAGATTACTATTAAGTACAGTGTCACAAAAGAATGAAAATAACTCTTGATAACGTAAACAGCCCTCCTCGTACCTGCAGTATCTCATCCTCCCACCCTCTGCTCTATGTTGGATATATTACATCATCTCTGCCAGAAACAAAGAGTCAGAGTTTCTTTCCTGTGACGCACACTTCCTGCGTTTGTTAGACACTCTGCTGCTCTGCTGAAGTCCAGGCTGAAAATACATGTGTAGTCTTCTCATTTCTATGGTTCATTATTACTTTTAAGAACTCTTAAAGAGTAGCTCCTATTGACTCTTTACATACTGGACTGCAAGATTGCTCTCGTCAATTCAAACGATGAATGCTTGCCTAGTGAATGAGACAAAAGCTTTCATTCGGCACATTCATCAGATCAAATGTTTAATATGTCTTTGCTTTATGTCCAAACATTCCCATCAGCCCTAGCTGCACTTGTTTAGCCAATGTCAGCATGCTAAAATCCAGCGTCATCATTATTGAGCTTGTTAGCATGCTGAGATGAGCATTAACTGTGACAAAGTACAGTCCAAGTGAACGTCTTTGCAAATAGCGTTTTAACATCAGCAGGTGAATTGATTCTTTGGTTAATGGATGATCCCAGCGGACACATTGGTCCTGTTTAAACTATCCTCTGGTGCTGTTTGGGGTGTTAGCACATTCCTGCCTCCGGACTGTGGAGCAGATTTCCATTGTGGTGTGTGAGGAAGTCTGATGACCGAACACACTCCCTCTCTTCCTGCCTGCTTCACATGTAAAGTCAGAAAACACAGGCCTTGTTTATGTCGACCACACATGCTTTTATGTTCAGGCAGCGTCGCTGAACACATAGGAGATTTAGGAAGTGCCCAGCAATTACTTTTTTAATCTCTTCAATTATAGGGTTTCCCAAATGTTGTCATGTTACGGTCTGTCAAGTAGACACACGGTATCAAACATGACACTGAAATAGCCATACAGGGGGAAATTCTACATGAATTACAGTGAGTTTAGGGAATCTCACATTATTTATTATTATTACTTAGACCTCCTAAAAGTAAATGATGCTGACAGATGGTTTATAATGGCTTCCATTCCCTGTCAGAAAGCCTTTTCTGTTTTTGTTAGTTTTTCCACCATAGTAAACAACATGTACAATATCATCAGTACACAACAAAAGAACACAACAAAAGAAAAGACTTACACAGTCAAAAGAGAAAAATAAAGGATAAATCTTTAATTACCGCAACATTGACTGAAAACTTCTAAATTACTGAAAACACGAGCAATTTGTTTTAAGATTAGATGGATAAACATTTTTAACAATTAATAACAAGTTAGGTTTATTGACAGATCATTTCCATTAAAGGTGGGGTAGGTAAGTTTGAGAAACCGGCTCGAGATACACTTTTTGTTATATTCCATGGAATGCTCTTAACATCCCGATAGCAATGAATATCTTAAGTGCTTTGACAAAAAATCCATAAAATCTCATCTGTGGAAGCCGTAGTACTGTAAAAAGCACGACCAATCATCTGAGCCGGCCCGGCTAAAATAACTGGATGGCCTACCTGCCTGTCAGCCTTCCATCTGTGCACAAACTTATCTCGTGCCCTCATTGGTCATGTGCGCGTTCGTGTGTGTTGGAGGAGGGGCTCTGTAAGGAAGTGGCAGATTTTCTCCGGTTGTGTATTTTCAAATTCTAGCGATCTCGAGCCGATTTCTCAAACTTACCTACCCCACCTTTAATTTAGAAGGAGCCTAAAATATAAAATAAATTAAATCTTTACATCAGATTTAAGGGCGCTTCCACTCTAAGTAAACACAATAACCTGCTGGCTGAACCTCTTCAGGCTCCATCTTTGCCTTCAGGTAATGTTTGTACAACCTCCATCTGCCAATTAAGAGCAGAGCCTTCATGTGAAACTCACAGCAGCATCTGTTTCCTCTCCGACAGCCAAACACTGGACTCCTGATCCCCAGTGACCCGCATCACCATGCCAACCCCCCCAATCCTCACGGCAACAAGGAGTCCTCGGAGAAATCGCTAGGTTTACAACCGTGAGCCTTCATAAAGCTGATCCAGTCAGAGAAGGAGAGACAGGAGGCAGGTAGGTAAGAAGAGAGAAAGAAAGATGGATTCTTAAGCAGCACAGGTGAAGTTACAGTCTGTTTTCTGTTTCAGAGATGCCTTCCCAGCGTGGCGCCCTGCTGATCTTCTTGTTCCTGTTGAAGATGGAACCTGTGAGAGCATGTGTATGTCCAGAAGCCACTGTTTTATCCCAGTTTCCCTTTGAGATACCTGCTGACGCCTGTTGCTTGAACTACTCCGGCTCCACTTTCAGCCATGTGCACTGGTCTGTGTTTACCAACGAGACGAACATTAAGACGCTGGATCTCTCCTTCTGTAATATCAGCTCGGTTAATATGACCGGCAACGACGTGTCTACCTTGCAGAGGGTTTACTTGGGTCATAACAGACTCACAGTGTTGCCCAGGGGGTTTCTAAGCGGGCAGCCGAGGCTAATGGAGGTGGATTTGAGCGGGAATCTGATTCAGGAGCTGCCTGAGGGTTTCCTCCAGGAATCAGACGTCCTCCAGAAGCTGAATCTTCAGGGGAACCAGCTTCGCCTCCTCCCAGACTCTGTGCTTGTGAGGCCCCGTCTGCAAACCCTGGATCTGGATGGGAACCCGTGGGATTGCTCCTGTGTGTTACTGGAAGGCCTGGAGGACGCTGGGAAGTTGAACAGGACGGTTAAGATGCAGGATCTGGTGAGGAACCTGACCTGCGTGACTCCTCGGCACCTGGCCGGCAGGACGGTGTTCTCGGTGAGAATCAGTGACGTGTGCCGCCCAGCTGGTCTCACCGCGCTCTTCATCGTGCTGCCGCTCCTCATCCTCTCTGCCCTGGTGCTCTGCTGGTGCTGCGGGAGGAAGAGGAAGAAGAAGGAAGCGTCATTAAGCACCTCGAAAAAGAGAGCTACCAACTCCAGTAACTGCCAGAAGCATCGCAGCAAGCAGAAACCTACGCCTGGCGATCAAAATAAAGCAGAACACAAAGAGGGGATCCTGAAGAACCAGTTGCTGCTCCGCCCAGCCTCCACCCTGCTGGGCAGCACCAGAGACATCTACGAAGAGGTGGAGATTAAGCTGGGTTCGGTGGAGTCTCTTCCTCGTGTGACCTCCATCTGCTCCTCAGAGGGGAAGCAGGTTCCTCCGGGCTCTGAAGGGACCAAGAAGACCGAGCTGGACACGGTGAGCGTGACGGAGGTGATGAAGGACTCGACTGACAGAGAGAAGGCGTACCTCACTCAGAGCACCGAGTACTACAGCCTGGTGCCCGGGATCGAGCTCGAGGACTCGGACCACGGAGAGTATGAGAACGTCAGCCTCTCGTGACAACAGGTCAAAAGAATTGCTCAAATGTAGTTTCTTTTTTTACAAGAGTTACATGAGAAGATTTTAATCCTACATATGTTTGTTTTAAAGTTCTCTAAAATCTATTTGCTCAATCAGCTTCTCGGTTTGGAGTCAAACAAAAAACTTTGTTAAGATATGATAAGACTTTATTTATCCCGAAGGAAATTGTTGTGCCAGAAGTACAAAAATACAATAAACACAGCAGCAAAGTTCAGTTAATTCACACTCACAGATTTCTGCATTAGTTTTTATCTGTGCTCTTTTCACTGGTTTGAACATCGTTGAGTGTTAAACTGCAAAATATGGATATTTTCCTTTACTTAAACTTTGACTCTTGCTTATTTAGTGATAAACATTCATTTTAAAGAGAAACTTAAGTTTTGAAACCAAGTTTATTTTTGGGGCTTAAAGTATAGAGCCGTTAGCGTAGCATAAAGACTGGAAGCAGGGAAACAGATAGCCTGACTGTGTTGTGTTTGTTTCTACATGTCGATTCAACTTATTAGATACAACCTATAAATTAGTGAGCTTTGTTGAAACCAGAAAGTGGTAAAGTTTAAGTTTATCCACCCACTCTTTTTGAATTAGGCAAGGCAAGAAGCTTTTTGAAGATGTCACTATTTTTGCAGAACTAGTTTGAAAGCTACTGTAGCTGGTTAGCTAACAGCTAACAAGAAAACTGCTAGCGCTAGTCAGTCACCAAAGTTGTGATATATGGCTGTGGGTTAAAAGATCTTTACCATTCAAACCTCTTTTCAATCGTCCATCTCCCTTTATTTGTTTACAATTTTCTCTGCAAATACAGCCCTTACAAATATTTGAATATGTTAGTTTATATAAATAACATAGGATCATGGGAACAGAGGACATGCCAAGCTAGGCTAAGCTAATCCTGTCTCTGAGAACCTGCATCTTTCTTCTCATCTAACTCTTGACAAGAAAGTGTTTTCCATCAAAATGTCAAATGATGCTCTAAACAGACCCTGTGTGTGTGTGTGTGTGTGTGTGTGTGTGTGTGTGTGTGTGTGTGTGTGTGTGTGTGTGTGTGTGTGTGTGTGTGTGTGTGTGTGTGTGTGTGTGTGTGTGTGTGTGTGTGTGTGTGTTACAGAAAAAGCAAGTTATCTATTGTGAGAGAGAGAGTGGTCCGACCACTGTGCTTTCACAATGTAAGAGGAAGTGATTTAATCCGGAGCTTTTCCTGTGGGACCTGAGCAACGCAGTGACGTTTGAAAGGGAGGCCCGCCTTTTTTCACTCTGGAAAAAACTAAGACATTTATTGTATATATGATGTTGCACTCCACACAAATGAACACTTCATATTGTTTTCACCTGTATTACAAAGAGCAGGACATATTTTAAATGCATTATTAATCGAAGTCAGGCACTCTTTTGTGTGCACTCTCCTTTAACTCACCCAAGTGTAATTGTTTAAGGCTTTCCAGTGTGACTTGTACTGCATACAGGATGTTCTGGATCCTTCACTTTAAGCTGCACATCCAGAAATGAACAATGACTAATGACTAATCTCATTGCAGGGCCAACAGTTAATTCATTGTGAAATGTGGAATGTAAAGCTTAGGTGAGGAGTCTAAATTTATATATGCCCCTGGATAAAGGATGAAAGGCTTGCTCATGGTTCACGTCACGTACTAAATGTGCGTATATGTTGGAAACAATCAGCGCAGTCAGATCTAAATGCAGGGGAATGCTGGTTTTAAGATACAAATCTCTGTAAAGTAACCTGAGATGTAGAGCATTTCTGTGCAATGGTTCTACCACAAAATGACACTGGAGACACAAAAACTAAAAAATCAGGGTCATCCAAGTTGTGGGAAACGTCTAACGCTAATTGCCTCGTGTTTAGTGAGACGGACACACAGAAAGTGGGTGCAGCCTGAAGGGTGTGGAGCTTCCTGGAATTTAAAACACCGGAGGTAATTTTCCAGTGGGGTTATCAAGTTTTTTCCATTAAAGATTTATTTATGGACACTGTGAGGTTTACTGCCAGAGGTCCTTAGGTCAAAAGACAAGCAGACAAATGAGTGAATGTTGCTTTTTGTAATTTTGTACACAGAGAAATAACCTGATATAACAAATGTAAGTGTATTGTAGCTACTAGGCAAATGTAGTTTTACCATTCTATTGGTAGCATTATTTATTTGGTTTATCTTATTGTTAACTGTCAGATGTTCCCAAGAATTGGCTTGACAAATACAGGCTTGTTATTTTTTCTGAAACTATGTCACTAGCCATTTTTTTGGCACATGTATCTACCTAGGTAAATTGAAAGTAACATTTGGCTACCAGTGTTCATGCTAGCGATGACGATACCGCATATAAACACGGTCTACTTTTGTTCTTGTGTTGTTTTTTTTGAAAGGCTAAAAAAAAAGCACAACAGCCTCCAAAGTCTTTGGATTACAAGTATTTTTCTTGTTATACTGTTAAATAAATCCCCAAATGTTCAGGCCTGCTGTGCTGTAATGTTGCTAAGCTAGACTAAGCTAACTGCCAGTGTCAATTAAAACATGTCTTTTAGGTTCAATAAATTACAACTTGCCTTCTTTTAGGCCTTCAAATGATACATTAAGAATAAATTATTAATCTGGATCAACAATTTTAGAGACTTTGATGTTGGTTTCTGGTCCAAACTTGCCGAGAGTAATAAGAACCTATGACCTCAACATTTGTAAAGTGAATTTAGTCCTTAACCTCTGTTTGTTTAGTAACAGCTACTAGCATATAGCATTAGTGATCCTTGTCTGTTTAAACTAAATGGGTATACTGGTATGATGCACTGATTAATATTATATTGTTTATTCTGGCAGATGCACTAACTTCACAGTTTTTTATATACAAAATGTTTATTGTTGCAAGAAAAAGAAAATTCCAGATTTGTGCCTCAGTGTATGATGAGGATGATGATGATGATGATGATGATGACAAACAAACAGAAACTAAATATTTTTATTATTTTGCTTCCTTTTTTTGCTGCATGCTCCAGATCTTTTCATTTAACCTTTTTTTCTGTGGCCTTTCGTATCTTTCTGAACCGACAATGACCCGGGCCGCCCCCAGATACCTGAAATCCCACTTTGAGCTCTAATTTCACCTCGCTGTGGGAAGTTGTAATTACCGCGTTAGGAAACCCAATACGATCAGTCTGTCCTGTTCTCAAAAGCCTAAACCAAGGACCAGGAGATCCAGTGCAAGACCGGAAATATATGAGCAGGAAACGATGGAAAACAAAATCTATGGAGGTTTATGGGAGTTTATTTTGTCTATAAATCAAGATTAAAGTCTAACCATTGATTCTAGATCAGGGGTTTCAAACTCAAGGCCCGGGGGCCAAATCCGGCCCGTGACTTCACTTCATGTGGCCCCACAAGAGCTCTGAAAGAATGTAATATGTTTATTATACGGTTACATGCCGATTTACAGAAGCACATTGCCCATAAACTACATGTCCCACAATGCATCTCAAATTTGACTTTTTCTTAGAATTGGACTTTTTTTCTTCAAAATGTCCAGAATGTGGCTTTTCCTTTTAAATCATTTTGTGACATTCACACTGAAGAGACTTGCAATTATTTGCCCTAGACTTCTGCTTTCAGACGTAGTTAATTATGAAGTTATTACCCTATCCGATAATAATCCAATGCAGAGGCAATAATGTAATATAATACATTATTTTATATATGATATATTTATATATGTATTTTTATAAAGTCTTCAAGTTACAACCGGCCCTTTGAATGCAACCATAATGCTGATGTGGCCCGTGATGAAATTGAGTTTGACCCCCCTGCTCTAGATTAACATGGGATAGAGACACACATGAAAAAGTGGAAAGTACGTGTAAAATCGTTTTTAAATTATATTTTTGTGTCATACTTATAGAGGTAGAAAAAGTCCTCAGATATTTAACCTAAGTAAAAGTAACAATTCAACAGTGGACAAATGTTACAAGGAAAACTTGCATTCAAAATCAAAGTACAAAAGTTATTTTTGCATAGTCCATTTAAGAGTAATATGTATGAGATCATGTGATATTCATTTTTGAAATACTTTATATACCAGTGGGCATCATTTCTGGATATCTCAGGAATAAGACTGTAGAGAGGAGCTTAACATTTTGGGTGTTTAATTGCAAGAAAAACAGTCAGCCAATACAATCTATGTATATAGACTTATGTATCTCCATGTATGACTCCAAAATGTAGTAGGGGTGTATTAAAATAGTCAACTAAGGTACTTCAATTATACTTATTAACATGACTTGAGTATGTGTTCTTAGTCCACTGCTGCATATTTCAGTTGAAAAATAACAATTAACATTATAGGAAATTGTAATAATGTAATAATATGGAGTGCAAACAGCTGATTTGTTCTTTCAGTGTTTTGAATGAGCATGACATTAAATGAGTCAGATGCTCTTTCACTGTTTTCTGTCAATAAAGAGCCTTAATGTTTCTTTGTTTATGAGATAAATACAGACGACAGGCCTCAGGGCTGAGAGCCTGCTGAGAGCCTGCTGCTCAACGAGAGCGCCCTCTAGTGACAGGAACTACATCTGTCATTTATCAGCCAAAGAAAAAACACTTTATTAAGATGAATGCATTCATCTATTGGTAATAAATGCATTGAGTTAAATCTACAGTCAGAGTGAGGCTCACATTCTGCTGATAAATAATAAAGGGAAGTCCACAGGGATCAGTTTTCCGGCTCTGATGGAGGATAGACGGTCTCATAAATATCCTGTCAGCTGAGCGGAGAGCAAATAGAGTCAGAGGATAAAACAGATTTACAACACACTTTGTAACGATGTGAAAAACAAACAAGTGAGCAGGGAACAGCAGCCAATGACAACAGACTGAGAGACGAACTCATCTGACACTGTAAACGTGTTTTTATCACAGGACAGTAAATAACTCTGCTGTGCAAATCAATCTGGGGGTTATTTGATGTTCTGTGGCCGGGCATCGGTTTCTCTCAGATAACAGAGGTCAGAGTGTCCTGATTTTAGAAGAATCTGGAACGGATACTAGATGTGGAAAAATACTCAAAATACTGTTTTATACTCTCAAAAGAAAAATATATATAACTGTTTTTAACCATCAAGGGCTACGCTTAACCTTCTACGTTACTTCCTGTTTCTTGTGAACTGTTTTTGAGATTGTTTTATATCTGTCTTTTATATTTGTGCGGTTGTTTTTATTTGCATTAGCAAAGTTTCTTGTAAGGGAAAGTTCAAATCAATATTAAATAAACAGAAAATGAAACCTGCAACTATTTTATGACCGATTTTGCGTTGTTTCTACATATTTTTCTGTTGTATAATTTTGTATTAGAGTAGGGGTAAAATTACATCACATTCAAGATTTCAACATGACACTAAGAAATGAATTAGCAACAAAAAGAAAACAGAGATACAATTAATTAATTAATTAATTAATTAATGGGAAACACTTATTTTAAAAGGATATATGAAGTAAAATATGAATATATAAGAGAACAACAGAGATGGTTGTCATGTTATATTTCATCCCCACTCAAGTTTTCAAAACAAACAAACAAACAATGACAAAACCTATTATTATTATTATTATTATATACCTTATTATGGTGATGATTATTCGTATGACTATATTCTTCTTTCTTTTTCTTAATCTTATTTTTATTATATTCCAACACTTTTTTATTGCCAACTATTTATTGAATTATTTATGAAAATAATCTGTAGATGAATCATTCATAAAAAGTCAAGAAAATCCGGTTTAAATCATGTTGGACATTTACAGCTCTGTGAAAACAAATACTCTCATATCAACTTTGATCAAAGAACTGAATTGAACTGTAATCAATACTTTTTAAACACTGGGGGAATTTGCTTCTGTGCTCATATTTTAAATCAATGATAAATGTTATCTGATCACACAAAATAAGCCCCTAACATTACCAATCGAGGATAAAACTGCACACTCACTGAGTTACTATAGGTGTGTATCTGCAGGTTCCCAGGTAATAAATTAGTAAAGTTAATTTATGACGACAACAGAGAGGTTTAAATTGAGAGCCAGAGGAAGAGCTCTTCCTCCCAGGACGGCCGCACCAGGTGATTCACCTGCATTCACAGGTGAGACACTGATTTATATTGTATTTTAAAGGGAGATTGTTGTAATATAATGTATACATCATGATTCATGCATCACATATTGATATTTTACAGGATTATTCAGCTGTAACGAACCCAGACATGACTGTTTCTTACACTCTTGAGGTGGCCGACGCTCGATTTGGGGGTTTCTGCAAGCTGCTGCTCAGGTGGAAGGGAAGCATCTACAAGCTGCTCTACAAAGACTTCCTGCTCTTCTGCGGGGTTTATGTGTTCTTCAGTGTGTTTTACAGGTAAATGCACTGATTCCATCTTTTAATTCTGCTGTTTGCTTGGTATGATTAAGTGTTTGCTTCTGGTGTTTTAATTCTCCTCCCAGGTTCCTCCTGTCCCCGAAGCAGCAGGATCTGTTTGAGCGGATCGCCCTTTACTGCGACCAGTTCACCAACACCAACTTCATCCCAGTTCTGTTCGTCCTCGGTGAGTCGGACCTGTCTGTCACATAATCTGAAGATAATTCACCACAGCCTGATATGAAAAGATAAGACACCGAACCCTTGTTTCTCCTTTTTAATCAAGTTGCTCTGAAGTCATTAGATCATTAAAAATGTCCCTTACATAAAAATGCCACAAACTTTTAAATTATTCTTTGAATTAGATATCATTTTCAACCATTTCAGTCCTTAAAGTTACTTTATCAAATAATAATTTTCTATATTTTAATCATTTATAGTTGTTTATAAAATGCTAGTGTTTTTGTTTTATTTTCATTTTAAAATGAAAACTCTGGGATATGTCAATGATTAGCAAACATTTTGATTTTGATGCCTTTTAACATTTTTGTACAGTATCAGATGTAAAAAAAAATCCACTTACTGTGTATTATTATTATTTATAATTTTGACAGTGTTTTTTTTTTACTAAAATCCTTATATACAGTAGTATCAAATTGAATTAAAATGTTGTCCTTTTATTTTAGCTAGGGGGGTTCACAGTCTGGGGTATGTCAATGATTAGCAGCTGATTATGTTAAATTGCATCTTACACATAATACAGCAGCAATGTCCAAAGTATAAAATAAGAAAAAACTACACATGTTGAAGCAAGGGCTGATGTAATATGATGAATAATGTTATGGCAGTGAGATACAAATGTGGTTTTAATGGGTTTCAGAGGGGTGATTTTTGTGTTTATCGATCTAATATTTTGGATTTTATTTTAGACCTATTATAGGAGCTGAGGATGAAGTTCCAAAATAAGAATAAAAGAACAAAAGAACACATGCATTAAAACAGCCGAATTAAAAGAAAATGTCTATTGGATGCATCTCACTGTTTGTGCAGGCTTCTATGTGACCCTGGCCTTCAACAGATGGTGGGGTCAGTACACCAACTTCCCTCTGCCTGACAACCTGATGATGGTGGTCTCTGGAAACGTGCACGGGACGGACGAGAGGGGGCGTCTGCTGCGACGGACCCTCATGAGATACGCCAACTTATCCTCCGTCCTCATCCTGCGCTCCATCAGCACCAGAGTCCTCAAGAGGTTCCCGACCATGGAGCACATCGTGGAGGCCGGTGAGGGATAAAGAGGGGAGGGTACAGGTTACATTTAGTGCAGTATTAAAGTCCTGCTGTTCCTTTGGACCTTTTAGAATCAGCATCAGGTTTATTACCAGGTAGGTGGACACGTACGAGGAATTTGACTTGGTGTCGTGGTGCGTACATAAAAGTAAAACAAGAATTAAAAACACAGATATATAACTATTTTAAGAAAACTATAATAAATAGTAAAGTATAGCAGTATTTACATAGAAATAGAATGGAATAAAATTATATTTCAATTTTTATCTGAAAAACCTGAAGTTTTTATGAATTCATTTGAACAAGAAGGTGTTGCTTGTAGAATGTAAGTTAATAAATATATAACATTATAGTTAACAAGAAGGACCCAGCTGATTTTAAAGTAACAATTTTGAGACAAAGTCACACAAAACCCTAAAGGGATGCTCTTGAATTTGATTAATTGAACTGTTTAAAATGGTCTGTCAAAGCCTAACATACTAAAACAATGTTTAACCTTTAACAATTTAAAAAACAATTGATGTTCAGGTGGGAGAAATAAATGGTGGAACATCTCTGCATGAATACAGACACATGAATATGCATTACATCAGAAGTACATATCTGTGTAAAGAATCCATCCGCTCCCATCTCCAGATGTCTCAAGCTTACATCCCTCTCTCTTTAAATCAGTATTTTGAGTATGTATCTCTCCATTGCCCTGTTTGAACTGGTTCTTAAGTAGGCAAAGTGCCAGATTTAAATTATGTTGATTTATGAGGATGCTTGACATATTTATATCCAAGTCAATAGCAATTCTGAATAAAGCCAAAAACCTAATACATAGTGTCCTTGTTTATGCTGTACTGCTCCTTCATACATGTTCAATACAAAATGTACGCTGTGTACCTTGTGATCTGTGTACAGGATTTATGACGACACACGAGCTGAATAATTTTGAGTCTCTGCACTCGGACTTCAACAAGTACTGGATGCCTCTGACCTGGTTCTCTAACCTGGCGTCCCGAGCGAGGGAGGAGGGGAGGGTGAGAGACGACATCGCTTTGAGACTGCTGATGGACGTGAGTGGGACAAAACCACTCAACGTTTCACACTTGAGGGATGTGTGGAAATGCAGTTTAAAAGTCCCAGTGTCTCAACACGTCCTGTAAATGTAATGATGTGTTTTTAAACCTGCAGGAGCTGAATAAGTACAGAGGAAAATGCAGCCTGCTGTTCCACTACGACTGGATCAGCATCCCTCTGGTCTACACTCAGGTATCATCAGGAGGTCAAAAGTATAAGAAGACAAAACTTCTTATTACTTTATTTGATGTCCTTTATCTTACATTTTAGTCAATTTTCATACAAAATCAATCCAAAATTGTTATATTTTTTCATTTTAATCTACTATTTATCAACTACACGATCTTCTACCACCACATGTAATCTCTGACTTGTTCTTTTTTCCATCCACGCAGGTAGTCACTTTAGCCGTTTACTCTTTTTTTGCCTTCTGTGTGGTTGGACGACAATTCCTGAACCCTGAGAAAGGATACAAGGATCACAAAATAGACTTGTACGTCCCTGTTTTCACTCTGCTGCAGTTCTTCTTCTACGCCGGCTGGCTCAAGGTAACGTGTTTCTCGTTTATCTTGTAGTAAACTGATTTTTGTTTTAATTTTGTTGAGGAATCTGTTGTTGGGATTTCATGACCGGTTTCCTCTCTGCAGGTCGGGGAGCTGATCATCAATCCATTTGGCGAGGATGATGACGACTTCGAAACCAACCAGCTGATCGACAGAAACATTCAGGTTGTCACCTCAAGATACAGAAAATGACCACAAAGAGACAAAACAACTTCAAAGAGACACAGAATGACAGAGATACAGAAAATGACCACTTAGACTGAATACAAAGCTAAAAAAGGCCACAAAGAGGCACCCAATTACCAAAACAAGATTATCACAAAGAGATACAAATGAACTTGAGACATGCTAAACAAGTACAAAGAGATTACATTGACTACAAAAGCGACTTATAATGACCATGGACACTCACTGTAACCACAAACACCCTGGGAATAAAGACAACGACATTCAAGTTTGCTACCTAGAGACATAAATGACCACAAAGAGACACTAAAAGACAACAAATGGACACAAATGTACTACAGACAGAAACACAACAACTCCAAAACACTGACAATGTCCACAAAATAGATACAAAACAGCTACAAAGTGACACAAAAAGACAGCGGAGAGACTCAAAAGTACTACAATGAGAAACAAATGACTACAAAAAGACTGAAAACAACAACAAAAAGAGACCAAACAATAATCTATATGTGTCCTGCTCCAATGTAAAGTAGGGTTTTGAGGCCTTTTGCATGTCTTTGCCTAGGGGCTCATTGTCTCATGATCCACTAATGCATCTGAGGTTTCTCTTCAACATCGACTGCTCACCGCTCACTCTCTCTGCTCCAGGTGTCCATGCTGGCTGTAGACGATATGTACCAGAACCTGGCTCCCATCGAGAAGGACAAGCACTGGGAGCAGAGACATTTCTCCGTCCCTTACACTCTGTCCACGGCAGCAGAGACTCTCACACCCGCCTTCAAAGGATCCACCTTTGACATGAGGTCAACTCATTTTAACTTTTGCAATGCTTTTTGTTGCTGCTGCACAGACCAGTAACATTAAAGGTCAAAATCCACTTTTTCATGTCTCTTCTACATCAACATGTGTCCCCTCTGTGGAAAGAGATTCTGAACGTTTCAGGAACTAAGATTCTCTCTCTTTTTGTCCTGATCCATTTATATAAAAACCTGTCTGAAAATGAGCTGATCAGATTTTGGCCACTTTGTGATGTCATAACGATGTTTTGGCTTGCGTAACCATTAGCCAATCAGCAACCAAGATAACCCCCCCCCCCCCCCCCTATCACCTGAATCTCCTCCTAGAGCACCATTGTGTTCTTTTTAACCAAATATCTCTCAGAGGGGCGTGGGGAGGGGCTCCTTATTTTCATCTAAAGTAACAGACAGAGAATCAGCACTTTGGAAACAGGGCTGAAACAGAGGGGATTATGGGATGCTGCAATGATCTGTTTGGTGTTTGGAGCCAAACACTTCAGAGACATGTTTGTATATATCTGAGACCTATAATATATTGATGAAAAACAGTATAATAGGGGACCGTTAAAACTCAAATGTTTGCTATTTGCAGGATGAGTGCGGAGGATCTGGAGATTCATTTACCTCTGAAGGGCTCTCAGGGTGAGGGTCGGGAGGGTTTTCTACTGAGAGGTAAAGGAATCCTTCGCGGCTGCAGCCTTCCATCTCTGCTGGATGGGGCGTCACTCCCACATGAGGAGGAAGAGGAGGATGCTTCTCCTGAGGAAAATATCATCAACATCAACCAGAAAGAACAAGAAATGTCATTGCTTAAAGTTGCAGTGGAACACAATTACTGAAAATGATTGGGACCCTTGAACACATTGTGCGTTTTTGAACCAGAAATGTTCTCTTATTGTTGAAACAATCTGTGAAATAACACATAATAGTATACTATAATAAAAGTACTATGTGTGCATTTGAAACATTAATGTGATTATTCAGTGTGACTTCCCCTCTCATTTATGAAAATAAATGTATCAAACATATTTTCGTTTTTTTACCAACTATACATGTCCTAAAAACACAATGCAGTTCCCTTCAAAACACAAGATATATAGACTCTATATTGTAAACAGCATGCATTATAAAGACTACAGTCTGTAGGCAAGGGTCAAATAAATAGTATTTTTTCTTTAGTTAAAGTAGTAATGTAAGGTCTTAATGTACAAACTCCATGCCAATAAAAGCATGTTTAAGAACGGTTCCCTCGACAAAAAAGCGATGAGATTTCTCCATAGGATTTTGGAAAATAGCTCGAAATAAGATCTGTGGGAAACGAACCTGTTAGATAAATGCACGTTTTGTTCAGCCGGATAATATCCACATGTCTACCCTACTTTTATAATTTTCGACTATTATGATCTCTCACTATGACCCATAAATAAAACGGCGACTGGACGACCTGCCGGGGAACGGGAAACTTACAAGCCCCGATATCCAGAATGAGATACTGCAAAGTGCTGCTCCTTTACTCATCACAAATACATTTGTGTTTATAACAGTCACAGATTGCACCGATCTAATCGAGGGTCTTAAGGAAAACTACACTACATTGAGGAAAACAGAAGCTGACTTCATTAAACTTGTGACACTGACGGATGATGATGAAAAAACACGACATCCTTAAGTGGGACGTCACTGGGTCGCGAAAGAGGAGGTTGCCAGGAAAGTTTGGCGATTCGCAAAGTGAATCTACCCTGGGCAAAGCCTCCCCTGTAACCTCCCTCATTAAATATCCTTGCGTCAGCGTCTCACGTGTTGGGCGCGCTCTCTTCTGACCATCATTTGGAAGTACAACTTCCTACAGGTTCAACCTCCACCGTTTGGCTGCGGCTGCAGCTGGACCCTTCTCGCAGTGTCTCTGCAATTGTTTTCCGGTCCACTCCAACCGCTCTGTATGCAGCCGTTTTATTTGTCCCCTTTTTCAAAGCCTCCAAATCTCTTTATACATCCATGATTCACCATCCGCGGTGAGACTTTTATTTTGAAATACACACGACGGAAATCGCAGAGGGTCAAAAGTCTCTGATGCGCTTCTTCCGCGTTGAGAAATCCAAAGAAGTCAGATTAGAACGACAGACGAGTTTCACTTATAAATATAAATCGGCAGAAAGGGTACGTCAGTGTTAATTTTAGATACCACCTTGTCTTTAATGTCATTACATCTCTCTCATTAACTCTAAAATAAACGTGTTGTTGTTGATAACGGCTGTCGTTAACGTCTCAGAATACATTTACCTAGCTAGCATGCTAACGTTAGCTCTTATAAGGAGCCGAGACTTTCTCCCTGTTTGCGGACTTTGGTCACTAATTAGAGGATAATATAACCTTTATACTCCTGTGGAAGAGAGACAACAATCTAATTACATTACAGGATGTGGCTGCTGTTCACTGAATGCTCTGTGTAACGAGAATATTCTGTGTTGTTGGCTTTGTTTTGACAGAAACATCAGGAAAGTGGTATAATGTCAGCTGTGGGCCCCCTGCTGAGCTGCTGACTGTCACCTCCAGCTTCATCCTCATCTTCATCATGTCTGTGGGCGACAACCCTCACCTGCTGCTGGGCAGGATCCGCTTCCTGAACCGCTGCATCGAGTGCTTCAAGAGGAGCGAGGCGGTGCCGCAGTGTCTGTGTTTTGTTCCCAGAGAAGTCTGCTACAAGATCTGCAAGGATTCATCCTCCTCTTCCTCCGGACCATCCACAGGAGGAACTTCAGGAGGAGTCTCCACGGTGGGGAAGACGCTCGTGCCCGTGTTTGACAGCCCACACCAGACCCCAAACATCAAGAAGCTATGCAAGTACTACATAGAGCCAAAGAAAGGGACCTGCATCCGGACCACAGGGGAGGAGTTCTGCAACAGCCAGGGTCTGTGGGTGAAAATCAGCAAGGTACGTTTAGTTCCCCCCTTGCAGGTTACTGTATTAGTGTTTTATTAGTAGGCTGACTTATTAAATAAAGAGGCAAGCACATGTGTAAAAAAACGAATATATATAGAAAAGGATTATAAAGGAAAGTAGACATAACATTGAACTACCACCCAGTAATCTACTTCAACTATTCTAATTCTGCCTCAAGAGCTGTCATAACTACTTTACTTTAACTACTACATTATATTAATTTACTTTTCAACAGATGGGTGTCTTTTAGTACTAATATTCAGGATTTTCATCTTTGTAAACGCATCATTTTGTTGTCTATCAGAATCATATGAAGTCCCAAGTTCGATTCACGTACCAGGAATTTGCTTTAGTTCATACATAAACAGATTAATAGAAATACAAATGGGAAAACAAGAGCCAATATTGTGAAAAACAACATTATAAAAAAGAATTTGCAATGTGAACAAGGAACATAAATACATATATTTAAAAAATAAGTGGTGGGTCTGTTTAGTTTTAGAATGTGGTGTGAAGTTAATAACAAAGGCTTTATTCAGAGAGAGTTGCAGTTTGACTGTTTCGGATATATTTTGTTAAATGGTCAATAGGGCTGCACGATTTGGGGAAATAATCTAATTGCGATTTTTTTCTGACAGATATTGCGATTCGATTTGCGATATTTGTTTTTAAGCGACCCAACTGAAGTTTATTGTAAAATGCGGCCATATCTCCGGCTAGGAAGGTCGTATCAAAGTGCTCCCGTCTCTAGCACCCCCGCAGCCCGAGCTACGAGTGAAAGAACTAAACTTACATGAAACTTCTGTTGGGTTGCTTTAAAGTCAAGCTTCAGTTTAAGACTCACCCTGTAATAGATAACATGTGATGGAGCATTACTAACCTGACTCAGATGGTTTCACCAAACCATCTAGGAAAGCTGCATTGGAAGCCATTTGGAAAGGGCAGGCACTTTCAAAAATACTTGGCAGATGATTGGATCAATCTGTCTATCACCTTCTATCATGGGCCACTTCTGATTGGTTAACAATGGCTGGTACATGTGGAGCACAGCACTTCTGATTGGTGTGGATGAATGACACACAAGAAGAACAAAAAAAGAAAGTTTAAAAAAAAATTGCAGGCTTTGCGATTTGACAATCGCATCATTTCAAATTTCGATTTAAAATCGATTAATCGTTCAGCCCTAATGGACAACAAGAAGAACTACATTGATGTAGATCTTAACAATTTTTCTTTTACAGATGCAAACAAAGAGTCGGACCTTTTACAAAAGATAAAACTCAGATACTTGAGTGGCATTTTACGACTCTTAAATGTACCAGAAACAAACTGTTCCCCCTTCTTACAGTTGTATCAGCTGTTTATTACATTTGGATGACTTTCTATGTGGTCTGAAAACACATGTTGACATAACTTGTCCCCGTCTGTCTCCAGGAGCAGCTGGAGGAGCACCGTCCGGGCCAGGAGCTGGAGGAGGGCTGGATCCTGGTGTGCAAACACACGGAGGGGGGGGACAGGCTGGTGCCGGTGGAGTCTCCGGAGACCATCAGCCGACAGCAGCAGCTCTTCGGATACGACCACAAGCCCTGCAACCGCTGGGAGCAGGTGGTGGGGGTGGAGAACGCCCTGCACATCGGCTCCAAGCCCAAGATCGCCGAGTGTGATGATTCTGCCGTCCAGAAGCTGAGGTGAGCATGTTTGTGTTGAGTAGGGCTGCACAATTAATCAATATTTTATCCAAATCGCAGTATGGACTGTTGCAATATTCAAATCGCAGGAACCACAATATTTGTCAAATGTTTTAAGTATTGTCGAGCTGCAAAGATATCCTAACCTACAAATATGATTCTACACACGCAAGAAATCATATTTAAAAATATGTCTTAATGCTGAAAAAATTAATCAACCCCAGAATCATATCCCAAGTGCAAAATCATCCTAAATTATCGCTGTTAGTTCTTTTTTTTCCAAATCTTTGCAGCCCTAGACTTGAGTCAGATCAGAGAATCCCTGTTTGTGATTATACAGATACAGATTTTCATATTAAGCTTATTTTCCCCTTCAAATCTTTAAGGTTTGTTCCTCCCACCTGGTCATACGAGTGTGACGAGGACCTGGTGCACTACTTCTACGACCACATAGGGAAGGAGGATGAGAACCTGGGCAGTGTGAAGCAGTGCGTCACCAGCATCGATGTTTCTTCATGTTCGGTGAGAGTTTTTGGTGGTGTGTATTAAATGTACAAAAGTTTGTAGGTTCTTGAGATGTATGTCTTGAATTTCATATGAAATGCATATGAAAATTGGTCTGGTTGTTTCTGTCTGCTTTTCACCTCGATGATGACGCATTTTTGTCAGACATTATTCATAATATACTACTTTTAACTGAGTCCCTGTTAAAAAAATATGTAATTAAGAGTCAGCCGGCGAAGGTATTTTCTCATAGATATACCTTGTTATTTGCTGACAGGAGGATCCCAGCGGGGGGGCGAGCTACCTGACGGACGGCGACCCTGAGACGTTCTGGGAGAGCGACGGCATGCAGGGCCAGCACTGGATCCGCCTGCACATGAGGAGAGGCACCGTGGTGAAGTGAGGGAGCTGCTGGTCTTCAGCTGCGTCATACATTGTGTCACAGCTTCCTTCCTGAATATCATAAGCCACTTTAGACGCGTTTAAAACACACACTATCTCTCAAGTTCTTAAAGGTCACCTATTATGCAAAATCCACTTGTTCATGTCTTTTCTACATCAACATGTGTCCCCTCTGTGTAAAGAGACTCTGAAAGTTTCAGGAACAAAGATTCTCTCTCTTTTTGTCCTGATCCATTTATATAAAAACATGTCTGAAAATGAGCTGATCAGATTTTGGCCACTTTATGATGTCATAACGATTGTTTGGCTTGTTTAACCATTAGCCAATCACCAACCAAGGTAACCCCCCCCCCCCCCCACCTTATCACCTGAATCTCCTCCTAGAGCACCATTGTGTTCTTTTTAACCAAATATCTCTCAGAGGTATTATTATTATTATCTAAAGTAACAGACAGAGAATCAGCACTTTTGAAACAGGGCTGAAACAGAGGGGATTATGGGATGCTGCAATGATCTGTTTAGTGTTTGGAGCAAAACACTTCAGAGACATGTTTTGTATATATCTGAGACCTATAATATATTGATGAAAAACAGTATAATAGGGGACCTTTAAAGACAGTTGTAATGACTTGACATTTTACACGTTGTAATCTAATCTCTGAACTTTTTAATAGGAGTTTCATGATGTCAGCTACATGTTTCACATTGTATTTTTAGGATTTACAGGATTAAATTCCTGGTCATTCATCTATGATGTATTTTAAGCTCATCTCAAATGAATTCTTCTTGTGGACATGCCTTTATTGTATATCATGTGCTTTTCCAGTAAGCTGATATTGACGGTGGACTCCACAGATGATAACTACATGCCCAAAAGAGTCACAGTGTACGGAGGAGAGGGAGACAACCTGAAGAAGCTCAGTGACGTCACCATAGACGAGTGAGCCTCTTCAACAATATATATTTGTCAACATATTTCCCAAAAAACGTTCATAATAATAATTGTTATATATATATATATTTTCCTCCAGCAACCTGATTGGAGAGGTGTGTGTGCTGGAGGATATGACGGCTCACCTGCCTGTGATTGAGGTTCGGATTGAGGAATGTAGAGGTAAGGCTTTTGAACAGGCTTCTCTGTAAAGTCAAATGAACAATAATTCAATATAGCGTGGATTAGAGCAGCGGTTCCCAACCTTTTTTCAACTCAGTTCGCGGCCCACATTCAACCATAAACAATACGGAGGCTAAATAAAGTTCTGATTGGTCAATTCAGAACATGTGACACGTTGTAAATCCAGTAGAACAGACCGTTGTCAAGGACTGTAATGACCGTTGCTAAGGAGGATCAAGAAATAGAAAGGAAGGGAGGTTGAAATTTAAAAAAAATCTTAATAATGAAAATGTTTCCAAACAAATCATAATGTCTTGCAAATGATTTGGCGGCCCACTTGCAATGCCTTGGCCAACAGGTTGGAAACCGCTGGATTAGAGGGAACAAGTGAAAATCAATCATCTTATTTTCAATTAAATAAATACAGGTAAGTTAATAATTCCAATTAAATGTCTATACTATTATGGCCAGGCCTGGTTAAGTCCCATATCTATATGAAATTGATCAGTAGACCCTGTTATTATGTATTTGTGTCTTTTTTTCCAGGTTTTGAAGACATCAAAAGATTCTAAAGTGTTTTTGTGAACCTTAAATAAAGTTTCTGATCCTGCAGATGAGGGCATAGATGTCCGGATCCGAGGCTTGAAGATTAAATCGTCCTGTGAGAGAGACCTGGGTCTGAACGCAGATGTTTTCCAGTCCTCCAACCTGGTGCGCTACCCCCGCCTGCAGGGCAACACGCCCGACGTCCTGTACCGCAGAGCACTCGTCATACAGAGGTACACTTGTACATGTTCATCCCCAAAATGAGCTGTGTTTTGCAATACATTTACTCCAACGTGGTTTAAATGTTAGAAATTAAAAGTCAGATGCAATGCTTTGACAGGTCCTCCGATTTCTAAGCATGAAGCATTTCTCAATGTTGTTGTTGTGTCCTCTCTCTCAGGTTCATCTGTCTGCTGGACAGCGTGCTCCCACACCTGGTTCCCGCCTGGGATTACAGTCTGGGAACTTTCAACCAGATCAAAGTGAGTCTTTGTGAAGCTTTTAATATATGCCAGACAAACACTGAATAATAATTAAGCCCAAAGTAGCTGCTCTTACTGGTAAAGGGCTTTTGTTTAATTGCAGTGAAACAGCATTTTGAAAGAGTTTGGAGATTAAGTAATAAATGTTTTATTGAATATCCTCATGCACTTCTTATTAGCACTTATCATTATTCTCTCCATATACAGTACGCTGTATACAATAAGCAACATGTTATTCCTTCAGTGCCCCTGTGACCAACAGGTTAACATCTGTTGTCTAATCTTTGTTTTGTTATTATTATATTAATCATTATAATATGTCAGTCTCAAGGTGACTTCCTTATTAAATAAATGGTATTCATAGGAACATTTGTTTGAAAAAGGCTGTTACGGTAGTGTTAAACAGTGCATAACAGATATTATAGTTTGTGTTACCATGCTCTTTTGACAATATCTACAAGTTCTATAAATATTTTTAGTTGATGTTGGACACTAATATTAAATATCTCTCCACAACCACTAGCTGATACATCTTGTAAAAGCTTTATTTGTTCATTCTGATAATGTCCCAATTTCTCAGTGCATCTCTACTTAATAAAATAACTCTGAAATGTCTTTCTCCTGCGCTCCTGTAGAGCATAAAGCAGTTCCTGCTGTTGTCCAAGCGGCGCTCGGCGCTCATCACTCAGTGCCTGAAGGACTCGGAGACCAGCAAGCCCAACTTCATGCCCCGACTCTACATCAACCGCCGGCTGGCCATGGAGCACCGAGACAACCCCTCTCTGGACCCCAGCTGCAAGAACGCTGTGCTCAATCAGGTACTCGCACTATATGGAAAGGAACTAAGTACATGTACTCAAGTACTGGACTTGGGTACACTTTTAAATGTTCAAAGTGTTTTTAAATGCCATTTTATAATATGTTTCTCTTAATGTATTTCATTTTCAAGCACTTTGAATTGCCTTGTGTTGAAAGTTGCTTTAGAAATAAACTTGCCTTGACTTCTTAAAGTACTTGACTATTTCTATTTGGTGTTAGTTTATACTTCCAGTAATTAATAAGCCCTACTTTTAGTTGCTTCAACATTAAAGCGACACCTAAATGAATCGTTCAATAGTTATAATCCAATGAATTGTTCTAATATGGGCTTTTCTGCATAATGAGTCATTGAAGTTTTGGTACGTTTGTGTGCTAATACTGAACCATAAAACATCTTTGGGGGGGATTATGGTTTGAGGAAATATTATTCAGTTTGTCTGTCTGTCTCTGAAAATCATAAAGCAATAGTAACAGCTCCCATAATGCATCATTGTTCTCCTTGCAGGTGTATGAAGGCCTCAAGCCATCTGACAAATTTGAGAAGACTTTGGATTACAGGTGTGTATTTGTAGCCTTTCATCTTGCTTTTTACCTGAATTTGACTGAATCACAAGACCATTGAGATCTGAATCCACCGCCTCTCTCCTCTGTGTTTGCCAGATGGCCGGCGCGGTACGACCAGTGGTGGGAGTGTAAGTTCATCGCCGAGGGGATCATCGATCAGGGAGGAGGGTTTCGGGACAGCCTGGCTGACATGTCGGAGGAACTCTGTCCCAGCTCAGCCGAGTGCGCCATGCCGCTGCCCTTCTTCAGTCGCACGTCCAACCAGGTAACACCTCACCCTCACCAGCTACAGAAAATACAAATGTTACCAAAGTATAATTGTTACAGGAATCATACTAGGATGGGAATCACCAGGCTTCCCACAATACGATAATATCGCGATACTTAAGCCACGATACAACAGTATTGCGATTCTACGATATGCTAAATATTGCAATACGATATATTCATATATATATATATATATATATATTTATCCGCTGACTCCATCTTTGTTTTGACCAACTTCCTGCCCATGGCTATGACCACACAAGAAAAAGCTCAGCACCATCTAGTGGATTGAAAAAGCAATTGTTACCAAAAACTTTAATTTGGATTTGCAATATGAATAGTTTATATAATAAAATATCGATACTCGGCGTCCGTGTATCGATACAATATCGCCACGCAAAGTATCGCGATACTATGCTGTATGGATTATTTCCCCCACCCCTAACTAATACTGAATACAAATAAATCAACACTTGTTTTTCTTCACCTGCTGCTCCTCAGGGCTCCTTAGAAGCCAGAGATTACTACGTCCCCAACCCGTCCTGTAGAGAGTTCAACAAGTACGAGTGGATCGGCCAGCTGATGGGAGCGGCCCTCAGAGGAAAAGACTTCCTGGTGAGTGCGGTTTACTCTCCATAAACTGTATGTCAATAAAGTAAGAATAAAAGTATGCTCAGAGTTGATTTCCTTCTGTGTGTGACCCCCCAGGTGTTGGCGCTGCCCGGGCTCGTGTGGAAGCAGCTGACCGGAGAGGCAGTCAGCTGGAACAAAGACTTCCCCGCTGTAGACTCTGTGCTGGTGAGGACTTTAAAATGATTTCACCTGATCACATTGAATGTCAAACGTAGGCTCTGCAGACTGAGTTGTGCAGCACTGGTAGGAGAGAGATTGATATTTGATCTATATTTTATAGACTCGATTTTGAGATTGTTGAGTCTTACACGTCTTGGGAATCAATTATTGACATTAATAAATCAAATAAAAATACAGATATGCTTAGTAAAAAGCCAGCAGCGTGTTTTTGTCTAAGAATTCTGGCCGCGTTCAGATTGACAGATCCCAGATCTCATTGAGTTCAAATCTATTTCCGAACCAGTCTTCATCTTTTTGCTGACACGTGTCTCTAAACATCAAACAGAAAAGCTCATAAACAAGGTTGAAAGTAATGTTAATAACTCAGCAAAAATGTTCTATATGAAATTTACAACAAACACTTTTCAAAGAAGGAAGTATCCATTAGACAGGCAGGGGAGTGCATTTACGTAGACACGTTGTTGCCTCCTTATCTCTGTTCCTTATATCTTATCCTACATTTTCATCCTAGTCTAGAGGGAAAGCGTTCTCGCACGCCTTTTCATCTCTGTTTCTTACTATATTCTTCCTACCCCGTTTACTTTGAACTATTCTAGGAGGGTGTATTTACGTAGACTCGTTGGGCCTTTCCTCTTGTACTTGTTTTTGCTCCCTATTTCTGTTATTTATTTTCTTTAACTTAATCTAGGAGAGTGCATTTATTTAGGTAGGTGCCTCTCTACTTCCTACTTTCTATTTTCAATTTTTTTGTTTAGTGTTTCACCCCTTCTCCCTTGAACTAGTTTAGGAGAGTGCATGTACGTAGACACGTTGTGCTTCTCTGCGTATACTATTTACTTTCTTTATCTTTGGGGAGTGCAATTACGTCAAGGTTAGACACGTTGTGCCTCTTCACTGTTGTCCCTCTTCACTGGTGTCCCCTGTCCCCTTTTCATAATTTCCACCCTATTCTAAGGGGAAGCATTTACGCAATGTGGTGCCTTTTCATTTCAGTTTCTTTCTTTGTATTTCTTCACCTCTTTTCTCGTTTAATATTTTAGGAGAGTGCATGTACGTAGACACGTTGTGCCTCTCTTCCTCTGTTTCTTACTTTTCTTTTCATACCCCTGTTTCTCAGACCTATCCTAAGGGAGCTGACACGTTGTGCCTCTTCACTTTTACTTTCTAAGGGTCAAAGTTCATATGGCGAGGGATTCCTTTGAGCGATATGCGCCGGCCCGTGCCTTACCTTGGACTTCTAATAGAACTGCTCGGGTCTTGATAGATTGAGTGGGGAAGTTCAGGAGATATATGCTGGTATCTTACCCATTCCTTGCACTTAGCGTTAAAATCCCATACTTTATGCTACACCCTTTTTAATCTTTCCTCTCTGCATTAAATGATAACGAATACACAGTCGTGTCTCATGTAGCCACTAATCCGGATTTTTCTAGCCACTGTCTCAAGTTACTTGTGGGTTTGTGTCTAGGTGAACCTGCTGGACGCCATGGAGAACATGGACCAGGAGACGTATGAGTTCAGGTTTGGGGAGGAGCTGGTTTACACCACCCTGCTGAGCGACGGCCAGATGGTGGAGCTCATCCCCGGCGGCAGTAATGTTGCCGTTGGTTACGAGGAACGCAGCGAGTTTGTCCGCCTGGTGCAGAAAGCTCGACTGGAGGAGAGCAGGCAGCAGGTGGGACTGCCTTTCTTCACACTGCTAGTTGTTCCAAAGCTAAATCCCTGAAGTGTGTGTGCCTGATGGTGTGTGTGTGTGTGTTTCAGATCGCAGCCGTGCAGGCGGGGCTGCTGAAGGTCGTTCCTCAGGCCGTGCTGGACATGCTCACCTGGCAGGAAGTGGAGAAGAAAGTGTGCGGAGACCCTGAGATCACTGTGGAAGCCCTGAAACGACTCAGTGAGTGTTCAGTGACACCGTCCGTTTAGTGCCATGCTAGAAACCATCGACGAGTATTATAATAGTATCATAACTTGAGTGATTTATACAATTTTAATCTAACGCCATCATCCAATACTTCCCATCAGCCTCAGCTCTAGTTGTGCTTAGTGATAACTTGCTGATCTTAGCACGCTTATATGCCTGCTAAACATCAGAATGCTAACAAGCTCAAAAAGACACATCTTAAGAATAATTGTTGTTTACTGCAAATTCTGTCTAAAAATGTAATGAAGTTAAAAAAACATTGTGATTTCTAAGATTGGAAAACATGTGATAGTAACATCACAACTGTCAAAAGGGATGTTAACAAGCAAAGCAGATTATTTAAACAACTTTATTAGGAGGTTAATCCAAAGAGAAAGTTATTAAAACTAGCTATGTATCAGAATTATTCTTTTAGAAGAATCAACGTACAATCATCTATGAATTTTTTTTTTAGAACGGCTGAAGATGTTTGATTGTGGATCATCTTCGAACAAACACTGCCAAAAAGAACTAATTATAATACATTCATTTTGTTTCTTTCTCCCCACCAGCACGCTATGAGGACCTGGAAATGAGTGACGTCAGAGTGCAGTACTTATGGGACGCACTGACGAGCTTCACCAATGGTCAGTTTGCTGTTCATTCTTCCATATTTTACAGAGCATATCTACTGTATTCAACATCTTGTGATATCAACTAGTGTTATGATGCATTTGTTACGCTGAAAAAATACAAATTTAAACACTCTGACTGACTTTTTAAAATCTGTTTTCAGAGGATCGCAGCAGGTTTCTGAGGTTTGTAACCGGTAGAAGTCGTCTTCCTGCGCCGATCTACGTCTTTCCTGATAAAGGGTGAGTGCATCCCCAAAAATGTAATTATAGATTTCAAAAACGGATCTTTAAGAACGTTACAATAGAGGAATATGGTATTAATATCTCTGTTTTCTCATTTAGCATGGAAACAACTGATGCACTTCCACGCTCGTCCACTTGTTCCAGCACTCTGTATTTACCCAACTACCCAAGGTACGCTGATATGTGTTTTGTTCCTGCTAAATCTGTTACTGTACAGTTGTGTTTACTGTGCACTTGTTTGTGGCGCTATAGCAGGACACTACGTTAAACACCAGCTGTGAGCTCATTTCTTCTTTAAAATAAAATTGGTTGCACAAAAAACCCTTAAAGTCTTCTTCTTGGGGGTTTCCTTCAAATGTTCACTTGTGCATTCAAAGGTTTTGTCTTTGTCTATAGTTAGTGAATCCCTTAAAGTTAGTTTAATCTGTGAACTTGGTGTTTTGTGCAACTGGTCAGAGCTTTTATGAATGAAAACATATTTTTATTGACACTAATGTTCCTTTTTTCAATCCCATCCTTTTTCTCTGCTGTTGTTGTGCCTGCAGTGCAAAGGTTTGTGAGGAGAAGCTGCGTTACGCTGCTTATAACTGCGTGGCCATCGACACCGACATGAGCCCCTGGGAAGAGTGATCGTCTCCTGCTGCTTACCTGAACAAACACTTTTCAAATCACTGATGAATGAAGAAAAATCACGCCAATTGTATCCACATATCGACACAACTGCCAATTAATCATAGCTGTATATAATAAAGAACTCTATGGAAACAATGAAATGACTTTTTATTATTTCTTGAATTAAACATTAAACGAATGGATGTGTTTGAAGTTGCTATAAGATGTTGTGGCGGGCTTGAAAAGTTATATGAGGGCAACGTTTGGATGAGTATTGTTCTGCAACTGAAACAGGACTAAGGATATGATGAGAATATTTGCATTTTCAGAGCTCACAGTTTTTTTTGTTGTTAATACTGCTTCCAGTTCTACACATTTTGGATGCCTATTTATACAAAAATAAAGCAGAAAATAATGCCTTTTGCCCGTCAGTCAATCGCTTATCTTGACTGACGTCATAGTTGTAACACCAAGTACTTTTCCCACAGTAGTTCATGAGAGCTCTTTTAGTTCTGATGAACTAAAGCAGATCGCGTTCACACCAAAATGAGTTCCTGGGGGTGGATTAGGCAAATGAGCCGCTGACGTCACTTCTTCTTCTTCTGCTTTGGGTTTACTGGCAGGCCGCAAACAACTTCACGGCGAGTACAGTAGGTGGCGGTATGCACCTTAAAGTTGCAATCCGCCAAAAAACCGAGAGAAGAAGAAGAAAAAAAAAAAACTTCCGCTTCCGCTGTATGCTTCTGTTTACCTTCCGACCTCAGTCAGACACGGGGTGTTTCTCAATCGCGAGTACGCTTGCTTGGTAGCACATGTCTGCCGAGCATCTTGCTTCAGAAGCGAGTCAAGAATACTTCCTGGCATTCGGAAAACGAAGAGTGGAACAGGCTAGCAAGTGTGCAGGTGTGCGTCATATGAGAGGCCCCGCCTTACATCTTTCGCCACAGATTTGGGGAAATTGGTCCGTGCGCAAAGCATTGTGGGGATTTTAAGGCCGCGAAGTCTACTCATGTGCAGACTCGATATTTCTCCAAACGGAGTACGCCGGGCTCGGTAGATTTCCAAGTATACTAGAGATTGGAACAGTACTTCGGCGGCACTCGATGACGTAGTATGCTTGAAATAGTGGCTCTGAAGCAGCTTTACTCGCGATTGAGAAACACCCACTGTATGGAGTTGACTGAAGTTGTGGTTTTGGTGCTCGTGTTACACAGCTTCGTAACTGAGTTATTTAAGCCAATAACTCAGCCACAAATACAGATCGACCATTCAAATGCAATAGCGATGCTGATTCGGAGGCGAAGGCGGTTAAGAAGCCTTAACAAAAGGACTGGACGACGACAAGCACACGCTATGGACATGTTTCGCCGTAGGACAGCTGAGGATGATGACCGTTATCACGCCCAAAGAACAGCAATGGTACGTTCAGTAAATCACATTAATACTATCTAATGTAGGATTTATGGAGTTATGTAGGGCTAATTTGTGTCTTTGTATGTGTTCCAGATATGCGAATACTACGGAACGCGTCGTGTCCCGCGCTCTCTCTGGGTGAACAACAGAACATCGCCCTGGTGGGAGAAGGTGGTGCCAACGTACACCAATGTGCAGTGGATCAAAGATTTCCGAATGTCCAAGGGCTCTTTTCAACTCCTCTGTATGCGCCTGGAAGCAACGTTTTGAGGGCAGATGGGGTGTGCCACAGTGTGTAGGTGCAGTAGATGGATCACACATCCCTATTCTGAGACCAGAGGAATACCACAACGAGTATTTCAACCGCAAAGGCTGGCACTCGGTCATCCTGCAGGGTGTTGTGGATGGTAAGGGCCTCTTTTGGAGTGTTTTTGTTGGCTTACCAGGGAGCATGCATGATAGCAGAGTGTTCAGCATGTCATCACTGGTTAGTTGTGTGGATAGAGGTGGTCTACTTCCTCATGTAACAAGGAATATTGGTGGACATGATGTGGGTTACTATATCCTTGGTGACTCAGCCTACCCCCTGCAAAGATGGCTGATGAAACCTTTCCAAGACAATGCAAGGCTCACACCCCAGCAACATGTGTACAACCGCAAAACAAGCCGAGCACGAGTGGTGGTGGAGAACGCTTTTGGCAGACTGAAGGGCAGATGGCGGTGCTTGATGAAGCGAAACGACTGCAACATGGACAATATCAAAATCCAGGTGGCAGCATGTTGCGTATTGCATAACCTGTGTGAGCGTCGTGGTGATGAGTACAGGGAGGAATGGACTGCCTTACTGGCAACCCAGCTTGATGGGCCAGCGCCAGACATTGTTGAGGCTGGGGGGGCAAGACACGCGCACAGCTCTTATGAGGCATCTGAACAGCATGGAAATTGTAAATTGACAATAAAGCTGATCTTTTGTACAGTGCTTTTGGTTCTCTCTTTTATTTACCAGTCAACAGACAAAATTACAATAGTGCATACACACCTTAGTGCAAAGATAAAATGTCAGTATCAAAACAGTACTCATACTGTATATTTGTATATTAATATGAGTATATTATTATGTTAAATGTGTGTTAAAGACAATGGGATGAGGTTGAAGGCTCTTAAAAAAGCTTTTGTAAACCATCTTTACTGTGATAAATGCATACACACCTGAAGAACTACGTTACACACACACAGGTTAGTCTGTGTACCGCTGCACTGCTGCTGGTTTAAACAAAGACAGTCATGATGCTAGTGCCGTGCAGCAGATCATCTTCACTGTGTTGTCGCCCAGAACCGCACCATACAGGTGAAATACTGAGTAGAAATACTGTCAGCAGAACAATGCACTTCATCAGTCATGACTTTTCAATATTTATAATAGTTTTTAAGTACTTTAAATAGCTAAGTAATAATGACCAATGATGACAACCATTCATATTTTTTTGTTTATTACAAATTAAAGTAAAATATACACAAGTGTCTTGATTAAATGATTGTAGAATAAGGATTTTGGACGTGTGCCCTGCAGCCATGAATTGCATTAAAAGCAGCAAGAAACTTTGAATTGATTTAATTTTATACACATTTATATCTGAGTAGGCAATATCAATATAATCAATTACTGTAGTACATGTCATTCATTTATTTGTGATATAAAGTCTATTCCTATAGGTGCATATTCTGGAAAATCAATTGAGAAACAAAAAAAGAACAACAAAATCTCAAATTAAGTTTAAATGACTTCTGATTTGTCTGACCATATGAAAGAGTTAGATAAGAAATAATACCACTAACATGTCTGTTTGCTATGAAGCTCCAGCCAGGAGACGTATATCGAAGCTTATCGAAGTAATATGTTTGTTTAATTGTACAAGAAAACAAAGTGTACTTTGGTGTTTTACAGGAGGTTTTGTGTCAAGATCCGTGAAGTCACCCACTAAGAAATACTCCTGTAGATATTCTATAAATTATCATTCCTAGACTTCCTGTTTCTATTATATTTGAGTTTATTGCGTCCTGGCTATAGTCTTTTATCTTACAGACAGATCTTGTTATTTTACTCTTGACAGGAAGTAAGTGAGTGTTTTTCCCAGGATGTAAAAGTATTCCTTTAAAATGTTGAGTTTCAAAGAACATTTTTGACATCAAAATCAAAAGAAATAGGATAACAATCACAGTTAAGACTGGCTGGCTGGTTGTGGTATGTCAAAACTCAAATGATGTGGCAGATGTGTTTTAGAGGTCCATACAAATCTAAATGATTAAAACTGTGATTATGGAAAAAAGTATTGCACAGTAAATAGGCTCAGCAGTTAACACACCTTTATTATATATCCTCCTGAGAGGAACTCAGTACACCAACACCTAAGATGTTCCCTTACTATAATTAATTAAAATATTGAACTCACAACACTGTTAATTACAAACTTAACCATTTATCTTTCTATAAATAGTGTTTGTGTTGATGGACGCCATTTTCATGGTGTCATGATGGTATCAGAATAATCACTTACATGTGATGTATAGGATGCTACACAAGTCACCATAAAGATAAAGTGTCAGGAGAAATAAGCAAGATACATTTTCTGTTTAATCGCCATGTAGGTTCTCTTTTATTTATCAGCAGCAGATCAATAAGTGTCAGTAGTATCAAAACAATATAATAACAGTGGCAATATATATATATATATATATATATATAAAATAACAATAATAGGCTCAGCAGCAGACACACCTTAGTGCAAAGTTAGGTGTCAGTATTAATAACAGTGGCATATATATATATATTATAATACAAAATTGACTGTCCCAGATGTGGGGATAGACTCAGCAGCAGACACACCTTAGTGCAAAGTTAGGTGTCAGTATTAATAACAGTGGCATATATATATATATATAATAATACAAAATGTACTGTCCCAGATGTAGGCAATTTGGGGTGAAGTGTCTTGCCCAGGGACACAACGACATGCTGACTGCAGTGGGGTTTGAACCTGTGCTCCCCTGATCCGAACACCAACGCACTCAGCCACTGCGCCACACGCCTCCCAACAAGTCATTGTATAGTTTACTAACGACGACAAGTTTTTCTTTTCTTTTTAATTGGAGGCCTGTTGGATTTAACCAGCTCGCTTAGCACTCCCAGAAGCCCAGCCTGAAAGCTATTTTGTTGCTCCACCTGGAGCGCCGCCACCTCCACCTGGAGCGCCGCCACCTCCACCCGGCGCGCCGCCGAGTCAGCCATCACCTTTAGATGCTGGTCCTGCGATTCCTGGGCCTTGTGTGCATGCAGCAGCCATTCGTTGTGCATCTCCTTGGTGGCCATGGCATGCCGGTCCTCATTTTCCTTGCTGGCCAAGGCACGCCGGTCATCCATCACCATGATGGTGTCCAGGAAGCGGTCATCCCGTGTCCTCTTTCCTAATAGGAGAAATAAGCCAAGTAGTTTTACAACATACTAGGAATGTGTTTACTAGCAGGTTGTCAACAGAGACAACATTGGACATGGTGCAGGCAGGGACAGTGTACAAAATGCAGGTGTAAAGTAGAAGATAAGATAGGATCAAATAGCTGACGCTCAAAGTGCCCTTATTTATTGTTTTGTGCTTGATGTATGCTAGAATTTTATTTTGTCAAAAAATGATTAAGAGCTTTCTTACCGGAAGTCATGTGACCTCTAGCCCGGATGTTTACGTTTGTGAGAGAGTGAAAAGGGCGCGAAAAGTGTAAACGATGTATGTTCACGGTGTTTCATGATTGTACCAATAAATAAATAAACGTGATTAGTGGACATCAGTTCGATGCGTAACCTTCTTTCAAGGCCAGAGTAGTTACAGTGTGTTTATATGTACCTTTGCGTTTGGTTGTTGGAAAGGGAGATGAGGAGGCGCTACCGTGGATTTCCGGAGGGTAAAGCTCACTGATTTCAAATTCCATGGGAAACAGCTCGTTGCCTGAAACACACGATTAGTGCCATGAGTTAGTGAAGCAAATTACAGGACATGGCACACTTATTCACAAGTCAAAACGTTTTTATAGCGGCCAAGAATATATAGCGAGCTAGCTAGCTAGATGTTATTAGCTAGCTATGTTCCAGCCTGCTAACAGTGTTACCCAATTCAACCTAGCATTGCTAGCTCGATCTACCGAGCCAATAAAAGTACATATGTGACCAGTATTGTGCAGATTGAAACAGTGCATGTAGTATATTTTACCTAATTCGTCGTCGTCCTTGGGCAATTCAACCATTGCATCCTCCCACCCCATCGTGCTAGAAGCAATGGTCTTTGCGGTACCGGAGATTTTCGCGTTGGAAAATGCCTTCAGCAGAAGTCCCTGGTTCGCGTCGTCCGAGTAAATATCCAGAAGCGCCGGCCCGACACATCATCATCACTCCACCGCTCCACTGATTTCTTTGGTGTTGTCATAGCTGGTTTGCAAAAAAGTAATCTCTTCGTTGCTACACTGAGATTTTAATCCGAGCAAGTAAAATGGCTGCTTTATAAAACTTTTTGGGAGTTGTACGGGGCGTGGTTTGCATTCCGCACAGCCAATCAGACGTATGAACTATTTTCTCCACAACAGGGAGAGCAGGGACTGAAAAGCGGGTCAGACGAACTCATTACCGGAGTGTGTAATCATTTAAATACTTGCATGCTAAACTACGATTGCAGACATGGCAAACATAAGCCAAGAGCTGACGTTTTGAGTTTATAAGTTTCCTTTTACTATAATTCTTAACCTCTGCTCACATGACATCAACTTCTGTCACAAATGTAAAAAGGGAATTATCTTGATTTTAGTACTTAAAGATGTCTGTGTGTTTTTTTATTTCACTTGGTAATGACCCTTACTGTATATAAAGTGTCGACCCAGTGACAGATCAGTCTCCAAATATTCAGATGCTGTTTGTATTTGTTTGGCATAAATGATCTGTTCCTGTCCAAATAGTGTATGTCTATTAGTATAAAAAAACTATTTTGAAATAATACAATCAATAAAAATGTTTGAAAAACAAATCTCACTTGCAAGTTTTAAATGTACATTACCCTTCTTAAGGTTAGTTTGGCAAAGAGGTTCTAATGTGAGGTCTTATTGTCTGAGGAACATGAAAAGTGTCTCCTTAAATAAATCCAACATAAAGCTGAGGCTATCCATCTAATGACCAGAAATAACAAACATGTTTAAAAAGCAGGTTTGTCTGTGGAGTCCTCCCTTCAGAGGTTTGTTCAGGCCTAGCAGTGTAGACACCAACCCATAATCCTCCTGCAGACACACCTGTAGAGGAGAGTATAAAGTCCCTGGACTGAACTGAGTCAAACATCAAGCTTCAAGGAGTCTCTCCACAGCAGCTCCACAGCCTCCAGACCGACCCTGAAGATGACTCCCTCTGCCAGCCTGCTGCTGCTGCTCCTGCTCGGCCTCTCTCAGGCACTTCCTCTCCAGGAGGAAGGAATTGAAGAAGAAGAAGAAGAAGTAGACGAAGAGGACACTGTCGACATCACCACCAGGATTTTGACCTCCAACAACGCCACAGATGAGATCCTGCTGGAAGGAGACCTGGTGGTTCCCAAAACCAGAAACGCCATGAAGTGCTGGTCCCAGAGCTGCCTGTGGAAGAAAGGCTCCAACGGCTTGGTGACGGTCCCCTTCACCACGAGCAGTCAATTCACCAGCTTGGAGAGACAGAAGATCACCAACGCTATGAATGCCTTCCACAGCAAGACCTGCCTCCGCTTCGTCCCCCGTCGGAACCAGTACGACTACATCAGCATTGAGAACAAGGGCGGATGTTACTCCTCTCTGGGCAGAACAGGAGGCAGACAGGTGCTCTCTCTCAACAGGCGGGGCTGCGTCTACCATGGCACCATCCAGCACGAGATCAACCACGCTCTGGGCTTCAAGCACGAACAGACCAGGAGCGACCGCGACTCACACGTCAGGATCAACTGGCAGAACATCAACCCGCAGATGGCCTACAACTTCAAAAGGCACGACACCAACAACCTGAACACCCCCTACGACTACACCTCCATCATGCACTATGGAAAAACAGCCTTCTCCATCCAGCGGGGGAGGGACTCCATCACCCCCATCCCAAACCCCAACGTCCAGATCGGCCAGAGGAGGGGCTTGTCCCGCTTGGACATCGTGAGGATCAACAAGCTCTACCGTTGCTAATAACAATGCTGATGATAAATGCAAACAAATCGTACTTTTTCTGCTTTGTTTTTCCTGTAATTAATCAAAAAACACTGTGACGTATGGAAACAACATCAAATATTTCACTTTTCTTCAAATGTTCAAACGGCAGATTATATGACCGTCATATCCCTAAATGATCTGGAATAAAAGTAATGCAGAGATTACTGATTGCTGTCTAGTTATTTTCATCATTTGTGTCTTTTAAAAAAAATACACACATATGCACATGAATGCAATGCCGACATGGTGCATGTATTCATCTTATCAGTGGCGGCCGGTGGTCTTTTTTTTTGGTGGGGCTCTTGACGTACCGTAAGTGACCTACCCGGGGGGTCCGGGGGGTTTCCCCCGGAAAATTTTTTCGAGAAATGACCCCTTAAATGATGACTTCTGGTGATGTTAGAGGGGGGGGGAAAGGAGAAATTGAGGCTTAAAAATATGAGAAGACTGATCAATACCTCCATAATCTTCAGTGTGGAAAATATTATTTATCAACCTGAACATCTACTACTTTACCAGGAATTTGTGTTCTCAGAACTGGTCTGTTTTTTTCTTTCTTAAAACTGTTCATGTTTTATGAACCAACACCTTCACCAAGTAGCTTTACAGTGAACTGCATGTGAGATATAAAATTAATAGCATCTTTTCAGTAGCATTAATTATAAATATTTAAGTGGTTCAATACAAGTCACTACAGCATTTCAAACTGAACTGTGAATAAATGCAATTTAAAAAAAATAACCACAGCACAAAATGTCATAAATTGTGTTTTTTTCTTTGTTTCTCTGAGGATTATTTACAAACAGGCTTATTTACATATAGCAATAACTCAGAAATGAAAAAGCTACATCGTCTAACACGAACAACCAGTTAGCATAATGATAATATATGTGTTATGTACAATGTAACTGGCAAGGCTAGAGCAAGAAAGAACATAAAGTTTGCAAAAGGTTTAAATAACTTCAAGTATCTGTCTTCAGATTACGTGGAGGTTTTAGTCCGATGGGAAGCAGATTTTAAGCGACACCGAAGATAAACCAAAAATGTGGTGGAGCTGCAAACCGTGTAGTGTTGCTGGGACAGAACAGGAGCTATAACCGTTGGAAAATACATCACAGACAATGCAACAAACGTGGAGACAGAACAATCACTTCTGTGATAAATGCCCACTTATTAATAAACTTCTAACAACCATGGGAAACCTCCTCTCTACATATAAAGTGATATCCAAGCATGGGAAACAAAAGACAGCATTTACCTGTTTGCATCCAGCTAGCCAAGCCTTTCTTGTGTACCAGCTACTTGTGAAGCCTCGTGTATAAATGTTGTCTTTTTCACGAGATTGCTGCGATATATTCAAATCGGGTTGGTCCGGTGCAAGGTCTTTAAGCAACAATTTATCTGCCAAACTTCTCCTTTCGAAAGGATTGGAGATTAGCTCTTGAACAGAATTAGGCGGGGACCGAGGTCCGGAGACTCCACCTGCACACGAAGCCATCCTCATCAACTACTGCGTCAACCGGATACGAGTCACTGTCCAAACTACTCACAGACTGCACTGGGCGCTGACATTGGCGCCCGGTGACCGTCATCTTTGACGACGCTGATTGGCTGAAATTATATTTTCGCGGCATAGTTTACACGTTACAGATAGCAACAGTCAGCTGCTAGTGGCTGCTGCTGCACTGGTTGAAGGCTCCTCTCTTAGCGCCCAGACGAGAGAAGGTGCATGGGCAAGGCCAGGCAGGAAACATGTGACTTATCAGTAACTTTAGACATCGTAACACAATTTTAAACGAGATTTTATTGTAGATTATACATTTTACTGATACCAATTATATAATATTTACCTTGTTCATTAAAAATAAAAATAAAAACATATATATTTTTTTAAACATATTTTTTTTTTTTCATTTTAATTTTAATTATTATTATTTTTTTTTTTTTTCAATATGGGAAGAGGTGGGGCGGCGCCCCTAGCGCCCCTATGGACCGGCCGCCACTGCATCTTATCATTTTCAGTTCACTGTAAAGTCACACAGGAATTGTGTATTTCTGTATTTTTGTATCAGTATTGGATCGTGAGGTGAAAGTTACAATTCTGCAATTAATGTCAAGCTTTATCTTGCACTGAAAAACTATTCTGATCAAAACTGACCAAAAATGAATTGAGGATGAACATCACTGTCCGCTCCCATGTTTTCTTTTGTGTTGCCATAAATTAGTCTCTCTGCGTTTCTGCGCTGGGCTAATCAGTGCTTGAATTGGAATAAAAAAGGTGCCAGTACTCTAAATCAGCAACTGTTTCAAGTCAATTTATTTATACAGCCCAAAAACAAGTATTTGACTCAAAGTCACATAGTATCCTATAATGCTGGTGGGTTTGTCTCTTTACTGTATATTTTAGAAAGGCTCACTGTACTTAAACAAAATGACTCAGGGTGCATCTGAGATTAGAGGGGGTGCAGTGGTAAAGTGCAACATTTATAAGTGGGGAGTGGACCTGACACCCTCTAGGGGGGTCCGGGGGCATGCTCCCCCGGGAAGATTTTTTTTAAATATTGAAGTTAAATGCATCAATCTGGTGCACAATGAGCAAAATGAAGAGATCTATGGATACCTCTCAACATCCATATGAAACAGAACTGTAAACAGATTTACTTTTTCTTTATGGATATAAAAGAAAGTAAAGCCTGACTCCTACTTGCGGCTGGTTAAATGACTCCTCGTCCCTGAGTACACTCACCATCTTTCAGCAGGAAAGGAGAGAAGGAATCAATGAGACGGGAGAGAAGGCTCTGTGGGAGCTAGTGCTACAGAACTTGGAGCAGGAGGCTCGTCCAGAGAAGGCTCCCCGTCAGACAACATTTCTAACACAGGCACAACATTTCTGTATTAGCAGTCGGCTCCTTGTCCGGCAACAACCGGCGGCATCTCATGACGCATGACGCATCTAGGTGCATCTACGCTGTGCATATTTGTTGTCATGCGTCATGCCGGCGGCTGAGTACCGGCATCTTACTGAGTACCGGCACCTTGCCGGTACTCAGTGAGAAGTGCCGGTACCACATGGGTAAAAATCAGAAGTGCCGTTACTGCGTACCGGTGAGTACCGGCCCAATTCAAGCACTGATGCTAATGCTAATAATGCTAATGCAAGGATAATAAAATGGCGGCTTCACAAAACTTTTTGGGAGTTTTACGGGGCGTGGTTTGCATTCCGCCCAGCCAATCAGACATAGGAACCTTTTTCTCCCACGAAAGTACCTGCTCTCTAGCAGGGACGGAAAAGGGGGTAAAGAGGTTCTCATGAACTCATTTTAGTTCCGGCTCTTTTTGGTGTGAACGCGACATTTCGGAACTATATTGGAACTAAAGTGGGAAAAGTACAGCAGTGTGAACGCGTCTAATGGTGCTCTAGGAGGAGATTCAGGTGATAAGGGGGGGGGGGGTTACCTTGGTTGGTGATTGGCTAATGGTTACACAAGCCAAAAAATCGTTATGACATCACAAAGGGTCCAAAATCTGATTAGCTCATTTTCAGACAGGTTTTTATATAAATGGATCAGGACAAAAAGTGAGCGAATCTTTTTTCCTGAAACTTTCAGAATGTCTTTACACAGAGGGGACACATTTTGATGTATAAAAGACATGACAAAGTGGATTTTGCATAATAGGTGACCTTTAACCTCTTTATATCCATAGTTGTGGGAAATGTTTGGAAGCATTGTGCTCGTGACAGCTTGTATTTGCCTTTTCACTCTTTTTATTGTTACTGATGGACACAGTAAAACTAAGATTGCATGTGGTAACCCACCCTAGAATTAGGTGTAGTATCCAGGGGGCGTGCGTTACGTACGTTGTCATGTCTGGGACTTTTGTGAACATATATCAACACATCATATATTTTGTACACAAAAAGTTGACATCATGTGTAGACTTATTAACTAATGAAAAATGACATAAAAAAAAGTTAAATACAGTTTCATATTTCAGATTAAATATTTGTTACACAATTAGCCTTTTTATTAATAAAAAAGTGCTACTTTATTTTTGGTAAAACATTTCAAAAGTAGGTTTGGATTCAGCCCATTTCTTTTATGAGTATGACATTTTCCTAAAAATGAAATTAACTGCTCTGCTTCCATACTAGCACCCTTGAATTGTGTAACAATCTCTTTATCCTGGAGTTTTATTGTTTGTTCCGTTTTTCTTTTTGTTTAATATTTTACCTCAATACCAAAACATGTCAGGGACTTTAACGAGCCACCCTCCCCCAAAGCCACACATTTTCCATAGATTTTTCTTAGCATTTCACCTGTATTCATAGGCGTAACCTCCACATAATATCATGAAGTCATGTATCATTGTAAAGCTTAAACTATAACCTGCCAGTCATATTGTCATGACACTGATTTTTTACCTCCAACACCGCAGTAGGGCAAATTCTGGATGCGACTGCAAAGGCTTTTTTAACGAACTTAATAATGTAGTGATGTGCCTATCATAGTACATTCATGTAGAGAACAAAAAGAGCGTTATAAATTATTAGGCCTACATGAATAATTACATTTATGGTGAGAATGAATTTAAGTTTGCGCAGTTAGTTCAGAACTATGCATTTGTTGTTATAATTGTAGCCGTAACTGGCTTTCTAGGCAGCAAAAGAACCTTTAAAAATCCTAAAGAAATTAAAATAGTGATGGACCTGTGAGATAATTATCGCCCCCTTCCCCCACTTTTAGTATAAAAAACTGCAGAGGCCTCTATTCAGTAGCAAGGGTTATGCATATTGTTAAAATAAGTTGAATGTTTAAAAATGTTTAAATGGTCTAACATTAAAAAAAGAAAAGAAAAAAGAACATGTGTACCAGAACTTAGTTTTTTCTTCTTAGCTCTTCCAATAATCATTTTAGGACCCCTAAATATATCATAGTGGTTACCTGTGTATTATTTAAGGAGATGAGAAAAGAAAATCACTGAAGTTCCTTAACTCTTCTAAAGGCTGTAATTTCCGTTTCATTTCATTCACTTAGAAATCTTGCATAAGAACAAACTATTTAACATAACCTGTAGCAATCTTTTAGATTAACCTGACTCATGTAAAGGTTTCTACAGGGAGTTCCTAACACAGTGGAGTAATACATAAATGCCAGGTTCTTTCATAAAGGAGTTGAGGGTTTTGACTAAAATAACCTTTTAAATAAATGTAGGTAATGAATGGTATTGTAAATTACAATAAAAAGTTGAGTAGTGAATGAGGTAGTTGACCCGATACACTTCAAACAGTTGAGAAATCGGTTTGAGCTTAGTATGTGACACATTCTGGTGGATAATATTGTAACCATTACTGCAGTACAGGATAGATCACTCATTGTTAAATGTATTTAATGATGGGAAAATAATCACCATATTTAAATGTTTAGCCATTTTGATATTTGCATCTTCTGATATTTTTTGCACGTTCTACTAAAAATTCCCGACAACATGCCACAATTTTGAACAGTGAAAATGAACATTGTACATTAATTTGTCAAGTACTCAAATTCATGTACAACGTTTGACATACCGATTTGATTCATTTCCTTTTTATAGAACACATGTATTTCTAGTTTTGTGATGAACTGCACTAAAAAATACATGTACAATAACTGACTGGTTTACATTTACTGCCTTGACCGTATTGCTCTTGTAAGCGTACTGTTCAATGTATCATAGGTCCAATTTAGTCCCTTTATATATTAAAAGTGTTAGCTTGTTTTGTCAAAATGATACTTATACTGTCTGTTATGCGTGATTGCACCATCGGGAATGCTTGTTATTTCGCTGTACTCTGTAGTGACAATTAAGGAATCTAATCTATTCAAGATTTGAAAACTTCCGCCATTGTTATGCATTTCAGCTTCCAGTAGTCTACTATGACACCTTGCAGCCTTCTAGCCCAACGTGAGGTATTTAACCCACTGACATGAAATACTGTTTGAGAGAAAACACTTATTTGTTTGCCTGATAAACCAACAAGCTCTTATGTAAACATTCAATGTTTATATTGGAATCACACAACAAAAATGCCCTAATTGGGATCAATTAAGTACTTCTTATCTTATGTGTCCTCGAACCATGTTTATCAGATGAATACATTTGACAGTTTTAGTTTTCAACCCCTCTGGCACAGGCCATTTCTGGGTGAAGCAGGTCCAACGAAACCTATGGCTGCCTGTGGCCAAGATAACAAATTCAATGCAGTTTTCTATCAGTACTAAAACAAAGAACCAGTAACGAGACAGACAGTTGTGGGGCTTTTGGATTTTATTGACGTATCAAACAGCTGAACATCTATTTGCCTTTCTTGGCCTTGATCTTCCTCAGGTAGAACTCCAACTCCTTGCCTTCCAGGATGTAGCCGTCACACCTGCCGCACTGGCCGGGTCTGGATGCAATGCAAGCTGCAGGAGGAGACAACATGTTAGCTGAGGGGAACAAACGCTATCAAAAACTGTCCAACACCTGTCTTTTTTATAGGGATCCCAAGCTCTGTGGCATTAATACTTTGACTCTCTTTATCATACTCTAACGTTTTATTTAAATAAGAGAAATTAAGGATTTGTTCCCAAACGCCCATGAAAATGTAAGATCTGTAACTTCAGCACCCAGACTAGGTGAATTAAGTGATGTCTGTGCAGGTAACGGGTCTTTCTCAGAGTCACATTATCATCACTTTCATTCAGTAGCAGAACTGGACAAAGTTATCTTCATTGAGAGACGTGCACCAGCACAGACAGCACTCTATAGAAGTGTAAAGGATTTTTTTCTGATTTTGTTTTCTTTGTGGTAATTTAAGTATTAGTTTATCTTCAAAGACTACTTAATACGCTGCATCTAGAATAGGTTGAATATAGCCTCAAACATGATCAAAATTAGTGCAGATTATTCCAAAAATTTAAAGTTTGAGATATCCTTCTGTAAATTTAGATTCTCAATTTGTCATCATTTAAAGTGTATTTGCATTTCCCATATTTTATTTGAAATGTTCTTCTTGAACTCTAAGAAATAACCCCTCTGACAATATGACAGAGATTGTGTCTTTTAGGAGTGGGATTAACTGCAATCACATCTGGAGGCTAGAAGTATTTTAATAACAAAAGTCAGAGTGCCTGCTCTTGAATTGCAGAGCAAAAAATGGATGACATTTCCTTAAAATGTACCACCAGGTGAAGTGCTTCCAAATAAATGAACCAGTGATGCGGTCAATGTAATGATTTAAGGACAATCACTACAGTAGACTACAGATGTTCAGACTCACCAAGCAGTTTTCCCTGCTGGAACTGCTCCTCCAAGAGGGGGCTGATCTTGGCCGTCTTTTTGCGCTCATCGTACTTCTTCTGGGTCCTCTTTGACCTCTTCTTGTTCAGGACCTCCTCTTCCTCAGGAGTCTTAACAATGGAAAGAAAGCCCATTAGCAGGATATTAACAGAATTGTGGTGCATTTCTGAAAGATGATTCTTACGTGCATAAAAATGTACTACTCATTACAGGGGCATCTAAACGCTTATGAGTCCTACAGGAACTGTTAAATAAGCATTAAAATAAATAATCTAAACAGAAAGGTTTCGGTCTGTTTAGGACTTTAGGAGTAAGGGGTGCCGGTAACGGGTCTTTCTCAGAGTCACATTATCATCACTTTCATTCAGTAGCAGAACTGGACAAAGTTATCTTCATTGAAAGACGTGCAACACCCGAGAGTATCACGATCTGGAACTACTAGAGGAGAAGGTATCTTTGTGTGGCTTTAACAAGATATATTCTCTGGCCCAAGTTACACAAATGAGGTAAAAACTGAAGTCAGTGCCTGAGTTATGATTCTCTACACAGAGCAAGGTGTATGGGAAATGCGTTTTCTTCCACTTACGAGCTTGGCTCCCTTCTTGCGTCCCAGAGGAGTGGCGAAGTGGGCCTCATACCACTGCCTGTAGGGAAGAGAGTCCACGAGCACGATGCAGTTCTTCACCAGGGTCTTGGTCCTGACCAGCTCGTTGTTGGAGGCATTGTAGACCACATCAATGATCCTGGTCTTACGTGTGCAGCCTGTGTACACAACATAAAGAGCAATTAGTAAAAGCAAATGACTGCTCCCTTTGGACCTGTTGTTGGACAACAATGACTAAATAAAACTTTAAAATGCAAGGCAGAGGAAACAGATCGTTCTCAGATGTCTTTGATATCAGCACTTGCATTCAGTAGCAGAACTGGACAAAGTTATCATCATTGTAAGATGCCTTGTGTGAAATAAATCAAACTTACACTCAGAACCCCATGAGAAGTTACCGACATCCAGTCTCAGAGCACGGTACTTCTTGTTCCCACCACGCACCCTCACTGTGTGGATGCGACGGGGTCCAATCTAAGAAAAATAAAATAAAAAGACAAATGTAAGTTTTACGGTTTCCTAGGATTCAGGTTATCCATGAGTTAAGATTGTATTCTGATGTGTTGAAGCGTGTCAGAGTAACTATGACATGTCCTGGCATTGGTAAGTCAAGAACTTTGATCCAAAACGGCTCAAAAATGACAAACCTAAGGTCTCTTTATCATCACCCACACTTCAACACTGGCATGAAAGCAGGTGATCACTGTTTTACTCACTTTTGTGTTTGCAGGAGGGCGTCCAAGCTCATACTTCCTTTTCTTGTGGTAGGGCTTGCGTTTACCGCCGGTCTTGCGGCGTTTATGCCAGTTATCCCTTGAGATACCTTAATAAAAACAAACAGGAGTTAGATCACCACAACTCACAGGACAATTTCCACAGAATGATTTGCTATGCTTGAGCGTCAGTTCTCCAAGGTAGGTTTTCCTCAATTGAATTTGGATCCGCTTATGAGTTTCATCATGTTGCTCAAGCATTAAAACATTCAAATTCAGCAAACAGATTGACATTTGAAGCTTGTTAAATGGACGTGCTCTCTCTGTGCAAATAGTAACAACAAGTCCAAGTGCTATCAACTGGTAAAATAAAAAGAATCTGTATTCATGACTAGAAATGATACAAAGCACTTTTATACATCCAGTGTATCTTCTATTCACTTTACTGTTCTAAATTAACTTCACAAGCTCATAGTCAAGCTGGATTAAAGGAAATATATGATCAAGAAGCTTACGTATACTAGAGTAATTCTGCCTCAGAACTTAATAGACGTGTTGCACTCTGTGCAACAATTCCATCTTTAGACATGTAATAATTATCTTAGCTAAATGTGGTAGCAATTTCACAATCTGTTAAACATTGTGGCCTTTCAAGAACCAGCATGTACCTCACGTGTCAAAGATACACTTCCCATTGCCGTTCACGTTGATCAGACATAACAAACAAAACCTTATGTTAAATACACACAACTTCCTTCTCAAATAAGCATTCTTATTATTCGTTGTTTTAGTGCAGCAGCGTGTCAGGATCACTGCCACCCTGCTAAGCTAACTAATACTAGCATGCTAGTTAATTCGCCACTCTATTGGCACAGTTAAAACGTCTCAACGCTTTTCATGAACGGCTAACAGTTCAGTACAAACATCTGAATACTACTAAAATAAGATAAATAGCACAAACTATCAATAGTGTGCCATTTTCAAACACATTTCAGCACCAGAAGCTAACTACACTGCCAACAAGGCGGCCATCTTGGAGCCCTTCACACAGCCTTTTCAGAATACTTTAAATTAAATTAAACAACTCTAATGCAGTCAACAAAGATCCAGCTGCATATGTTCAGATAACATTTAGCTGCAATATAGCAAACCATTTTAGATAGATATCTTGGTTAAAACATCAGATGGACAAGGATTCTTCCTCCGACCAGAGCATGAAAACACGTACCCATTCTCAGGCGCCGGCTAGAAAGAGGAATCGCAAAGGATCATGGGGAGGTTTGAAGCCACGTGAGCTCGCGATAATTTGCGAGATCTTCATCTGGGCGAGGTTTTGTTGTCCACAGAGGAGTATCATCGCGGGTGTTTGTTATTGCGGATTAATGATCAATTACAGCGATGGAAATGTTCAGATTTAAAAAAAAAGTAAAAGTAGCACCACTGTCATTCAGAAATACTTTTTTACAATGAAAAATAATGCATTCAAAATCCAATTTAAGTAAAAGTACAAAGGTAAAAGCAGAGGTGGTTGAAGTATTCAGATGTTGTACTTCAGTAAAAATAGAAGTACCAGAGTGTAGGAACACTTTGTTACAAAAGTAAAAGTAGAAAAGTATTAACATCAACATATACTTAAAGTTGCAAAAGTAAAAGTACTCATTATGCAGATTGGTCCATTTCAGAATAATATATATGATATGTTTTGATTATAATTATTGATAAGGTCTTATTGAAGCTGGTATAAGGTGCAGCTATTTTTCAATACCCTGTAAACTGCAGGGTAACTTGTGAATTTAATCCAGGTGTAACTAAAGTTATTATTCAAGTGTTGATTATATTTCACATTATTCATTCAAATATGTGAAGTAACTAAAGGTACAAAATAAACGTAGTAGAGTAAAAGTACACGATTTACCTCTGAATTGTAGTGGTGTAGAAGTACAAAGCAGCAACAATTTGATATACTCAATTAAAGTACAAGTCCGTCAAAATGGTACTTAAATACAATACTTGAGTCAAGTACTTAGTGACTTTACACCACTGGGCAATAGCACTAAAATATACTTAAAATACCCAAAAATGAAAATAACTTTCTTTACTTTACAGATAAGAACTTTATTATAACTGAACAACTGAAGGATATTTTATGAGCTCCGAATGGTTCAAAATGTCCTGTACTGTAAAGATAAAATGAAGTTAAACCAGTTTACTGAGAGCTGTAGACGTGTGGCTGGTGTGAGGAATGTGAGCATGCATGGTTAGGGGTATTGTCAAATATCTGGAACAAACCATGACATGCAGGTCCGCTGCAACTCGAATCTCACACTGTTATACATGTAACTGTGTTTTTATTATCTTTGGTTTTTGATGTTTATAATGGTTTTACGCTGCACTATTTCTTAATGATCTTAATGTCTTTCATTTTTCTAAAGCACTTTGAATTGCCTTGTGTTGCAAGGTGCTATATAAATAAACTTGCCTTGCCTTGGTGTCTGAGGAATGAGACACACCTGTATTCTATAGGTGAACAGAGACAAACCAGGACACCGTTTGTCATTCTTAATCACTGCGGAGTGACAAACGGACTGAAAAACAGAGGATAACGTTCACCTTCAGACCAAACCACTTCCTCGGAGTTCTCCACACACTGAAGGTGAGTCTGACCCTAAACAGCACTTTAAGTGAATTTAAGTGAAGTCAGTAGGAGGAAGGGGAGCAATGACTGTTCTCCCTGTCTGATGTGTTTTCAGCTTTACTCAGAGACAAAATGTCTTCCAGACCAGAGGAGGATCTCTGCTGTCCGCTCTGTCATGACGTCTTTATAGATCCTGTAGTTCTGACATGCAACCACAGCTTCTGTAAAGGATGTCTAAAGAGCTGGTGGACGAAGAAACAACTCCACGACTGTCCAGTTTGTAAGAGAAGATCTTCAAAGGAGTTTCCTCCTGTAAACCTGGTGTTGAAAAACCTGTGTGAGTGTTTCTTACAGGAGAGAGATCAGAGCGCTTCAGAGGCTCTTTGCACTCTGCACTCTGAAGAACTCCAACTCTTCTGTCTGGACCATCAGCAGCCAGTGTGTCACATCTGCAGAGAATCAGAAACACACAACAAACACAGTTTCATGCCCATCAATGAGGCGGCACAGGTTCTCAAAGAAGAGCTCCAGACATCTCTGCATCCTTTAAAGGAGAAGTTAGAGTATTTTAAAGAAGTTAAAGTGAAGTTTGATCAAACAGCAGGACACCTGAAGGTCCAGGTTCATCGCACAGAGCTGCAGATCAAGAAGCAGTTTCAGAAGCTTCACCAGTTTCTAGAAGAGGAAGAGGAGGCCAGGATGGCTGCACTGAGGGAGGAAGATGAGCAGAAGAGGAGGATGATGGAGGAGAAGATGGAGGCTGTGAGCAGAGAGATAGCAGGGTTGCATTCGAATAGTCCATTTAGCTTAGGAACCTTCCTAACAGAGTGAAATGACCCGGAAGTCCCTCAGTGGCAGCCATGATAAGTGCCGTTCGAATTCTCTAAATTAAAAGGAAAGGAGGTTTCAAACTTCCTTTATTACCTCCTTTAGCTTAGGAACCACTGGACCTCCCTAACCGAAAGGAGAGGAGAACATGCTGCCCCACAATGCCTTGCGGCCGCGGCATTTGCCGTCACCCAACAGTCGGCCGTCCACGGAAACAACCGATTATGAACGAGAAATGATATCATGAAAGTTACGGTGCTTATTAAGCATTTTAAAACGTATGTGGTAAGTTGCCAAAGTGCTTTGTTTTGAACGTTCATCAGTATTATAATCAAAAAGAGAAATATGAACGTTAGTTTTTACTGAAATGATCAAATAAAGTCAACATTTCACAGTCTTTACTGAGCTGTGTGGGGTTTGTTCAACTTTTAAAAGATGTTTGAATGGTGATATACACAGTGATAGATGTTAAGGACTAACGGTTATAATAAATACATTTGTATTGATTTTAAGATCTTTTCATACAATCATACGTATTGGGATCATTTGTATTAATGAGGACCGGAGGGAGAGGGTGACGAGCATAAGTTTCACTTTCCTTTTTTATTTCAATTCCAACTTTGATTGATTGATTGATTGAAAAGTTTATTAACAGCTTGTATATTGGGTACAGTACAGTACAGCTCAAAACATACAATTGTTAAGGGGATGCAGACCAGAGAAAGACTTTCGTCTTGTTTACATCAGGGTCCCCCATTTCCAATTCATCATATCATTTAAGACATATAAGACATATTTGACATACAGATGGCTTATTTACAATTTACATACAGGTGGTTTTTTACATACAGATGGCTTATTTACAATTTTCATTTTAGATTTCGTTCTAATACATCCTAACCGGACATTTAAGACATACCAAGTTTACAGATATACAGTTAGTAACAGAGTCTAAAATGCGAGTATATACATAGATGGGGGGGGGAAGCTGTCCATTGTACGACAGGTTGAGATTTGTACCATTACCGGGGCCAGTTTTGCAATGCTTTCCCCCGAAGGTGCTCTTTAAGAGAGGTTTTGAAGGTAAGTATAGTTTTACTTTCCTTTACAGTTGTGGGAAGAGCGTTCCACCTTGATGTGGCATAATTGCGATATGTGTATTCCCCTTTTTTTGTGCCAAATCTGGGTTTTACATGATTTGTGGAGCTCCCTCTGGTGTTATGATCATGGTATTCCTTGACCTTTGGGAAGAATTTTGACATGTACATGGGTACCATAGAGGTGTAGTGGATCTTGTAGACCAGGCCCATTGCAAGTAGCTGTACTCTGTCGTCTACTCTAAGCCATCCTAGGTTGTCAAAGTGGGCAGAGGTGAGGTGGGTTCTAGATGAAAGGTCAAGCAGTAGTCTGACCAGTTTATTTTGCGATGTTTGAAGTTTTATTTTTAGCGCCTTGGAGGTGCTATGGTACCATGACGTGCAAGCATAGTCATAGTACCCTTGAATGAGTGCTCCTGCCAGAGTTTTCAGGGTGTTTTTGTTTACCAGAGAGGAGATCCGGTATAGGAATCTAGTTCTTTGATTGACTTTTTTTATTACATTGGATGCCATTTTGTCACAGGAGAGGTTTGCCTCAAGAATAGATCCTAGGTATGTAATTTCCTTCTTACTTGTGACAATAATGTCACCCACTGCAACTGAGAAGTCGTCGGATTTGCTGAGATTATGTTTCGAACCGAAGAGAATGGACTCTGTTTTACCCAGGTGTAATGATAATTTATTATCGGCGAGCCAGGTGCAGATTCTGCCGAGCTCGGAGCTGAGGGTTTTTTCAACCTGCAATCTGCTCCTGTCAGAGACCAGCAGGGCTGAGTCGTCCGCGAACAGGAACAAGTTGCAGTCACATGCTGATGACATGTCATTTGCATAAATTAGGAACAGTAACGGACCTAATATGCTTCCTTGTGGAACACCACAGCTCACTGGGAGGGGGGGGGACAGAGTACCGTTTACCTCCACCATCTGTTCTCTCCCCTCCAGGTAGGATTGCATCCAGCTCACCGATAGTTTATCAAAACCAATTGCTTTTAGCTTGTCAATCAGAATGGGGTGATTGACAGTGTCGAAAGCCTTTTGTAGGTCCAGCATCACCATGCCGCAGTATTTACCCTCGTCCACCTCTTGTTTGATGTGGTCGTTCAAATAAAGAAGGCATGTGTCAGTGGAGTGGGATGTTCTAAAGCCAGATTGAAATTCATAGATTAGTTTCTTTTCTGCGAGGTACTTTTCGACCTGTTCATATACTATTTTTTCCATGACTTTCGAGATGGAGGTAAGTATAGAAACAGGGCGGTAGTTGCCTGGGTCCAATTTGCTGCCCTTTTTGTGCAGGGGGGTTACTCTTGCAATTTTGAAGTCTTTGGGTACTTTTCCCTGTTTTATGGAGAGGTTAATTATGTGAGCTATGACTGGTGAGATGGCGGGTTGCTGTGTCTCTGAGGAATTTGGAGGGGATATTGTCGTGGCCAGTGGCCTTGTTAGGTTTGAGGGCGCTCAGTTTAATGAGTACCTCTGCTGTTGTTACCCTTGCTAGACTGAAATCATCTTTGCGTACCCCTAGGTTTTTGTAGTAGGTCATGATGTGATCTACTCCAAAAAGCCCTGAGTGGGAGGGTAATTTATTTACAAGAGTTGTGGCTATGTTTGTGAAAAAAATGTTCAAGTACTTGGCCACATCCAGTTTGTCTGTGATGAGCCTGTTATCTGTCTTTATGTTTAAGTTTGAAAATCTCGTTTTGAGTTTTTTACTGCAGCCAAGCTGGTTATTGAGTAATTTCCAAAGTTCACGGGGTTTATTTTTGTTTTCCTCAGTTTTGTCATTGATGAAATTCTTTTTGGCAGTTTTGATCATGGAGCTTACGTCATTTCTTAGTCTGTTTCTTTCAATTTTTAGTTCAGTCACGTGGGCCTGGAGTTCACTGCTCGTGCTTTTGGAAAGCATTGACTGACTTTTATGAAACTCAGAGCATTTTTTGTCTCTGGTTTTCATGGCGGTCAGTATGCCGGAGTGCATCCACGGCTCAGCGCGATTTTTTACCCTGGTTGTTCTTAGGGGGGCCAAATCATTGAGTATTGCAGAGAATTTGTTTTTGAAACCAAGCCATGTTTCTTCAACTTGTGTACCACTGAGCTCATCTGACCAGTCCAGGCTCTCCAGTTCTAGGTTAAAGGCCTCGCTAGAGTAGTTTTTGAGGTCTCTAGATATGACTGTTTTGTGACAGCCGGCCTTTTGTTTTAGCTTTTTGCGGGTACAGAATATCATATAATGATCACTTAAACCGCATGCTATAACCCCTTTACTGGAGATCCTGGACCTGTCAGAGGTCAGAATGAGATCAATGGTAGTTTGTGTTGTTTCACATACCCGGGTGGGTTGGGTGATTAGCTGGCTGAAGCCGTGCAGATCACAAATCCTACTGAAGGACTTGAAGACGGACGTGTCTTTACGTTGCATATCCGTGTTCCAGTCTCCAATAATAATTGTCTCTACATCCCCCACATCAGCCAAACACCCATCTAATGTATCATAAAAGTCACTCTGTTCCGGTGGTCTATAGATTGTCCCGACTATTACAGATTTAGCATTGTCAAAAAGAATTTCAACCCACACAGATTCAATATTTTCATGATGCAGGTCAGTACGGTTTTTGAAATTGGTGTCTTTATGTATGTACATGCAGACACCACCTCCATTCACGTTCCTGTCCCTTCTCACTACAAGATAATCTTCAATTTCAATCTCTGAATCTGTAATGGAATTGTCCAATTTGGTCTCAGAAAAGCATAATATGCTTGCCTTACCGTTCATGAACAGTTGCCTGAGTTCAGCCAGTTTGTGTCTCAGGCTGTTAGTGTTCAGATGAAAAATATGTAGTCCATTTTTGTTGTTTAAATGCATAATGTCGTCAGCTTGCAGATATTTGTCTTTGTCCGTTACAGCAAACGGCTTGCGGCCTGCCGTGGTGCTTGGAGCGGTGGGGTGGTGGGGGGAGGGAGGCTCCGTTGTAGCTTTAGCCGTCGATATGCTAGCAGGGTGGCTAACAACATGGTGGATATTTGTTCCCTCGGATCTCGGTTCTCTTCCTCTCGTCACTGCCTCATGCGTGTCTGTCTGCCGAGGCGTCCCCGGGGGAATGTCGAAGTCTCCGTTGATTCCTCGGTCTCCGCTGTCTCCATGGTCTCTGTTGTCGTCGCGTAGTTGTTGCTGTAGCGGAAGAGATGCTAGTTGTGATGCTAGTTGTGATGCTAGCTCCTCGAGCCTGCAGGAATGGCTTCTTGTCTTTGGTCATGAAGAATATGTTTCTCTGTTGTCCCCGTTCATAAAGCATACACCAACAGCATCAGAGCACGGTGCAGAGTCTCTAGATGAGTTTACAGTAGTCCCTCGTTCTTATTAAACATCCATGTTGTAGTCCGCTGTATAGAAAACTGTAGTTTCCATAGTTTCCCCACAGCAGCAGGAGCACATTAATGACCTCTGCTGGCGCATCATAAACACGTTGGATAGTGAAAGTGCAGTCGGATTCTCTAAAGTACCGCAGTCTCTTCTCCTAAATCCTTTTGAATTCTCCTATCCACTATCCCTTAACCCCATGACGTTTCACTCCGAGGTCAAGGAATAGACGATAGGGTTAGAATTTAGGAGCTGTTTTTTTTGGAGTATTCGAACGCAACCCTGCTCTTTCAGTCAGAGCCACAGAGGAGGAGCTGAGAGCTGAAGACGTCTCCTTCCTGCACAACGACAAGGCTGCAGTGGAGAGGCTGCAGCGCCCCCTGCTGGAGGATCCACAGCTGCCCTCAGGAGCTCTGATAGACCAGGCCAAACATCTGGGCAACCTCACCTTCAACATCTGGAGCAAGATGAAGGACATGGTGCCCTACTCTCCTCTCATCCTGGACCCAAACACTGCTAATCCAAACCTCTTCCTGTCTGAAGATCTGACCTCTGTGAGACGAGGAGAGTATCAGAAACTTCCTGATAACCCAGAGAGGTTTGATAACTTCTGCTCTGTCCTGGGCTCTGAGGGCTTCAACTCAGGGACTCACAGCTGGGACGTCCAGGTTGGAGACAGCACATACTGGTTACTAGGTGTGTTAGCAGAGTCTGCCCAAAAGAAGGGAGACATATGGTCTGGATTATGGATTATGGATTATGTACGGACATTCCCAAATCAAAAGCCATGGATAAACTCCGATGTGCGCTGTAAGCTGAGAGCGCGCACTATCGCGCACACAGCGGGAGATTTGGAGGAGTACAGGAAGTCTAGGTATGATCTCCGGAGAGCAATTAAAAATGCAAAGAGACAGTACAAAGAAAAGGTGGAATCTGACTTCAAAGGCTGTAACACTAGGAATATGTGGGCGGGACTAAGGACAATGACTGACTACAAAGGAGCAGCGGGGGGTGCTGCGGGAGTGTCTGCGTGCGCATCTCTCCCAGATGAGCTGAACAGTTTTTTTGCACGCTTTGAGAGCAGCCGGGCTGTGGAGGTACAGAGGGACCAGGAGCTACACTGCCCTTTTGTTTTAAATAGGGCAGATGTGTGTAAATCCTTTAAAAGGGTTAACCCACACAAGGCTCCTGGACCTGATGGCATCCCTGGCCGTGTTCTCAGGGTGTGTGCAGTTCAGCTGGCAGAGGTGTTCACAGACATCTTCAACAGGTCCCTGCTGCAGTCTGTAGTCCCCACATGTCTTAAACACTCCACCATCGTTCCTGTCCCCAAAAAGACAATCATCACCTGCCCCAACGACTACCGGCCAGTAGCACTCACCTCCATCATAATGAAGTGCTTTAAGCGGTTAGTCAAATCATTCATCACCTCCTCCCTCCCTGACTCTCTGGACCCCCTGCAGTTTGCCTACAGAGCAAACAGGTCCACTGACGACGCCATAGCCCTCACCCTCCACACTGCCCTCTCACACCTGGACCCGAAGAACAGGAACACATATGTGAGAATGCTGTTCATTGACTACAGTTCAGCATTCAATACCATTGTGCCCTCCAAGCTGGCCATCAAGCTCAGAGACCTCGGGCTCAACAGCGCCCTCTGTGACTGGATCCTGAACTTCCTGACGGGCAGACCCCAGGCAGTGCGGGTGGGAAACATCACATCCTCCACCCTGATTCTAAACACCGGTGCCCCTCAAGGCTGCGTGCTCAGCCCTCTCCTCTACTCCCTGTTCACCCACGACTGCGTGGCCACACACAGCTCCAACACCATCGTGAAGTTTGCTGATGACACGACCGTCATCGGCCAGATCACAGACGATGACGAGACGGCGTACAGAGAGGAGGTCGAAAACCTGACATCTTGGTGCCAGGATAACAACCTACATCTCAACATCAGCAAAACAAAGGAGCTGATTGTGGATTACAGGAAGCAGCAGGGAGAGGGACACGCTCCCATCACCATCAATGGGACTACGGTGGAGAGAGTCAAAAGCTTCAGGTTCCTTGGGGTCCACATCACTGAGGACCTGACATGGTCTCTTCACACCACCACCATCACCAAGAAAGCTCGACAGCGGCTCTTCTTCCTTCGCAGGCTGAGGAGGTTCAAAATGGATTCCAGGATACTCTGCAACTTCTACAGGTGCACGATAGAGAGTATCCTGACTGGCCTGGTACGGCAGCTGCACCGACCTCGATCGTAAGGCTTTACAGAGGGTGGTGAAAACTGCACAGCACATCACCAGGACGGAGCTGCCATCCATGGAGGACCTTTACTCCCAGCGGCTCAGGAAGAAATCACTACGGATTATCAAAGACCCCCATCACCCCAGCCACAAACTGTTCTTTCTGTTGCCGTCTGGCAGACGTTACCGCAGCATCCTGGCAAGGACAAGAAGATTCGGAGACAGTTTCTTCCCACGGGCAGTGAGACTGTTAAAAAATTGAACTGTTGAAACAACATCAAACATTCATCTGCTACTCAGTAGCATGTATCTAATACCTAATATCATTCCAATAACTTGTATATAGACTCGTACTGCACTATTCCACATCATAACTTTATTTCATTTTATAACTATTATTATTTTTGTATTGCTCATGCTCTTATTGTTATTATGTTATTATGTTGCATTGTTGGAGAAGCCTGTGACATAAGATTTTCAACTACATAATTACTCTGTAACTATGTCAGATTGACAATAAAGAACCTTGAACCTTATGGAGAATACATTTCTGTGATGGTGAATACTATGCAGGGTCACCATTAGATCCGCACACTCCTCTCAGAGTGCAGAAGAAGCCCCGGAGGGTCAGAGTGAATCTGGACTGGAACAGAGGAGAGTTGTTGTTCTCTGATCCTGATACTAACACACACATACACACCTGCACACACACTTTCACCGAGAGGATGTTTCCATACTTTGACATTGGTGGTGAAGTGAAGATATTACCAGTGAAGGTGTGTGTGACGGTGGAATAACGCAGCTAGATAAAGAGAAAGATTGTATCTATGATGGTGTTTATTTCTTAAAGATTCACTGAATTGAACCCCTGGAATTCTTGTTACTTAGTTTTACAATATCCTTTTTGTTTTGAATTGTCAATCTTTATGAACCTAAAATACATGCATTTAGCTGGTTTTTGTCCAAGGGGAAACGTGGGTACAACAAAAAATTGTAAGAATCATGCATTTATTCATTAAAATATGGCGTTTCATTTAGAGGCAATAAGGGGACGAGTTTTCTTTATGCTGTATGTCAAATGATTTCACTCGGTGTCCGAACTTTATGCTGGGTTGGTTTAACCTTTTCTGTTTTATTGATACTGTGTCATTTTAAATTGTTCATTTTTGATGTGTGTGATGGGTTACAAAATGAAATTAAAAAAATGTATTCGGTTGAATGTTTGAGCACACATTCATTTATCAGCTACAAACAAATACATGTTGAATTCTAGTTCAGATTAAAAAGTTTCCAAACGTGAAAATCCATAACTAAATAACTCAATTATTTGCATTTTAGACACATGAAATAAAATACAAATAAACAGAGTTATAGGGATTACTTCATTAAAAATAATATAAATATAGTGTTCAGGTGTTGAGGCTTAAAGGTGAGGGTTGAGATTGGTCCAGTACTGATCTTATGGCCCTACACACACATCCATCTTCATCCGATTTGTCTTGTTACATCTTGCTGTGCATAGGAATAGGTTTCAGAGCTTAACACTGCACATCATTTTTGACACATATAAGCTGCTGTTGTGTAATTGCAAGAACTACAGAATAATAAGAATGCGCCTAATGCTGATGTAGTCGTACTGGTTCCGACGGGGGACGAAGCGGAGGCAGGTCTTGCTGTGGAAGGCATTCATAGCGTTGGTGATCTTCTGTCTCTCCAAGCTGGTGAATTGACTGCTCGTGGTGAAGGGGATTGTTAAGGGGAGGTTAAGAATTATAGTAAAAGGAAGCTCATATCTCAAAACGTCAGCTCTTGGCTTATGTTTGCCATGTCTGCAATCGTAGTTTAGCATGCAAGTATGCTAACGTTTTTTTAAAATGAGTAATACACATACAGTACAGCTGAGCGAGGCCAATGGGAATGTCATTAGTTTTCGAGGTCTTTGGGAAAAGATCAAAGTATAGGACCAATCAAAATGTTGGCCGGATGAATGAGCTTTAGGAAAAGTCTGATATCAACGCAAGTGATTCAAATGTATTGTTAGGGGTCATGAATGTGTGCACCCAATTTCATGGCAATACATTCAACTAGTTGTTACGAAACCATAGATGTCAACCTCATGCCGACCTTAAAGTAAATGTCTAGGTATCAAAAAAGTTGGTAGGAATACCTATCTTGGGCTCAGGAGAACTGTTGCAAATATTATGGCAATTAATCCATGTTTAAAATAATTGTTCAGTCTGGTCCGAAGCACATGATGAAACGTTATCACGTTTTTGACCCGTTACTAGTTGTTATCAGTTTCGTTGTGTTGCTACAGAGGAGGCAGATTGGGAAGACTGCAGCTACTGCAGGTTGCTAAAATAAAAGTGAAACTTAACAATCACAGTTTTAAGCACCTGGTTAACATTGTGAATTTTAAACAGAATAACGTGTCTAAGGTTTTTGCAGCAAAAACGACTTGGTTAGGTTAAGGAAAGGATCATGGCTTGGGTTACATTGGTATGTTTTTGTACGTATTACGTGACTTATAATAAGTCAATGTATTCAGTTATGTCTTCACACATGACACTGACAGCTGTCTCCTGGGTCAAATGTATGTCTTATTTGACCCGTCCATACATCCATACATCCACCCATTAACCACCCATATACCCCCCCCCCCCCCCACACACCCTTTGTCTGCATGGACTTGTTGCTCCTTTCAGCACATTATCTTACCTCATTTCCTCCTTTGCTACGTCATTATTAGACCACTATAGATCCACATCGTATTGTATTTGTATCGGTGGGCAAACATGTGAATAAATAACAAAGGCCTTCTGAACCTACTAGAAGGTGCAGCATACCCTTTCTAACCCATATCCATGAGGCAGCTGACATCAACATACCTACAGGCAGGCTGCTTGCATAATTACCAACACCAGAAGTCCTATAAAAAAACGTAACTGCTGTTCTGGAAGTCGTTCAAGATACCTGAAATACTCTTTTAACCATCTGGATGAAACATTTAAGATATGTTTGTTGCAAGTAAAAAGATCACTGGGTTCTTTAATTTTGTTGAAATTGTTTTATGCTGAGTTCTGTGGCCCAAATAATATGGTTATAAATGGGTTGTAAAAATATAATGGTTATCCATGAGAGGCAGGACTTGGGGCTGACTAACAGTCAGTGATGTTCATCCTCAATTCATTTTTGGTCAGTTTTGATCAGAATAGTTTTTCAGTGCAAGATAAAGCTTGACATTAATTGCAGAATTGTAACTTTCACCTCACGATCCAATACTGATACAAAAATACAGAAATACACAATTCCTGTGTGACTTTACAGTGAACTGAAAATGATAAGATGAATACATGCACCATGTCGGCATTGCATTCATGTGCATATGTGTGTATTTTTTTTAAAAGACACAAATGATGAAAATAACTAGACAGCAATCAGTAATCTCTGCATTACTTTTATTCCAGATCATTTAGGGATATGACGGTCATATAATCTTCCGTTTGAACATTTGAAGAAAAGTGAAATATTTGATGTTGTTTCCATACGTCACAGTGTTTTTTGATTAATTACAGGAAAAACAAAGCAGAAAAAGTACGATTTGTTTGCATTTATCATCAGCATTGTTATTAGCAACGGTAGAGCTTGTTGATCCTCACGATGTCCAAGCGGGACAAGCCCCTCCTCTGGCCGATCTGGACGTTGGGGTTTGGGATGGGGGTGATGGAGTCCCTCCCCCGCTGGATGGAGAAGGCTGTTTTTCCATAGTGCATGATGGAGGTGTAGTCGTAGGGGGTGTTCAGGTTGTTGGTGTCGTGCCTTTTGAAGTTGTAGGCCATCTGCGGGTTGATGTTCTGCCAGTTGATCCTGACGTGTGAGTCGCGGTCGCTCCTGGTCTGTTCGTGCTTGAAGCCCAGAGCGTGGTTGATCTCGTGCTGGATGGTGCCATGGTAGACGCAGCCCCGCCTGTTGAGAGAGAGCACCTGTCTGCCTCCTGTTCTGCCCAGAGAGGAGTAACATCCGCCCTTGTTCTCAATGCTGATGTAGTCGTACTGGTTCCGACGGGGGACGAAGCGGAGGCAGGTCTTGCTGTGGAAGGCATTCATAGCGTTGGTGATCTTCTGTCTCTCCAAGCTGGTGAATTGACTGCTCGTGGTGAAGGGGACCGTCACCAAGCCGTTGGAGCCTTTCTTCCACAGGCAGCTCTGGGACCAGCACTTCATGGCGTTTCTGGTTTTGGGAACCACCAGGTCTCCTTCCAGCAGGATCTCATCTGTGGCGATGTTGGAGGTCAAAATCCTGGTGGTGATGTCGACAGTGTCCTCTTCGTCTACTTCTTCTTCTTCTTCTTCTTCTTCAATTCCTTCCTCCTGGAGAGGAAGTGCCTGAGAGAGGCCGAGCAGGAGCAGCAGCAGCAGGCTGGCAGAGGGAGTCATCTTCAGGGTCGGTCTGGAGGCTGTGGAGCTGCTGTGGAGAGACTCCTTGAAGCTTGATGTTTGACTCAGTTCAGTCCAGGGACTTTATACTCTCCTCTACAGGTGTGTCTGCAGGAGGATTATGGGTTGGTGTCTACACTGCTAGGCCTGAACAAACCTCTGAAGGGAGGACTCCACAGACAAACCTGCTTTTTAAACATGTTTGTTATTTCTGGTCATTAGATGGATAGCCTCAGCTTTATGTTGGATTTATTTAAGGAGACACTTTTCATGTTCCTCAGACAATAAGACCTCACATTAGAACCTCTTTGCCAAACTAACCTTAAGAAGGGTAATGTACATTTAAAACTTGCAAGTGAGATTTGTTTTTCAAACATTTTTATTGATTGTATTATTTCAAAATAGTTGTTTATACTAATAGCCAAACACTATTTGGACAGGAACAGATCATTTATGCCAAACAAATACAAACAGCATCTGAATATTTGGAGACTGATCTGTCACTGGGTCGACACTTTATATACAGTAAGGGTCATTACCAAGTGAAATAAAAAAACACACAGACATCTTTAAGTACTAAAATCAAGATAATTCCCTTTTTACATTTGTGGCAGAAGTTGATGTCATGTGAGCAGAGGTTAAGAATTATAGTAAAAGGAAGCTCATATCTCAAAACGTCAGCTCTTGGCTTATGTTTGCCATGTCTGCAATCGTAGTTTAGCATGCAAGTATTTAAATGAGTAATACACATACAGTACAGCTGAGCGAGGCCAATGGGAATGTCATTAGTTTTCGAGGTCTTTGGGAAAAGATCAAAGTATAGGACCAATCAAAATGTTGGCCGGATGAATGAGCTTTAGGAAAAGTCTGATATCAACGCAAGTGATTAAAATGTATTTTTAGGGGTCATGAATGTGTGCACCAAATGTCATGGCAATACATTCAACTAGTTGTTACGAAACCATAGATGTCAACCTCATGCCGACCTTAAAGTAAATGTCGAGGTATCAAAAAAGTTGGTAGGAATACCTATCTTGGGCTCAGGAGAACTGCAAATATTATGGCAATTAATCCATGTTTAAAATAATTGTTCAGTCTGGTCCGAAGCACATGATGAAACGTTATCATGTTTTTGACCCGTTACTAGTTGTTATCAGTTTCGTTGTGTTGCTACAGAGGAGGCAGATTGGGAAGACTGCAGCTACTGCAGGTTGCTAAAATAAAAGTGAAACTTAACAATCACAGTTTTAAGCACCTGGTTAACATTGTGAATTTAAACAGAATAACGTGTCTAAGGTTTTTGCAGCAAAAACGACTTGGGTAGGTTAAGGAAAGGATCATGGCTTGGGTTACATTGGTATGTTTTTTACGTATTACGTGACTTATAATAAGTCAATGTATTCAGTTATGTCTTCACACATGACACTGACAGCTGTCTCCTGGGTCAAATGTATGTCTTATTTGACCCGTCCATACATCCATACATCCACCCATTAACCACCCATATACCCCCCCCCCCCCCCCCCCCCCCCCCCCCCCCCCCCACACACACACCCTTTGTCTGCATGGACTTGTTGCTCCTTTCAGCACATTATCTTACCTCATTTCCTCCTTTGCTACGTCATTATTAGTGGGCAAACATGTGAATAAATAACAAAGGCCTTCTGAACCTACTAGAAGGTGCAGCATACCCTTTCTAACCCATATCCATGAGGCAGCTGACATCAACATACCTACAAGCAGGCTGCTTGCATAATTAACAACACCAGAAGTCCTTTAAAAAAACGTAACTGCTGTTCTGGACAACCCGGTATCACGGCAAGACGTGAACATGTGACGATCTACCATGCTGGGAGACGTGAATATGTCACGGTTTCGTCCCTTCAAACGTGACAGTTACACGGTATTGTTAACATGGCCCAACCAGTGGAGAAATACCCGGGGTCCTTCTCAGGTCGATTAAATGGAATCCTTGCGTCCCTCACTTGCGTCGTTTCCCTGCGTTTAGTCCCTCCCACCAGGGAAGCATGGAGAGACGCAAGGGAACCACGAGAAGCAGGGAAATTAGTTTTAAGAGCAATGGGACGTCCTTTCCTCCGGAGCGTCACGTGAAGCGACGTCCGTTTGTGATGACGCCGCACAGCTGTTCGTCTGACAGCAGCTCTGTCCCCGTTATTTTCACAAACACCCCCGCCTCTGTTAGTACACATTTACTGACACAAACATTTGTATCATCTGTTGTAGACCCAAATACATTAAATAAAATAAGAACTCATTCTCAAAAAAGAAAAACGCCATTCTTAAAATGTATAAACGAACAATAGTTGGATTAATATTGATGAGAGTGCACAATAGAAATAAAATAATTCAGAGAAGAAAAAGAGATATGTTATCTATCAAAACCCAGTTATCATTGGATTGCACACTTTGTTTGTTTGTGTGGATATGTAGCAAATTAACATGTTAAATAGCACTTAATGACTGACTGAATGGAAATGACAATAAATGAAAATGTAAAACGAAAAAGCAATCATGAAAATGTTTCCAATAAATGAATAAAATAATTTTTGACCACTTTGTTGTTCAGATATATCACATATTTGTAACTGAATGATGCATTCCAGTATAAACTGAGGAGTGAGTCCCGTGAGTTTCATGTGTTTTCTTCACTCCGCTGGGAAACTCTGCTCTCATGTCAAGAAGCATCAGATCAGTGCATGCGCTGCATCGTCCAATCAGTGAGCGATACACAGTAAGGGGGCGGGGAGAGTATCTGAGGATTTCACCGGAGGATGGTCTGGTGGTACCTCGGTTATCGCTCCTCCATTATCGCTCCTCGCTCCTCGATCCTCGGTCCTCCGGCAGAAATAAGAGCCATGGGACGCTACTCAAGATGGCGCAGACAAATCAACTTCCGGTGATACCGAGGACCGAGGACCGAGGAAATGAAAATAGTCGACCTGAGAAGGACCCCCGGAAGTGCCTAGCAAATGGTCTACCGCGCCTATTGGTCGGTTTTTATTGTCAAAATGAGATGTTTTTAATTTATTTTTTAATCATCACACTTGATTTCGCCGATTTTCTTGTTGCCCTAGCTGGTCGACACCTCTTTTAGCAGAAACAAAGGCTACATTAATGTATTAAATCGATGTTAATCCATGTGTGTGGAGGTGAGGATGTGGAATTAACGGACGTGACGTTGTGTGATTGCGTTGCCAGGCAACGCAATTTACAAACTCTTCAACTACAACCCTAATTATATTTTAAAACATTTTAGAAGGCCTCACGAAATACTTTAATGTAAATTAAAATGTAAATGTGGTGATTGACATTATTCACCCACGGATCTATGGGTTGGGGGTATTGTTCCGGACGGACATTTTAGTTAAACGGACTTACTGTTGATGTGAAATCCGAAAAAAAATACGTTATACACCATAACGGTGCACAGCTGATATAAAAGGACTTGTCGTTTTTAAAGATATTACTGATTTTCTTTGAATATAAGAATGTAAATACTGAGTTGAGAGAATAGTCAGGGGATTTGGGTGATGGGAGACACATCTATGGATTCAGAATTTCAATAGCTTACTGTTAAATGACGGATATACCTTTCTGTCTGTGATGTTTTACAAATCAGATATTATAAGTAAAACATGTGAAATAATATAGCAATATCCTGTACAATTATGTGAAAACATGAATAAAACTACACATCTTCAGATGTTATACATACACAAGTGTCCTACACTAATAATACAAAGTTATTATGGCTGTGTGTACCTTGTGTGCACCGCCTAGTGGTTAAAGCACGTTATTGAATTAGTTGTGTATATGATATGTCAATGATCCTTAGAAAATCTTGAAATCTTGAAAGGGATATGCAAAATAGCCATTATATATGAGGTTAAAATGTTAACATAGGTTCAGGAGCATGGCCACGCCTAAAACTCCGCCTCAAACCACGGCCACCCCTATTTATATCCGGCAAAAGCTTCCGGCCACCGCTTGTCTCATCTTTCAAAGATCGACAGGCAGACTGTGATTCACGCTGCGCGTCGTCACAGTTCAATACAAGCTAAAACGCTACCACAAGAACATTGCTACTCACCATGGATCCCGAAATCCTGATCAACTCGCCGGAGTCAGATGAGGATCTATTCGACATCGGCTACCCGCCATCCTCGGGTCAGCAGACGGAGCCAAGCCAAGCATCCGAACGGAGCCGCGCGTGCTCGGCATTCAGTGCCCCACACACCAGCCGCTACCGCTCCCGCTCAAGCTCCCCCAACGAGATACCTCCAACTCCAGACAGGTCCCAGGCTTCGCCTACTCCGCCAGCGAGGGCAAACAGCCAGGGCCGCATCAGGTACAGCCAGCTCCAATCTCCCCACCACCGGCAGCCTGCCTCACTCGCAGCTCCCGGCCACTCGCAGCGGCGCTCTCGACGCTCCACAACAGAGCCCGAACGCACTCAACGCTCCACAACAGAGCCCGAACGCACTCGACGCCCCACAACGGGGCCCGAACGCACTCGACGCTACACACCAGAGCCCGAACGCACTCGACGCTCCACAGCAGAGCCCGAACGCACTCGACGCTCCACAACAGATCCCGAACTACGGAGGTGGACAGTCATTCGACTCCAACGTTTCCTGAAAGACAACGGCATCCACTTTCACCGAAACGACAACAAGGCTAGACTGTTCAACCTCTACCAAGCCTACTGCAGCACAACGGCAAGAACAACAACACACACAGCTCTTCCCGCCCCAGAATCAACCACCGCGCGCGCGCGCACCACGGGTCGTGACGTCACAGGCCTCCGTCCTCCTCCACGGACACAGCCCGACTCACCAGCACCCCCTGGCGGGGGCCAGGTGGTATTGCCCTCTGTGCCTGCTCTCTCTGTGTCTGACATGTCACAGCTCATTTCAACCTTTCTCTCATCCTTGTGCCCACAGGCTTCACATAATCCCCATGCACATACATCCCTTCATCCCTCCATCCCTTCTTCTTCTCTACCTTCAGCAGTCCACAGCTACCCAGCTTCTGCTTACCTTCCTTCCTTAGCAGCTAACCCCGTAGCAACAGCGTCCCACCCAGTAAACCAAGGGGCAGGGGCCATGCCACATGCTAACCTTTCAGCCGATTCTTACCTAGTATCTTCCTTTCCAACTGCTCTACCTTTTCCCCCTCCCCCTCCCCCCATCCCTACCCCATCCCTTCCCCAACACCCAAATGTTTTTCCTCCCTGTGCAACCAGCTACACTCTAGCCACAGCAACACCACCCATCCAGCCAGCCTCATTAGCCTATCGCCCTTCCCCCGTGTCCCTCGCCCTGCGCCAGCAGATTCTCCTGGGTAACTATGTAGACTTAGCTCAGCTTCTACATCCTTCAATCATTGACACTAGCCAGCCCAGGGAAATACAGACCAACTTCGGTTTAGTCCAGCTGCGAAATCCATCACCTCAGAGGTCTAAGGACTTAACCCCTGCAGAGTTCGCCCTAGCTTTTTCCCTCTACCGCGACGTCATCTGCTCAGTCTACCCCACACGCAGACCCGAGTTAGACGAGTACCTCCGCATAGAGCTCGACATGGCCTTACGCTTCGGAGGCTCAGGGTTTTACACCTACCACATCCACTTCGCTAGCCAAGCCGCCGGCCGCATCAACCAGTTCAATCAGGGAACATACTGGGGCGCTCTGGACTCCGAGCTTTACTGCCGCATCTTTGCAGCACGCGCATCCCTCTCGTGCCAAATATGCGAAGCCCCCTCCCACCCGGCCACAGCTTGCTCAGTCAGCGCCCCACAACCCGAGCCACCCCGCCCACGCCCCTTTCCATCAAGAGGCAACGCCTCAGTCCCCGACCGCCTATCATTCGCCGCACCTCCACCTCCCATCATCCCTAGGGCCGCATTCAAACGCTCACCAGCCAACGCCCCCGCTCCAAAGGGCGTCGACAGACACGGAAGGCCAGTCCTCTACCAGGGAGGCAGGATGGTGTGCAACAACTTCAACGACTTAGGCTGCTCTCTTTCTAGCTGCCGCCTCATGCACATCTGCTCCTTCTGTGGCGGCGCTCACGCCAGGAGCACCTGCCCTCACAACCCAACTACACCAGCAGACTGACTAGCACGGCACCTCAGCACACCCGTCAGGGTAAGCAACTTAGCTACAGCCTTAGTTAATCATCCAGATAGACAGTTCGTTTACTTTCTCACCCACGGCTTCTCCCACGGGTTCCACCCAGGCATAGCAATACTGCCCGACACATCTCACATCTGCCACAACCTTCAGTCTGCGTTAACAGAACCTCACACCGTTGACACTTTACTGGCTAAAGAAGTCAAAGAAGGATTCATGATAGGCCCATTCGACAGTCCCCCCTTTCCAGTGTTCCGCATCAGTCCAATAGGCATAGCTACTCGGAAATACTCGGGAAAAAAGAGGCTCATAATAGACCTGTCTTCTCCACACGGCTCAGCCATCCCGAGCATTAATAGCGTCATCCCAAGCCCAGACTTTTCAATGCAATACGCAAACATCGACCACGCCATCACCCTCATCCGCTCAGCAGGCCGCGGAGCATGGCTCTCTAAGGCAGACATCACCAGTGCATTCAAGATCTTGCCTATTCACCCAGACTTCTGGCGTTTCTTCGGAGTATACTGGAAGGGAGCCTATTACTTCTCAGTACGCCTCACATTCGGCTGCAGAAGCAGTCCCAAAATCTTCGATTCCCTTTCAGAAGCTCTGTGCTGGATCTTGATAAACAACCACAGACTCCCCTACGTGCTCCATCTCCTTGACGACTTCCTCATCGTCACTCCACCATCCTCACCCCCCCGCCACGGGCTGAGCACACTCATACAAACATTTTCAGACCTCGGCATCCCTCTGTCTGAAGAGAAAACCTCAGGGCCTAATACCTCCATCGAGTTTCTAGGTATCACCCTGGACTCAATGTCTTTCCAGGCTTCTCTACCCTCAGAGAAAGTACAGCGCATCACTCTCCTCCTGTCAAACTACTTACAGGCAGACAGATGCACGAAACGGCAGCTGTTAGCCCTCCTCGGCCACCTAAATTACGCCATCCGCATAATACCCCAAGCAAAACCATTCTTATCCAACCTGCTTAACAGAGCGGCCTCAGTCCCCTCCATCCACGATCGACTAGTCCTCGACGACGCATGCAAAATGGAAATGCACCTTTGGCAGGATTTCTTGTCCTCGTGGAACGGCATCTCTTTCTTTTACGACGACTTCATCACCAAACCAGAGGATATCCAACTCTTCACCGACGCAGCCCCCTCCATAGGCTTCGGCGGCTACTACGCAGGGAGATGGTTCGCATCCACCTGGCCCCCAGAGTTCACAGCGCTCAATTCACAGACGCTTTCTCCTTCATCCGCACTTCACGAACTATATCCCATTATCATAGCTGCCATTCTTTGGGGGCACGAATGGTCTAGGAAAGCCATACTCATCCACACCGACAACAGCGCAGTCGTCAAGATCCTTAACAAAGGCCGATCTCGCTCCCTAGTCATCATGCAGTTCCTCCGCAGACTCACTTTAATCTCCGCCAAACACCAGTTCATCCTCAAAGCAGCACACATCCCAGGTCATGAGAACGGCATCGCTGACTCTCTGTCTCGTTTCCAATTTCAGAAATTCAGAAACTCGGCCCCAGAGGCGGATCTCCATCCCACACCAGTCCCACCGTTTTCAGCCACCACATTCAACTGAACCCACAGCTGGAACTGCTCACACATGCTTCACGGGAAGCCATCCTCAACAGCCTCGCCCCAAGCACCTTGTGAGCCTACCTCACCGGCTGGAATTGCTTTAAGGCATACCACGGCACATACCAGCTACCATTCCCCACTCTGGACGTCATGTCCGTCTGCAATTTCATCACTCACACTCATTCCATCCGCAAGTGCCGGATATCCACCATTCAGACATACTTGGCCGGAATTAACTTCTTCATTAAAATAGCCAGCGGCCAACCATGTCCTTCCACATCCCATAGCCATGTCACCATGCTTATCAAAGGCTTACGTAAGCAGGAACCCTCTGCCACAGCCAAACGACTGCCACTCACATCCGACCTTCTCAGCCTCTGCATCCGTTCCCTACGCTCGGGATACTTATCACCAACGGTCGACCTTACCCTAGAATGCATGTTCCTGCTAGCATTCTTCGGCTTCCTGCGATGCTCCGAATTCGCACCCACTTCATCCGCCTACAACCCTCACCACCACCCCAGCCTATCCGACATATCCCTCCACACAAACGACTCTCTCATATTCACACTCCGCAGGAGTAAAACAGATCAGCTGGGAATCTCTTTTCCCATCCACTTCTTCCGCCTGAACTCGTATCTCAGCCCATACGAGCCACTAACCAAATACCTCAGCACGAGGTATGCTGCACACGCAACGCCTCAACACCCACTCTTTCTCACCGAAACAGGGAAAATGGCCACACGTTTCTGGTTCCAGAAACACTTCCACAATGTCTTGCTCATTTCGGGGATATGCTCAGAACACTATTCGAGCCATTCCTTCCGCATTGGCGCAGCGTCCACAGCAGCGAGACTGGGCATCTCCGACCAAACCATCCAGGTCCTGGGCCGCTGGTCATCCCAAGCTTACCACACTTACATCCGTAACAATCTCAATGATCTCAGACAGGCACACGCTCAACTCGGTTCCATTTAATCTGACTCTTTTGGGGGACCGCAATCAGCCCACGCAGATCCTGCCGGAGACGGAACCCCCACTCTGAGTCTCCCACCGCACGGACCATAGCTCGTCCTCCCAGATCATCTCTTCACCCCCCTCATATCCCTCACATGTTACTTCAATAAATGTACAAACATCACACTGTTGTGGCGTGGTTCTTGCTAGTGAAATGAGGTTAAAATGTTAACATAGGTTCAGGAGCATGGCCACGCCTAAAACTCCGCCTCAAACCACGGCCACCCCTATTTATATCCGGCAAAAGCTTCCGGCCACCGCTTGTCTCATCTTTCAACCCACCCTCCCTTACCCTTCTACCCATATAGTTCCCTTCCGACTCACACCGAGCGATACATTCATCCTTCATTCCTACATCCTCGGCCAGCACCATTTACAGCTAAACGGTGCATATCTGTATACCGCTTATACTAACATTAAATTCAAGGTATCGTCTGGGGGACCGCAATCAGCCCACGCAGATCCTGCCGGAGACGGAACCCCCACTCTGAGTCTCCCACCGCACGGACCATAGCTCGTCCTCCCAGATCATCTCTTCACCCCCCTCATATCCCTCACATGTTACTTCAATAAATGTACAAACATCACACTGTTGTGGCGTGGTTCTTGCTAGTGAAATAGTCTTTAATTAACTATTAGTAGAGAATAACGAGTAATGAATATACTTTATAGGGATCTGCAGATAAATGTTTAGTCTTCTCAAGCAGCAACTATCAAATATCTCTCCTGATTGTTGGCACTTGACAATCACCTTTCCCTGAATTTTACTCAGGTGTAACTAAAGCCTGATTTAAGGGTTGTTTATATTTCACATCATTAATCAGAATCTGCAAAGTAACTAAAATAAATGTAGTGGAGTAAAAATACCAGGTTAACCTCTGAATTGTAGTGGAGTAGAATTGCTGTTTTGTTTAGTAATGGATATTGAATATGGAATAAAGGTTTTGACAAGACCTGGTGTAACAATAATCAAAAAGGACATTAAAAGAGCTCCAGATGTCAATGATCTAAACAAAACAGCACACCTGAAATGTATATTTAAATACTTTATTAAGGGCAGTGAATTAGTTTTTTCTGTATGTTTTTCAAATCAGTGTTATACAGTAAGTGTCATAGACAGTGTTACATTGCTATTATTATCCTTAAAATATATATAAAACAAAACCATTTATGATCTTTTTTTTTGGGTGGTTTACTAATGACAGTTAATTCTGTTTCTGCTATTGATGGTTTCATTTTTGTGAAAAATAATAAAATTCAATAACGTGCTTTAACCACTAGATGTGCCTTTCTATCAGCTGTGCACCGTTATGGTGTAAATACAGCCTATCTACCAATTGGATCAAATATAAAAGTCAGCCGAATTAGTATTGATACTGCAAGGAGACGTATTGTGTGAAAATAAATGTAAGATGTGGTTTAATTGCTGATATATTTATGATCCACGTCACGTTTTCAGTTTTGGCGGCAGTGCTTCCTGTTTGTCCAGAAGTCTTCTCATCAGGGCTCTATAAATACAGAACTACGGCAGATATGTCATATTTAATGCAGCCAAACCGTGTATTACAATGTCGTTATGTGATGACCTCCAAACAGAAAAGCAAGCAAACTCGGAATAAAGTATTTTTTTATTTTTTTTAAATGTTTTCGGATTTCACATCAACAGGAGTCCGGTTAACTAAGATGTCCGTGCTGCGGAACAATACCCCCAACCCATAGATCCGTGGGTGAATAATGTCAATCACCACATTACACACATTCCTTCACATTTACATTTTAATTTACATTAAAGTATTTCGTGAGGCTTAAAATGTTTTTAAATATAATTAGGGTTGTAGTTGAAGAGTTTGTAAATTGCGTTGCCTGGCAACGCAATCGCACAACGTCACGTCCGTTAATTCCACATCCTCACCTCCACACACATGGATTAACATCGATGTAATACATTAATGTAGCCTTTGTTTCTGCTAAAAGAGGTGTCGACCAGCTAGGGCAACAAGAAAATCGGCAAAATCGAGTGTGACGATTAAAAAATAAATTAAAAACATCTAATTTTGACAATAAAAAACGACCAATAGGCGCGGTAGACCATTTGCTAGGCACTTCCGGGTATTTCTCCACTGGTTGGGCCATGTTAACAATACCGTGTAACTGTCACGTTTGAAGGGACGAAACCGCGACATATTCACGTCTCCCAGCATGGTAGATCGTCACATGTTCACGTCTTGCCGTGATACCTGGTTGGTTCTGGAAGTCGTTCAAGATACCTGAAATACTCTTTTAACCATCTGGATGAAACATTTAAGATATGTTTGTTGCAAGTAAAAAGATCACTGGGTTCTTTCATTTTGTTGAAATTGTTTCATGCTGAGCTCTGTGGCCCAAATAATATGGTTATAAATGGGTTGTAAAAATATAATGGTTATACATGAGAGGCAGGACTTGGGGCTGACTAACAGTCAGTGATGTTCATCCTCAATTCATTTTTGGTCAGTTTTGATCAGAATAGTTTTTTAGTGCAAGATAAAGCTTGACATTAATTGCAGAATTGTAACTTTGACCTCACGATCCAATACTGATACAAAAATACAGAAATACACAATTCCTGTGTGACTTTACAGTGAACTGAAAATGATAAGATGAATACATGCACCATGTCGGCATTGCATTCATGTGCATATGTGTGTATTTTTTTTAAAAGACACAAATGATGAAAATAACTAGACAGCAATCAGTAATCTCTGCATTACTTTTATTCCAGATCATTTAGGGATATGACGGTCATATAATCTGCCGTTTGAACATTTGAAGAAAAGTGAAATATTTGATGTTGTTTCCATACGTCACAGTGTTTTTTGATTAATTACAGGAAAAACAAAGCAGAAAAAGTACGATTTGTTTGCATTTATCATCAGCATTGTTATTAGCAACGGTAGAGCTTGTTGATCCTCACGATGTCCAAGCGGGACAAGCCCCCTCCTCTGGCCGATCTGGACGTTGGGGGTTTGGGATGGGGGTGATGGAGTCCCTCCCCCGCTGGATGGAGAAGGCTGTTTTTCCATAGTGCATGATGGAGGTGTAGTCATAGGGGGTGTTCAGGTTGTTGGTGTCGTGCCTTTTGAAGTTGTAGGCCATCTGCGGGTTGATGTTCTGCCAGTTGATCCTGACGTGTGAGTCGCGGTCGCTCCTGGTCTGTTCGTGCTTGAAGCCCAGAGCGTGGTTGATCTCGTGCTGGATGGTGCCATGGTAGACGCAGCCCCGCCTGTTGAGAGAGAGCACCTGTCTGCCTCCTGTTCTGCCCAGAGAGGAGTAACATCCGCCCTTGTTCTCAATGCTGATGTAGTCGTACTGGTTCCGACGGGGGACGAAGCGGAGGCAGGTCTTGCTGTGGAAGGCATTCATAGCGTTGGTGATCTTCTGTCTCTCCAAGCTGGTGAATTGACTGCTCGTGGTGAAGGGGACCGTCACCAAGCCGTTGGAGCCTTTCTTCCACAGGCAGCTCTGGGACCAGCACTTCATGGCGTTTCTGGTTTTGGGAACCACCAGGTCTCCTTCCAGCAGGATCTCATCTGTGGCGATGTTGGAGGTCAAAATTCTGGTGGTGATGTCGACAGTGTCCTCTTCGTCTACTTCTTCTTCTTCTTCTTCTTCTTCAATTCCTTCCTCCTGGAGAGGAAGTGCCTGAGAGAGGCCGAGCAGGAGCAGCAGCAGCAGGCTGGCAGAGGGAGTCATCTTCAGGGTCGGTCTGGAGGCTGTGGAGCTGCTGTGGAGAGACTCCTTGAAGCTTGATGTTTGACTCAGTTCAGTCCAGGGACTTTATACTCTCCTCTACAGGTGTGTCTGCAGGAGGATTATGGGTTGGTGTCTACACTGCTAGGCCTGAACAAACCTCTGAAGGGAGGACTCCACAGACAAACCTGCTTTTTAAACATGTTTGTTATTTCTGGTCATTAGATGGATAGCCTCAGCTTTATGTTGGATTTATTTAAGGAGACACTTTTCATGTTCCTCAGACAATAAGACCTCACATTAGAACCTCTTTGCCAAACTAACCTTAAGAAGGGTAATGTACATTTAAAACTTGCAAGTGAGATTTGTTTTTCAAACATTTGTATTGATTGTATTATTTCAAAATAGTTTTTTATACTAATAGACATACACTATTTGGACAGGAACAGATCATTTATGCCAAACAAATACAAACAGCATCTGAATATTTGGAGACTGATCTGTCACTGGGTCGACACTTTATATACAGTAAGGGTCATTACCAAGTGAAATAAAAAAACACACAGACATCTTTAAGTACTAAAATCAAGATAATTCCCTTTTTACATTTGTGGCAGAAGTTGATGTCATGTGAGCAGAGGTTAAGAATTATAGTAAAAGGAAGCTCATATCTCAAAACGTCAGCTCTTGGCTTATGTTTGCCATGTCTGCAATCGTAGTTTAGCATGCAAGTGAAGTATTAAATGAGTAATACACATACAGTACAGCTGAGCGAGGCCAATGGGAATGTCATTAGTTTTCGAGGTCTTTGGGAAAAGATCAAAGTATAGGACCAATCAAAATGTTGGCCGGATGAATGAACTTTAGGAAAAGTCTGATATCAACGCAAGTGATTCAAATGTATTGTTAGGGGCCATGAATGTGTGCACCAAATTTCATGGCAATACATTCAACTAGTTGTTACGAAACCATAGATGTCAACCTCATGCCGACCTTAAAGTAAATGTCGAGGTATCAAAAAAGTTGGTAGGAATACCTATCTTGGGCTCAGGAGAACTGTTGCAAATATTATGGCAATTAATCCATGTTTAAAATAATTGTTCAGTCTGGTCCGAAGCACATGATGAAACGTTATCACGTTTTTGACCCGTTACTAGTTGTTATCAGTTTCGTTGTGTTGCTACAGAGGAGGCAGATTGGGAAGACTGCAGCTACTGCAGGTTGCTAAAATAAAAGTGAAACTTAACAATCACAGTTTTAAGCACCTGGTTAACATTGTGAATTTAAACAGAATAACGTGTCTAAGGTTTTTGCAGCAAAAACGACTTGGTTAGGTTAAGGAAAGGATCATGGCTTGGGTTACATTGGTATGTTTTTTTACGTATTACGTGACTTATAATAAGTCAATGTATTCAGTTATGTCTTCACACATGACACTGACAGCTGTCTCCTGGGTCAAATGTATGTCTTATTTGACCCGTCCATACATCCATACATCCACCCATTAACCACCCATATACCCCCCCCCCAAACACACCCTTTGTCTGCATGGACTTGTTGCTCCTTTCAGCACATTATCTTACCTCATTTCCTCCTTTGCTACGTCATTATTAGACCACTATAGATCCACATCGTATTGTATTTGTATCGGTGGGCAAACATGTGAATAAATAACAAAGGCCTTCTGAACCTACTAGAAGGTGCAGCATACCCTTTCTAACCCATATCCATGAGGCAGCTGACATCAACATACCTACAGGCAGGCTGCTTGCATAATTAACAACACCAGAAGTCCTATAAAAAAACGTAACTGCTGTTCTGGAAGTCGTTCAAGATACCTGAAATACTCTTTTAACCATCTGGATGAAACATTTAAGATATGTTTGTTGCAAGTAAAAAGATCACTGGGTTCTTTCATTTTGTTGAAATTGTTTCATGCTGAGCTCTGTGGCCCAAATAATATGGTTATAAATGGGTTGTAAAAATATAATGGTTATACATGAGAGGCAGGACTTGGGGCTGACTAACAGTCAGTGATGTTCATCCTCAATTCATTTTTGGTCAGTTTTGATCAGAATAGTTTTTCAGTGCAAGATAAAGCTTGACATTAATTGCAGAATTGTAACTTTCACCTCACGATCCAATACTGATACAAAAATACAGAAATACACAATTCCTGTGTGACTTTACAGTGAACTGAAAATGATAAGATGAATACATGCACCATGTCGGCATTGCATTCATGTGCATATGTGTGTATTTTTTTTAAAAGACACAAATGATGAAAATAACTAGACAGCAATCAGTAATCTCTGCATTACTTTTATTCCAGATCATTTAGGGATATGACGGTCATATAATCTGCCGTTTGAACATTTGAAGAAAAGTGAAATATTTGATGTTGTTTCCATACGTCACAGTGTTTTTTGATTAATTACAGGAAAAACAAAGCAGAAAAAGTACGATTTGTTTGCATTTATCATCAGCATTGTTATTAGCAACGGTAGAGCTTGTTGATCCTCACGATGTCCAAGCGGGACAAGCCCCTCCTCTGGCCGATCTGGACGTTGGGGTTTGGGATGGGGGTGATGGAGTCCCTCCCCCGCTGGATGGAGAAGGCTGTTTTTCCATAGTGCATGATGGAGGTGTAGTCGTAGGGGGTGTTCAGGTTGTTGGTGTCGTGCCTTTTGAAGTTGTAGGCCATCTGCGGGTTGATGTTCTGCCAGTTGATCCTGACGTGTGAGTCGCGGTCGCTCCTGGTCTGTTCGTGCTTGAAGCCCAGAGCGTGGTTGATCTCGTGCTGGATGGTGCCATGGTAGACGCAGCCCCGCCTGTTGAGAGAGAGCACCTGTCTGCCTCCTGTTCTGCCCAGAGAGGAGTAACATCCGCCCTTGTTCTCAATGCTGATGTAGTCGTACTGGTTCCGACGGGGGACGAAGCGGAGGCAGGTCTTGCTGTGGAAGGCATTCATAGCGTTGGTGATCTTCTGTCTCTCCAAGCTGGTGAATTGACTGCTCGTGGTGAAGGGGACCGTCACCAAGCCGTTGGAGCCTTTCTTCCACAGGCAGCTCTGGGACCAGCACTTCATGGCGTTTCTGGTTTTGGGAACCACCAGGTCTCCTTCCAGCAGGATCTCATCTGTGGCGTTGTTGGAGGTCAAAATCCTGGTGGTGATGTCGACAGTGTCCTCTTCGTCTACTTCTTCTTCTTCTTCTTCTTCAATTCCTTCCTCCTGGAGAGGAAGTGCCTGAGAGAGGCCGAGCAGGAGCAGCAGCAGCAGGCTGGCAGAGGGAGTCATCTTCAGGGTCGGTCTGGAGGCTGTGGAGCTGCTGTGGAGAGACTCCTTGAAGCTTGATGTTTGACTCAGTTCAGTCCAGGGACTTTATACTCTCCTCTACAGGTGTGTCTGCAGGAGGATTATGGGTTGGTGTCTACACTGCTAGGCCTGAACAAACCTCTGAAGGGAGGACTCCACAGACAAACCTGCTTTTTAAACATGTTTGTTATTTCTGGTCATTAGATGGATAGCCTCAGCTTTATGTTGGATTTATTTAAGGAGACACTTTTCATGTTCCTCAGACAATAAGACCTCACATTAGAACCTCTTTGCCAAACTAACCTTAAGAAGGGTAATGTACATTTAAAACTTGCAAGTGAGATTTGTTTTTCAAACATTTTTATTGATTGTATTATTTCAAAATAGTTTTTTATACTAATAGACATACACTATTTGGATAGGAACAGATCATTTATGCCAAACAAATACAAACAGCATCTGAATATTTGGAGACTGATCTGTCACTGGGTCGACACTTTATATACAGTAAGGGTCATTACCAAGTGAAATAAAAAAACACACAGACATCTTTAAGTACTAAAATCAAGATAATTCCCTTTTTACATTTGTGGCAGAAGTTGATGTCATGTGAGCAGAGGTTAAGAATTATAGTAAAAGGAAGCTCATATCTCAAAACGTCAGCTCTTGGCTTATGTTTGCCATGTCTGCAATCGTAGTTTAGCATGCAAGTATTTAAATGAGTAATACACATACAGTACAGCTGAGCGAGGCCAATGGGAATGTCATTAGTTTTCGAGGTCTTTGGGAAAAGATCAAAGTATAGGACCAATCAAAATGTTGGCCGGATGAATGAGCTTTAGGAAAAGTCTGATATCAACGCAAGTGATTCAAATGTATTTTTAGGGGTCATGAATGTGTGCACCAAATTTCATGGCAATACATTCAACTAGTTGTTACGAAACCATAGATGTCAACCTCATGCCGACCTTAAAGTAAATGTCGAGGTATCAAAAAAGTTGGTAGGAATACCTATCTTGGGCTCAGGAGAACTGTTGCAAATATTATGGCAATTAATCCATGTTTAAAATAATTGTTCAGTCTGGTCCGAAGCACATGATGAAACGTTATCACGTTTTTGACCCGTTACTAGTTGTTATCAGTTTCGTTGTGTTACTACAGAGGAGGCAGATTGGGAAGACTGCAGCTACTGCAGGTTGCTAAAATAAAAGTGAAACTTAACAATCACAGTTTTAAGCACCTGGTTAACATTGTGAATTTAAACAGAATAACGTGTCTAAGGTTTTTGCAGCAAAAACGACTTGGTTAGGTTAAGGGAAGGATCATGGCTTGGGTTACATTGGTATGTTTTTTTACGTATTACGTGACTTATAATAAGTCAATGTATGCAGTTATGTCTTCACACATGACACTGACAGCTGTCTCCTGGGTCAAATGTATGTCTTATTTGACCCGTCCATACATCCATACATCCACCCATTAACCACCCATATACCCCCCCCCCCCCCCCCCCCCACACACACACCCTTTGTCTGCATGAACTTGTTGCTCCTTTCAGCATATTATCTTACCTCATTTCCTCCTTTGCTACGTCATTATTAGACCACTATAGATCCACATGGTATTGTATTTTTATCGGTGGGCAAACATGTGAATAAATAACAAAGGCCTTCTGTGTTAAGGAATAATTCTTCTAGATATCTAACCTTTTGCTCTGTCACCGGTAAACTTGACTGGCACGAAGGGTAATTGTTGTGGGAACACTGAGGCACTTCTTTATCGGTGTTTGTGGGCTCTAGGATGTGAAATCCTTGAGGCCATGAGTGTCGCAGGTGGCTCAGTGTTTAGTCTACTCCTTCAGAGATGTTGATTTCTCTCTGTGAACCAGTTAAAAGGTCTAGCATAGAGAGAGGTTCTTCAGAATTGACGTGGCAACTCTACCGTGAAGTCAGAACCTCTGACTCTTTGATTTGTGATGTGAATCCTCCGGCCGAATACTCTGAATAAACCCATCAGTGTTTGACATCAAAGCTCCAACTCTCACCGTGTCTCCTTCCTGAGTCGGTGACTCCATGCATTACTACACAGAAGTTTCCTCCGCAAATTGGCGTTGTCGGCAGGATACCAACAGATCTTCAGAGGCTGGTAAGTGTGATTTCAAATCTACATTTGGACATTGCCTTACCAGAATCTGTGATTGACGGTATCCTAAAATTATCTGTGAAGCTAAGCGGCTGCGTTTCGTTTTGGTTAATGAACATTTGGGCCTAGTAACCCCAGGGGATCATCCAGGGACTCTGTCTTGGCTGGTTCCCTCTGTGTGTGCTGCTCGGGACGTATGTGCCGTGCAGGCATACGCGGAGATGTTTAAAAAGACCTTAATGAGGGCAGCAGTAAAGTGGAACTTCTGTGTGAAATCAAAATAGAGATTTGTAATGAACAAATCGCCGAGATTCCGGGGGTTTCAGCAGCCAACACTAGCAGTTAACTCAAGCAGCCAGAGATATTACCCCCAGCGCCTCTAAAAAAAACACGGCTCCAGCTGCGGCTCCGGGGAATGTGTGTAACATACCTCCCCGTATCTGCATGGGCTGGTGAAGTGAACTCAGAGGGAGAAAATCACAGCTTTTGTCTATAGCTTTAACTCACACCACCGCCGTCTCTATTAAAAACGAGACGGTTTAAAAGCACTCTCGTGGCTTGTGGCCGTTTACTACGAGCTGGCAGGTGCGAGGTGCGTGCATTACCTGATGCGACAGGCTCCCTACATTGCTGGAGGAGCTGGTGCCGGTCCGGGGTGCATACATAAAATTATAGGCTAATTGATCATGGGTGGGCAGTGGCATGCAAGTGTAGAACAAAACTGTGTTTCATCGTTGTGATGAACATGATGGCAGGTGTATAGGCTGGTCGAGTAGGACTACAGTTAACTGTGTAGTTTCGGATAGAAAGGGTAGAGGAGAAAAAAGTCTATGTGCTCCTGATCGGGGGGGCATAGCACCACTAGAACAGGGATAGTGGGGTCGCAAGAGGATAAGCTAGTTATTGCTCTTGGACGGTCTTCAGGCACCGATCTAGGACTTGTATACAAGGGTGGGGTGCGCGAGTCAAGGTGCCCCACTGGGTTCCCCATTGGGGAGAGATCATATCCCTACCCCCTCTGAAACCTCTTTAATCCGGACTAAATTGAGCTGGATGAACTTTGCTGACGCACTGGTGTTTATTACGAGTTCATCATGTTTGTTTGTCTGATTGTTTGTATCCGGGGGTCTATATTGGTTTGTCTAACCGCCGTCTTGTGTATGTTTTGTAACAACTAATAATGAATCAGTCCATAGCCAGGGTAAAATAAACTAAGCTTTAGTTAACTCACCAAAAGTAAATGACTTGAGAAAGATAAATAATATATAGTGTTTTGCAAAATTCTGGTAGTATAAATGTGCTGCAAAATGAAAATAAATAGCAAAAGAGTGTTTTTATGTCCTGCATCTGAGTGTGCAGAGGAAATGTAAACAAGAAGCACACTGTTCAGGGTGTGCGCTGTAGGTGTAAGAAGAAAATAAGATTATATTATTTTAAGAATACATTTTAAATTGTATTGCTGTTATGTTAAGATATGTTTGTGACCTTTTATAAACCCTATGCCCCGTCCTGCACCCTGAGACCCTCAGAGGCATCACTGCTGGTCGTAAAAAACCCTGCCTGAGGAGGTCAGGGTTGCAAAATCTGTCTGCTGTTTTAGGTCAATATTGTATTATTTGTTTCATTTATTCTTAAATCTATGTATTGTATGGTAATAATGAAAAAAACGTAATGTATTGAACACATTCCGAAACAAAGCTGATAAGACAGAACTTGACTCAGACATAATACAAATTATTGTTGAAACCTTTTGCGCTGTTGCTGCAAAATGGAAACTTTGTTGATTATCTATTCCAACTGGCCACTGGATTCAGATAATTAATATAAGTTGAAGTTTAATTACAGTTTTAAATAGTTTAACATTCTTTATTAAACTGCTTCAAATGATTTCTCGTATCAACCAATTGGTCTCCATAGACATTACTAAAATTATAATAGTTGTTAAACTACTGACAAGTTTTCTGAAACCGAGCTTATGAACAAAAGAGTAAAGGTCGCTGGTTAAGCCAGGATCTATATATTTGTTGACGTTTTTATTGTGTGCATAATAAATGTGTTAAATGCAATTTTTTAGAAAGTATAAGGTTGCAATATCTTTACAATAAGTAATTACAGTTAAAAAAATAGATGTTGTTTTCCAAGGGCCTCTCCTTCACAGCCCTACACTTTAAATCATGAGACTTTCAAATCATAACAGACAGAGATCGGTATCACTTTGTGTTGCAAGCCAAATCCATGTAAAGGTTCTACTTGAGCCCAATTTAAATACCATAAAGAAAGTATTGAACCCAGCTCAAGCTAAATGTCAAATGTATTTAATTAAGGTGCAAGTGTTTTGATTTATTTAAAATGTTCCAGTCTAGCTTCTTTCGAGTTCAGTCTAAGCAACAAATTGTTTCTCATAACATTCTCACTGCTGTCCCAAATGTTTTAACCTTGGGCAGACAAGCTGTTCACACACCCACACACCCACACACACACACACACACACACACACACACACACACACACACACACACACACACACACACACACACACACACACCACACACACACACACACACACACACACACACACACACACACACACACACACACACACACACACACACACACACACACACACACACACACACACACACACACTTTGGATAAGTAGTCACCTTATCCACATTGTAAATTGTTGCCTTCTTTAAAGTTATTAGTAATTTAAGATTAATTATTAAATTAAATGTGGTACATAAGATAAAAATAAATAAAATAACTTTGACTTGATCATTTTGTTCACAACATTAGACCTGTCCTCTAATCTCTACTAGAATAAGATAAGTGTGCATGTTTGGATGTTTTAACACTCCTGTAATGTACCTAATCTTGATATCCTTTTCATTACAGAGCTGGGAAAATGGTGTATTGATTAGATTCTGATCCGTGCAAGTCCAATTTTGACTGACTTTAGTTCTAATGTTAATGTTAATTTGACTTCAACCCATAAGTAATTATTTAAATTAACTCTAAATTTCACATGATGATGGATTAGGGTTCCACATTTCTTCCACTAATTTGTTTTACAATTAGGCCAAAGGTAAAGAGAGACATTGATGACCTTGTGTCCCTTTTGTTAGTACGTGGATCCATTTTGTCTATGGCCTTGGACGGCTTCCCTAAAAGTCACCCAGTTCTGCCCTGCTGCAGTCCGGCTGAGTGCAGTCACAGAGATGCTATGGCTGCTCTACATGACATTAATGGTCTGGTCGGAGAATGGACACCATTTCCTGCTCCCAGAGAGAATGACACTCCTCAAACTGAACATTACAGCCGTTGATACTGTCTCACATGGGTCTGCTCCCCCCCACTGAGCCATGAACTGAAAGCATGACATCTGCTATGAACACTTGGAAGCCTCCCTGTCACACCAGCACCAACCCTTGGGTCAGTCAGATGAGACTAACGGCTTCACTTAGGGCATTTGGTTCGGATACATGACTCTCGTTACCGCAGATTGGGTTGTTTTTAAGGCTATTCATACTGCTATGATGCCTGTAAGTGGGCGAGCTGGTAAAAGCCCCTACTATTGTTTCAAATAGGCCTAATGTCAGGGGTCTTTTAATGTCTAGTTCTACATGTATTCACATTATATAGACAATGTTTCCACCTGGTAAAACTAAAGGCTGCACAAAACTCAGGCTACAATACAACCATTCTGTTCTGCTCTAACGATTCAATGTATAGATTCTACATCAAAACAATTAGCTTTTATTGTTTCCAATGATAACGTCACCTTAAGTGGAGGAATGCAAACCTGTTTTCAAATGTAAGGTTTTGATTTTGTTTGACATTTCTCAGTAATGACACCCTCAGACACCCAATATCATTCCTGCTATGCCTTCAGTAATAACTCAGATGTTAAAGGGATGAAACCTTTTCCTCCCAAATCAGATATGCTTTGTTTTTCAACAAATGTATCAATTTCCTGCATAATATATGTTTATCACAATGGTTTTTTGTAAGCTGCACACAGGTGATACTGAGTCTTCTCGATTAATAGATTATAAACTATACCATGCTTAAATAGACTCCTAAGTTATTATTTCATATGTACCATATGTAAGAAAAGGGAGGGAAGAGTCAATTATATTGAGTAATTTATTTTATTTTGGGTAATTTATTTCTCAAACCTATGTTTTATGGAAGAGACAAAATATTTCTGATAAACTAATATTTTATCAAAAGGTAAATGGTGAATTAATATACATTTAGAATCATTGAGAAGGGGTTATATCCACAGGGACAAGCTCACCTTTAACTTACAATAACATGTCTCTGCTATGGACTGATGAGTATATGATTCTTGCATGTTCAATGACTAACACAAACCTTCAAAATGATAATGTGCATGTGTCAGGAAGGCTCCCAAATAATTCTGAGGGGCCTATCCTATTTTTGTAATTAAATGATAATGTGCTAATCCATTACTTTGAGTTGTCTTCACTCAGAAAAACATCCCTATCAGGTGTTAACCCAATAACTAGGACAGCTCTCAAGGCCAAGGGTCAGAGAGAGAGGGTCACACTCTCCGGGTGCAGAGAGCACCCCCAGCCACGTGCAAGGAAGCACGAGGTCGTTCGAGATGGGATGCTTCTCTTCACCTTTCTGATAAGAGGGGGTTCTTCTCTTCATCTTTCTGCTCGGTGGGCTCTAGCAGACAACCCTGCAGGACGAGCGAGGGCTTCAGAGGCTTCTATAATACAAGGTTCCATGTTTCTTGGAGGAGTTTGATGTCTTCCTAACCTCTCCCATCACGGGGGGGACACCTGGATGCATCAGGAATACGCAGTTGTACTCAAGCAGATAGCAGAAGGAATACCGGCAGATGAGCCTCCGTCTCACTGGGGGATTAACTACAGTGCTCAACCTCATGCCGACCTTAAAGTACATGTCTAGGTATCAAAAACGTTGGTAGGAATACCTATCTTGGGCTCAGGAAAACTGTTGCAAATATTATGGCAATTAATCCATGTTTAAAATAATTGTTCAGTCTGGTCCGAAGCACATGATGAAACGTTATCACGTTTTTGACCCGTTACTAGTTGTTATCAGTTTCGTTGTGTTGCTACAGAGGAGGCAGATTGGGAAGACTGCAGCTACTGCAGGTTGCTAAAATAAAAGTGAAACTTAACAATCACAGTTTTAAGCACCTGGTTAACATTGTGAATTTAAACAGAATAACGTGTCTAAGGTTTTTGCAGCAAAAACGACTTGGTTAGGTTAAGGAAAGGATCATGGCTTGGGTTACATTGGTATGTTTTTTTACGTATTACGTAACTTATAATAAGTCAATGTATTCAGTTATGTCTTCACACATGACACTGACAGCTGTCTCCTGGGTCAAATGTATGTCTTATTTGACCCGTCCATACATCCATACATCCACCCATTAACCACCCATATACCCCCCCCCCCCAAACACACCCTTTGTCTGCATGGACTTGTTGCTCCTTTCAGCACATTATCTTACCTCATTTCCTCCTTTGCTACGTCATTATTAGACCACTATAGATCCACATCGTATTGTATTTGTATCGGTGGGCAAACATGTGAATAAATAACAAAGGCCTTCTGAACCTACTAGAAGGTGCAGCATACCCTTTCTAACCCATATCCATGAGGCAGCTGACATCAACATACCTACAGGCAGGCTGCTTGCATAATTAACAACACCAGAAGTCCTATAAAAAAACGTAACTGCTGTTCTGGAAGTCGTTCAAGATACCTGAAATACTCTTTTAACCATCTGGATGAAACATTTAAGATATGTTTGTTGCAAGTAAAAAGATCACTGGGTTCTTTCATTTTGTTGAAATTGTTTCATGCTGAGCTCTGTGGCCCAAATAATATGGTTATAAATGGGTTGTAAAAATATAATGGTTATACATGAGAGGCAGGACTTGGGGCTGACTAACAGTCAGTGATGTTCATCCTCAATTCATTTTTGGTCAGTTTTGATCAGAATAGTTTTTCAGTGCAAGATAAAGCTTGACATTAATTGCAGAATTGTAACTTTCACCTCACGATCCAATACTGATACAAAAATACAGAAATACACAATTCCTGTGCTGACTTTACAGTGAACTGAAAATGATAAGATGAATACATGCACCATGTCGGCATTGCATTCATGTGCATATGTGTGTATTTTTTTTAAAAGACACAAATGATGAAAATAACTAGACAGCAATCAGTAATCTCTGCATTACTTTTATTCCAGATCATTTAGGGATATGACGGTCATATAATCTGCCGTTTGAACATTTGAAGAAAAGTGAAATATTTGATGTTGTTTCCATACGTCACAGTGTTTTTTGATTAATTACAGGAAAAACAAAGCAGAAAAAGTACGATTTGTTTGCATTTATCATCAGCATTGTTATTAGCAACGGTAGAGCTTGTTGATCCTCACGATGTCCAAGCGGGACAAGCCCCTCCTCTGGCCGATCTGGACGTTGGGGTTTGGGATGGGGGTGATGGAGTCCCTCCCCCGCTGGATGGAGAAGGCTGTTTTTCCATAGTGCATGATGGAGGTGTAGTCGTAGGGGGTGTTCAGGTTGTTGGTGTCGTGCCTTTTGAAGTTGTAGGCCATCTGCGGGTTGATGTTCTGCCAGTTGATCCTGACGTGTGAGTCGCGGTCGCTCCTGGTCTGTTCGTGCTTGAAGCCCAGAGCGTGGTTGATCTCGTGCTGGATGGTGCCATGGTAGACGCAGCCCCGCCTGTTGAGAGAGAGCACCTGTCTGCCTCCTGTTCTGCCCAGAGAGGAGTAACATCCGCCCTTGTTCTCAATGCTGATGTAGTCGTACTGGTTCCGACGGGGGATGAAGCGGAGGCAGGTCTTGCTGTGGAAGGCATTCATAGCGTTGGTGATCTTCTGTCTCTCCAAGCTGGTGAATTGACTGCTCGTGGTGAAGGGGACCGTCACCAAGCCGTTGGAGCCTTTCTTCCACAGGCAGCTCTGGGACCAGCACTTCATGGCGTTTCTGGTTTTGGGAACCACCAGGTCTCCTTCCAGCAGGATCTCATCTGTGGCGTTGTTGGAGGTCAAAATCCTGGTGGTGATGTCGACAGTGTCCTCTTCGTCTACTTCTTCTTCTTCTTCTTCTTCTTCTTCTTCAATTCCTTCCTCCTGGAGAGGAAGTGCCTGAGAGAGGCCGAGCAGGAGCAGCAGCAGCAGGCTGGCAGAGGGAGTCATCTTCAGGGTCGGTCTGGAGGCTGTGGAGCTGCTGTGGAGAGACTCCTTGAAGCTTGATGTTTGACTCAGTTCAGTCCAGGGACTTTATACTCTCCTCTACAGGTGTGTCTGCAGGAGGATTATGGGTTGGTGTCTACACTGCTAGGCCTGAACAAACCTCTGAAGGGAGGACTCCACAGACAAACCTGCTTTTTAAACATGTTTGTTATTTCTGGTCATTAGATGGATAGCCTCAGCTTTATGTTGGATTTATTTAAGGAGACACTTTTCATGTTCCTCAGACAATAAGACCTCACATTAGAACCTCTTTGCCAAACTAACCTTAAGAAGGGTAATGTACATTTAAAACTTGCAAGTGAGATTTGTTTTTCAAACATTTTTATTGATTGTATTATTTCAAAATAGTTTTTTATACTAATAGACCAGGGGTACTCAAACTTTTTTATTAAAGGTCCAGTTGAGAACTTTATACAAGGTCACTGGTCCGGATCAATGCCAGTAAAGTCCGTCCCCCCCCCCCCCCGAGCGGAGAAGAAACGAAACTGAAATTAAGAAGCAGTTTCTTGGCGCTCTATGCATGGGTGTTTCATGCTGTCGTTGCTGTGGACCTTCTTAATCTACCTTCTTTGGGGGACCCCTTCTGGTCCAAGCACTTGCCTGCCTTGCCTGCCTTGCCTGTCGGTAAACGGCGCCCGTGTATACACACACACATTCAATACATACATACAGTATGGTGGCTTGAACTAGTGGGAGAAATGGCACTGTTTGTCTGTAGTCAATGCTTTGAACCTCTGCAAAAAAGGCATTAGAAGCATTAGAAAGTCAAGGTAAACTTGCGGTTAACTTGCGGTCTGCTATGCGTGTCACGCTCGCACACACAAGTAAATATATATGCACGTTCATTCTCACAACGCGTCAGACACAAGACGCGCGTACATGATGATGTACATTAATTTATCAGAATCAGAATTTTTTCTTTTTTTTTTTTTTTTTATAATTTTTTTTTTTTTTTCATAATGGGTCACAGGGTTCGGTCCGGATTGATTTGCAGTTCGGTCCGGATCCGGACCTTGGTCCGGAGTTTGAGAAGCCCTGTAATAGACAAACACTATTTGGACAGGAACAGATCATTTATGCCAAACAAATACAAACAGCATCTGAATATTTGGAGACTGATCTGTCACTGGGTCGACACTTTATATACAGTAAGGGTCATTACCAAGTGAAATAAAAAAACACACAGACATCTTTAAGTACTAAAATCAAGATAATTCCCTTTTTACATTTGTGGCAGAAGTTGATGTCATGTGAGCAGAGGTTAAGAATTATAGTAAAAGGAAGCTCATATCTCAAAACGTCAGCTCTTGGCTTATGTTTGCCATGTCTGCAATCGTAGTTTAGCATGCAAGTATTTAAATGAGTAATACACATACAGTACAGCTGAGCGAGGCCAATGGGAATGTCATTAGTTTTCGAGGTCTTTGGGAAAAGATCAAAGTATAGGACCAATCAAAATGTTGGCCGGATGAATGAGCTTTAGGAAAAGTCTGATATCAACGCAAGTGATTCAAATGTATTGTTAGGGGCCATGAATGTGTGCACCAAATGTCATGGCAATACATTCAACTAGTTGTTACGAAACCATAGATGTCAACCTCATGCCGACCTTAAAGTAAATGTCGAGGTATCAAAAAAGTTGGTAGGAATACCTATCTTGGGCTCAGGAGAACTGTTGCAAATATTATGGCAATTAATCCATGTTTAAAATAATTGTTCAGTCTGGTCCGAAGCACATGATGAGACGTTATCACGTTTTTGACCCGTTACTAGTTGTTATCAGTTTCGTTGTGTTGCTACAGAGGAGGCAGATTGGGAAGACTGCAGCTACTGCAGGTTGCTAAAATAAAAGTGAAACTTAACAATCACAGTTTTAAGCACCTGGTTAACATTGTGAATTTAAACAGAATAACGTGTCTAAGGTTTTTGCAGCAAAAACGACTTGGTTAGGTTAAGGAAAGGATTATGGCTTGGGTTACATTGGTATGTTTTTTTACGTATTACGTGACTTATAATAAGTCAATGTATTCAGTTATGTCTTCACACATGACACTGACAGCTGTCTCCTGGGTCAAATGTATGTCTTATTTGACCCGTCCATACATCCATACATCCACCCATTAACCACCCATATACCCCCCCCCCCCCCACACCCTTTGTCTGCATGGACTTGTTGCTCCTTTCAGCACATTATCTTACCTCATTTCCTCCTTTGCTACGTCATTATTAGACCACTATAGATCCACATCGTATTGTATTTGTATCGGTGGGCAAACATGTGAATAAATAACAAAGGCCTTCTGAACCTACTAGAAGGTGCAGCATACCCTTTCTAACCCATATCCATGAGGCAGCTGACATCAACATACCTACAGGCAGGCTGCTTGCATAATTAACAACACCAGAAGTCCTATAAAAAAACGTAACTGCTGTTCTGGAAGTCGTTCAAGATACCTGAAATACTCTTTTAACCATCTGGATGAAACATTTAAGATATGTTTGTTGCAAGTAAAAAGATCACTGGGTTCTTTCATTTTGTTGAAATTGTTTCATGCTGAGCTCTGTGGCCCAAATAATATGGTTATAAATGGGTTGTAAAAATATAATGGTTATACATGAGAGGCAGGACTTGGGGCTGACTAACAGTCAGTGATGTTCATCCTCAATTCATTTTTGGTCAGTTTTGATCAGAATAGTTTTTCAGTGCAAGATAAAGCTTGACATTAATTGCAGAATTGTAACTTTCACCTCACGATCCAATACTGATACAAAAATACAGAAATACACAATTCCTGTGTGACTTTACAGTGAACTGAAAATGATAAGATGAATACATGCACCATGTCGGCATTGCATTCATGTGCATATGTGTGTATTTTTTTTAAAAGACACAAATGATGAAAATAACTAGACAGCAATCAGTAATCTCTGCATTACTTTTATTCCAGATCATTTAGGGATATGACGGTCATATAATCTGCCGTTTGAACATTTGAAGAAAAGTGAAATATTTGATGTTGTTTCCATACGTCACAGTGTTTTTTGATTAATTACAGGAAAAACAAAGCAGAAAAAGTACGATTTGTTTGCATTTATCATCAGCATTGTTATTAGCAACGGTAGAGCTTGTTGATCCTCACGATGTCCAAGCGGGACAAGCCCCTCCTCTGGCCGATCTGGACGTTGGGGTTTGGGATGGGGGTGATGGAGTCCCTCCCCCGCTGGATGGAGAAGGCTGTTTTTCCATAGTGCATGATGGAGGTGTAGTCGTAGGGGGTGTTCAGGTTGTTGGTGTCGTGCCTTTTGAAGTTGTAGGCCATCTGCGGGTTGATGTTCTGCCAGTTGATCCTGACGTGTGAGTCGCGGTCGCTCCTGGTCTGTTCGTGCTTGAAGCCCAGAGCGTGGTTGATCTCGTGCTGGATGGTGCCATGGTAGACGCAGCCCCGCCTGTTGAGAGAGAGCACCTGTCTGCCTCCTGTTCTGCCCAGAGAGGAGTAACATCCGCCCTTGTTCTCAATGCTGATGTAGTCGTACTGGTTCCGACGGGGGACGAAGCGGAGGCAGGTCTTGCTGTGGAAGGCATTCATAGCGTTGGTGATCTTCTGTCTCTCCAAGCTGGTGAATTGACTGCTCGTGGTGAAGGGGACCGTCACCAAGCCGTTGGAGCCTTTCTTCCACAGGCAGCTCTGGGACCAGCACTTCATGGCGTTTCTGGTTTTGGGAACCACCAGGTCTCCTTCCAGCAGGATCTCATCTGTGGCGTTGTTGGAGGTCAAAATCCTGGTGGTGATGTCGACAGTGTCCTCTTCGTCTACTTCTTCTTCTTCTTCTTCTTCAATTCCTTCCTCCTGGAGAGGAAGTGCCTGAGAGAGGCCGAGCAGGAGCAGCAGCAGCAGGCTGGCAGAGGGAGTCATCTTCAGGGTCGGTCTGGAGGCTGTGGAGCTGCTGTGGAGAGACTCCTTGAAGCTTGATGTTTGACTCAGTTCAGTCCAGGGACTTTATACTCTCCTCTACAGGTGTGTCTGCAGGAGGATTATGGGTTGGTGTCTACACTGCTAGGCCTGAACAAACCTCTGAAGGGAGGACTCCACAGACAAACCTGCTTTTTAAACATGTTTGTTATTTCTGGTCATTAGATGGATAGCCTCAGCTTTATGTTGGATTTATTTAAGGAGACACTTTTCATGTTCCTCAGACAATAAGACCTCACATTAGAACCTCTTTGCCAAACTAACCTTAAGAAGGGTAATGTACATTTAAAACTTGCAAGTGAGATTTGTTTTTCAAACATTTTTATTGATTGTATTATTTCAAAATAGTTTTTTATACTAATAGACAAACACTATTTGGACAGGAACAGATCATTTATGCCAAACAAATACAAACAGCATCTGAATATTTGGAGACTGATCTGTCACTGGGTCGACACTTTATATACAGTAAGGGTCATTACCAAGTGAAATAAAAAAACACACAGACATCTTTAAGTACTAAAATCAAGATAATTCCCTTTTTACATTTGTGGCAGAAGTTGATGTCATGTGAGCAGAGGTTATGAATTATAGTAAAAGGAAGCTCATATCTCAAAACGTCAGCTCTTGGCTTATGTTTGCCATGTCTGCAATCGTAGTTTAGCATGCAAGTATGCTAACATTTTTTTTAAATGAGTAATACACATACAGTACAGCTGAGCGAGGCCAATGGGAATCTGCAACTTCTACAGGTGCACGATAGAGAGTATCCTCACTGGCAGCATGACGGCCTGGTACGGCAGCTGCACCGACCTCGATCGTAAGGCTTTACAGAGGGTGGTGAAAACTGCACAGCACATCACCAGGACGGAGCTGCCATCCATGGAGGACCTTTACTCCCAGCGGCTCAGGAAGAAATCAATACGGATTATCAAAGACCCCCATCACCCCAGCCACAAACTGTTCTTTCTGTTGCCGTCTGGCAGACATTACCGCAGCATCCTGGCAAGGACAAGAAGATTCGGAGACAGTTTCTTCCCGCGGGCAGTGAGACTGTTAAAAAATTGAACTGTTGAAACAACTTCAAACATTCATCTGCTCCTCAGTAGTATGTATCTAATACCTAATATATATATATCATTCCAATAACTTGTATATAGACTCGTACTGCACTATTCCACATCATCACTTTATTTTATTTTATAACTATTTTCTTTTTGTATTGCTCTTGCTCTTATTGTTATTATGTTATTATGTTGCATTGTTGGAGAAGCCTGTGACATAAGATTTTCAACTACATAATTACTCTGTAGCTATGTCAGATTGACAATAAAGAACCTTGAACCTTGAACCTTGATTAGTTTTCGAGGTCTTTGGGAAAAGATCAAAGTATAGGACCAATCAAAATGTTGGCCTGATGAATGAGCTTTAGGAAAAGTCTGATATCAACGCAAGTGATTCAAATGTATTGTTAGGGGTCATGAATGTGTGCACCAAATTTCATGGCAATACATTCAACTAGTTGTTACGAAACCATAGATGTCAACCTCATGCCGACCTTAAAGTAAATGTCTAGGTATCAAAAAAGTTGGTAGGAATACCTATCTTGGGCTCAGGAGAACTGTTGCAAACATTATGGCAATTAATCCATGTTTAAAATAATTGTTCAGTCTGGTCCGAAGCACATGATGAAACGTTATCACGTTTTTGACCCGTTACTAGTTGTTATCAGTTTCGTTGTGTTGCTACAGAGGAGGCAGATTGGGAAGACTGCAGCTACTGCAGGTTGCTAAAATAAAAGTGAAACTTAACAATCACAGTTTTAAGCACCTGGTTAACATTGTGAATTTAAACAGAATAACGTGTCTAAGGTTTTTGCAGCAAAAACGACTTGGTTAGGTTAAGGAAAGGATCATGGCTTGGGTTACATTGGTATGTTTTTTTACGTATTACGTGACTTATAATAAGTCAATGTATTCAGTTATGTCTTCACACATGACACTGACAGCTGTCTCCTGGGTCAAATGTATGTCTTATTTGACCCGTCCATACATCCATACATCCACCCATTAACCACCCATATACCCCCCCCCCCCCCACACCCTTTGTCTGCATGGACTTGTTGCTCCTTTCAGCACATTATCTTACCTCATTTCCTCCTTTGCTACGTCATTATTAGACCACTATAGATCCACATCGTATTGTATTTGTATCGGTGGGCAAACATGTGAATAAATAACAAAGGCCTTCTGAACCTACTAGAAGGTGCAGCATACCCTTTCTAACCCATATCCATGAGGCAGCTGACATCAACATACCTACAGGCAGGCTGCTTGCATAATTAACAACACCAGAAGTCCTATAAAAAAACGTAACTGCTGTTCTGGAAGTCGTTCAAGATACCTGAAATACTCTTTTAACCATCTGGATGAAACATTTAAGATATGTTTGTTGCAAGTAAAAAGATCACTGGGTTCTTTCATTTTGTTGAAATTGTTTCATGCTGAGCTCTGTGGCCCAAATAATATGGTTATAAATGGGTTGTAAAAATATAATGGTTATACATGAGAGGCAGGACTTGGGGCTGACTAACAGTCAGTGATGTTCATCCTCAATTCATTTTTGGTCAGTTTTGATCAGAATAGTTTTTCAGTGCAAGATAAAGCTTGACATTAATTGCAGAATTGTAACTTTCACCTCACGATCCAATACTGATACAAAAATACAGAAATACACAATTCCTGTGTGACTTTACAGTGAACTGAAAATGATAAGATGAATACATGCACCATGTCGGCATTGCATTCATGTGCATATGTGTGTATTTTTTTTAAAAGACACAAATGATGAAAATAACTAGACAGCAATCAGTAATCTCTGCATTACTTTTATTCCAGATCATTTAGGGATATGACGGTCATATAATCTGCCGTTTGAACATTTGAAGAAAAGTGAAATATTTGATGTTGTTTCCATACGTCACAGTGTTTTTTGATTAATTACAGGAAAAACAAAGCAGAAAAAGTACGATTTGTTTGCATTTATCATCAGCATTGTTATTAGCAACGGTAGAGCTTGTTGATCCTCACGATGTCCAAGCGGGACAAGCCCCTCCTCTGGCCGATCTGGACGTTGGGGTTTGGGATGGGGGTGATGGAGTCCCTCCCCCGCTGGATGGAGAAGGCTGTTTTTCCATAGTGCATGATGGAGGTGTAGTCGTAGGGGGTGTTCAGGTTGTTGGTGTCGTGCCTTTTGAAGTTGTAGGCCATCTGCGGGTTGATGTTCTGCCAGTTGATCCTGACGTGTGAGTCGCGGTCGCTCCTGGTCTGTTCGTGCTTGAAGCCCAGAGCGTGGTTGATCTCGTGCTGGATGGTGCCATGGTAGACGCAGCCCCGCCTGTTGAGAGAGAGCACCTGTCTGCCTCCTGTTCTGCCCAGAGAGGAGTAACATCCGCCCTTGTTCTCAATGCTGATGTAGTCGTACTGGTTCCGACGGGGGACGAAGCGGAGGCAGGTCTTGCTGTGGAAGGCATTCATAGCGTTGGTGATCTTCTGTCTCTCCAAGCTGGTGAATTGACTGCTCGTGGTGAAGGGGACCGTCACCAAGCCGTTGGAGCCTTTCTTCCACAGGCAGCTCTGGGACCAGCACTTCATGGCGTTTCTGGTTTTGGGAACCACCAGGTCTCCTTCCAGCAGGATCTCATCTGTGGCGTTGTTGGAGGTCAAAATCCTGGTGGTGATGTCGACAGTGTCCTCTTCGTCTACTTCTTCTTCTTCTTCTTCTTCTTCAATTCCTTCCTCCTGGAGAGGAAGTGCCTGAGAGAGGCCGAGCAGGAGCAGCAGCAGCAGGCTGGCAGAGGGAGTCATCTTCAGGGTCGGTCTGGAGGCTGTGGAGCTGCTGTGGAGAGACTCCTTGAAGCTTGATGTTTGACTCAGTTCAGTCCAGGGACTTTATACTCTCCTCTACAGGTGTGTCTGCAGGAGGATTATGGGTTGGTGTCTACACTGCTAGGCCTGAACAAACCTCTGAAGGGAGGACTCCACAGACAAACCTGCTTTTTAAACATGTTTGTTATTTCTGGTCATTAGATGGATAGCCTCAGCTTTATGTTGGATTTATTTAAGGAGACACTTTTCATGTTCCTCAGACAATAAGACCTCACATTAGAACCTCTTTGCCAAACTAACCTTAAGAAGGGTAATGTACATTTAAAACTTGCAAGTGAGATTTGTTTTTCAAACATTTTTATTGATTGTATTATTTCAAAATAGTTTTTTATACTAATAGACCAGGGGTACTCAAACTTTTTTATTAAAGGTCCAGTTGAGAACTTTATACAAGGTCACTGGTCCGGATCAATGCCAGTAAAGTCCGTCCCCCCCCCCCCCCGAGCGGAGAAACGAAACTGAAATTAAGAAGCAGTTTCTTGGCGCTCTATGCATGGGTGTTTCATGCTGTCGTTGCTGTGGACCTTCTTAATCTACCTTCTTTGGGGGACCCCTTCTGGTCCAAGCACTTGCCTGCCTTGCCTGCCTTGCCTGTCGGTAAACGGCGCCCGTGTATACACACACACATTCAATACATACATACAGTATGGTGGCTTGAACTAGTGGGAGAAATGGCACTGTTTGTCTGTAGTCAATGCTTTGAACCTCTGCAAAAAAGGCATTAGAAGCATTAGAAAGTCAAGGTAAACTTGCGGTTAACTTGCGGTCTGCTATGCGTGTCACGCTCGCACACACAAGTAAATATATATGCACGTTCATTCTCACAACGCGTCAGACACAAGACGCGCGTACATGATGATGTACATTAATTTATCAGAATCAGAATTTTTTTTTTTTTTTTTTTTTTTTATAATTTTTTTTTTTTTTCATAATGGGTCACAGGGTTCGGTCCGGATTGATTTGCAGTTCGGTCCGGATCCGGACCTTGGTCCGGAGTTTGAGAAGCCCTGTAATAGACAAACACTATTTGGACAGGAACAGATCATTTATGCCAAACAAATACAAACAGCATCTGAATATTTGGAGACTGATCTGTCACTGGGTCGACACTTTATATACAGTAAGGGTCATTACCAAGTGAAATAAAAAAACACACAGACATCTTTAAGTACTAAAATCAAGATAATTCCCTTTTTACATTTGTGGCAGAAGTTGATGTCATGTGAGCAGAGGTTAAGAATTATAGTAAAAGGAAGCTCATATCTCAAAACGTCAGCTCTTGGCTTATGTTTGCCATGTCTGCAATCGTAGTTTAGCATGCAAGTATTTAAATGAGTAATACACATACAGTACAGCTGAGCGAGGCCAATGGGAATGTCATTAGTTTTCGAGGTCTTTGGGAAAAGATCAAAGTATAGGACCAATCAAAATGTTGGCCGGATGAATGAGCTTTAGGAAAAGTCTGATATCAACGCAAGTGATTCAAATGTATTGTTAGGGGCCATGAATGTGTGCACCAAATGTCATGGCAATACATTCAACTAGTTGTTACGAAACCATAGATGTCAACCTCATGCCGACCTTAAAGTAAATGTCGAGGTATCAAAAAAGTTGGTAGGAATACCTATCTTGGGCTCAGGAGAACTGTTGCAAATATTATGGCAATTAATCCATGTTTAAAATAATTGTTCAGTCTGGTCCGAAGCACATGATGAGACGTTATCACGTTTTTGACCCGTTACTAGTTGTTATCAGTTTCGTTGTGTTGCTACAGAGGAGGCAGATTGGGAAGACTGCAGCTACTGCAGGTTGCTAAAATAAAAGTGAAACTTAACAATCACAGTTTTAAGCACCTGGTTAACATTGTGAATTTAAACAGAATAACGTGTCTAAGGTTTTTGCAGCAAAAACGACTTGGTTAGGTTAAGGAAAGGATTATGGCTTGGGTTACATTGGTATGTTTTTTTACGTATTACGTGACTTATAATAAGTCAATGTATTCAGTTATGTCTTCACACATGACACTGACAGCTGTCTCCTGGGTCAAATGTATGTCTTATTTGACCCGTCCATACATCCATACATCCACCCATTAACCACCCATATACCCCCCCCCCCCCCCCCACACCCTTTGTCTGCATGGACTTGTTGCTCCTTTCAGCACATTATCTTACCTCATTTCCTCCTTTGCTACGTCATTATTAGACCACTATAGATCCACATCGTATTGTATTTGTATCGGTGGGCAAACATGTGAATAAATAACAAAGGCCTTCTGAACCTACTAGAAGGTGCAGCATACCCTTTCTAACCCATATCCATGAGGCAGCTGACATCAACATACCTACAGGCAGGCTGCTTGCATAATTAACAACACCAGAAGTCCTATAAAAAAACGTAACTGCTGTTCTGGAAGTCGTTCAAGATACCTGAAATACTCTTTTAACCATCTGGATGAAACATTTAAGATATGTTTGTTGCAAGTAAAAAGATCACTGGGTTCTTTCATTTTGTTGAAATTGTTTCATGCTGAGCTCTGTGGCCCAAATAATATGGTTATAAATGGGTTGTAAAAATATAATGGTTATACATGAGAGGCAGGACTTGGGGCTGACTAACAGACAGTGATGTTCATCCTCAATTCATTTTTGGTCAGTTTTGATCAGAATAGTTTTTCAGTGCAAGATAAAGCTTGACATTAATTGCAGAATTGTAACTTTCACCTCACGATCCAATGCTGATACAAAAATACAGAAATACACAATTCCTGTGTGACTTTACAGTGAACTGAAAATGATAAGATGAATACATGCACCATGTCGGCATTGCATTCATGTGCATATGTGTGTATTTTTTTTAAAAGACACAAATGATGAAAATAACTAGACAGCAATCAGTAATCTCTGCATTACTTTTATTCCAGATCATTTAGGGATATGACGGTCATATAATCTGCCGTTTGAACATTTGAAGAAAAGTGAAATATTTGATGTTGTTTCCATACGTCACAGTGTTTTTTTGATTAATTACAGGAAAAACAAAGCAGAAAAAGTACGATTTGTTTGCATTTATCATCAGCATTGTTATTAGCAACGGTAGAGCTTGTTGATCCTCACGATGTCCAAGCGGGACAAGCCCCTCCTCTGGCCGATCTGGACGTTGGGGTTTGGGATGGGGGTGATGGAGTCCCTCCCCCGCTGGATGGAGAAGGCTGTTTTTCCATAGTGCATGATGGAGGTGTAGTCGTAGGGGGTGTTCAGGTTGTTGGTGTCGTGCCTTTTGAAGTTGTAGGCCATCTGCGGGTTGATGTTCTGCCAGTTGATCCTGACGTGTGAGTCGCGGTCGCTCCTGGTCTGTTCGTGCTTGAAGCCCAGAGCGTGGTTGATCTCGTGCTGGATGGTGCCATGGTAGACGCAGCCCCGCCTGTTGAGAGAGAGCACCTGTCTGCCTCCTGTTCTGCCCAGAGAGGAGTAACATCCGCCCTTGTTCTCAATGCTGATGTAGTCGTACTGGTTCCGACGGGGGACGAAGCGGAGGCAGGTCTTGCTGTGGAAGGCATTCATAGCGTTGGTGATCTTCTGTCTCTCCAAGCTGGTGAATTGACTGCTCGTGGTGAAGGGGACCGTCACCAAGCCGTTGGAGCCTTTCTTCCACAGGCAGCTCTGGGACCAGCACTTCATGGCGTTTCTGGTTTTGGGAACCACCAGGTCTCCTTCCAGCAGGATCTCATCTGTGGCGTTGTTGGAGGTCAAAATCCTGGTGGTGATGTCGACAGTGTCCTCTTCGTCTACTTCTTCTTCTTCTTCTTCTTCAATTCCTTCCTCCTGGAGAGGAAGTGCCTGAGAGAGGCCGAGCAGGAGCAGCAGCAGCAGGCTGGCAGAGGGAGTCATCTTCAGGGTCGGTCTGGAGGCTGTGGAGCTGCTGTGGAGAGACTCCTTGAAGCTTGATGTTTGACTCAGTTCAGTCCAGGGACTTTATACTCTCCTCTACAGGTGTGTCTGCAGGAGGATTATGGGTTGGTGTCTACACTGCTAGGCCTGAACAAACCTCTGAAGGGAGGACTCCACAGACAAACCTGCTTTTTAAACATGTTTGTTATTTCTGGTCATTAGATGGATAGCCTCAGCTTTATGTTGGATTTATTTAAGGAGACACTTTTCATGTTCCTCAGACAATAAGACCTCACATTAGAACCTCTTTGCCAAACTAACCTTAAGAAGGGTAATGTACATTTAAAACTTGCAAGTGAGATTTGTTTTTCAAACATTTTTATTGATTGTATTATTTCAAAATAGTTTTTTATACTAATAGACAAACACTATTTGGACAGGAACAGATCATTTATGCCAAACAAATACAAACAGCATCTGAATATTTGGAGACTGATCTGTCACTGGGTCGACACTTTATATACAGTAAGGGTCATTACCAAGTGAAATAAAAAAACACACAGACATCTTTAAGTACTAAAATCAAGATAATTCCCTTTTTACATTTGTGGCAGAAGTTGATGTCATGTGAGCAGAGGTTATGAATTATAGTAAAAGGAAGCTCATATCTCAAAACGTCAGCTCTTGGCTTATGTTTGCCATGTCTGCAATCGTAGTTTAGCATGCAAGTATGCTAACATTTTTTTTTAAATGAGTAATACACATACAGTACAGCTGAGCGAGGCCAATGGGAATCTGCAACTTCTACAGGTGCACGATAGAGAGTATCCTCACTGGCAGCATGACGGCCTGGTACGGCAGCTGCACCGACCTCGATCGTAAGGCTTTACAGAGGGTGGTGAAAACTGCACAGCACATCACCAGGACGGAGCTGCCATCCATGGAGGACCTTTACTCCCAGCGGCTCAGGAAGAAATCAATACGGATTATCAAAGACCCCCATCACCCCAGCCACAAACTGTTCTTTCTGTTGCCGTCTGGCAGACATTACCGCAGCATCCTGGCAAGGACAAGAAGATTCGGAGAGAGTTTCTTCCCGCGGGCAGTGAGACTGTTAAAAAATTGAACTGTTGAAACAACTTCAAACATTCATCTGCTCCTCAGTAGTATGTATCTAATACCTAATATATATATATCATTCCAATAACTTGTATATAGACTCGTACTGCACTATTCCACATCATCACTTTATTTTATTTTATAACTATTTTTCTTTTTGTATTGCTCTTGCTCTTATTGTTATTATGTTATTATGTTGCATTGTTGGAGAAGCCTGTGACATAAGATTTTCAACTACATAATTACTCTGTAGCTATGTCAGATTGACAATAAAGAACCTTGAACCTTGAACCTTGATTAGTTTTCGAGGTCTTTGGGAAAAGATCAAAGTATAGGACCAATCAAAATGTTGGCCTGATGAATGAGCTTTAGGAAAAGTCTGATATCAACGCAAGTGATTCAAATGTATTGTTAGGGGTCATGAATGTGTGCACCAAATTTCATGGCAATACATTCAACTAGTTGTTACGAAACCATAGATGTCAACCTCATGCCGACCTTAAAGTAAATGTCTAGGTATCAAAAAAGTTGGTAGGAATACCTATCTTGGGCTCAGGAGAACTGTTGCAAACATTATGGCAATTAATCCATGTTTAAAATAATTGTTCAGTCTGGTCCGAAGCACATGATGAAACGTTATCACGTTTTTGACCCGTTACTAGTTGTTATCAGTTTCGTTGTGTTGCTACAGAGGAGGCAGATTGGGAAGACTGCAGCTACTGCAGGTTGCTAAAATAAAAGTGAAACTTAACAATCACAGTTTTAAGCACCTGGTTAACATTGTGAATTTAAACAGAATAACGTGTCTAAGGTTTTTGCAGCAAAAAAGACTTGGTTAGGTTAAGGAAAGGATTATGGCTTGGGTTACATTGGTATGTTTTTTTACGTATTACGTGACTTATAATAAGTCAATGTATTCAGTTATGTCTTCACACATGACACTGACAGCTGTCTCCTGGGTCAAATGTATGTCTTATTTGACCCGTCCATACATCCATACATCCACCCATTAACCACCCATATACCCCCCCCCCCCCCCCCCACACCCTTTGTCTGCATGGACTTGTTGCTCCTTTCAGCACATTATCTTACCTCATTTCCTCCTTTGCTACGTCATTATTAGACCACTATAGATCCACATCGTATTGTATTTGTATCGGTGGGCAAACATGTGAATAAATAACAAAGGCCTTCTGAACCTACTAGAAGGTGCAGCATACCCTTTCTAACCCATATCCATGAGGCAGCTGACATCAACATACCTACAGGCAGGCTGCTTGCATAATTAACAACACCAGAAGTCCTATAAAAAAACGTAACTGCTGTTCTGGAAGTCGTTCAAGATACCTGAAATACTCTTTTAACCATCTGGATGAAACATTTAAGATATGTTTGTTGCAAGTAAAAAGATCACTGGGTTCTTTAATTTTGTTGAAATTGTTTCATGCTGAGCTCTGTGGCCCAAATAATATGGTTATAAATGGGTTGTAAAAATATAATGGTTATACATGAGAGGCAGGACTTGGGGCTGACTAACAGTCAGTGATGTTCATCCTCAATTCATTTTTGTTCAGTTTTGATCAGAATAGTTTTTCAGTGCAAGATAAAGCTTGACATTAATTGCAGAATTGTAACTTTCACCTCACGATCCAATACTGATACAAAAATACAGAAATACACAATTCCTGTGTGACTTTACAGTGAACTGAAAATGATAAGATGAATACATGCACCATGTCGGCATTGCATTCATGTGCATATGTGTGTATTTTTTTTAAAAGACACAAATGATGAAAATAACTAGACAGCAATCAGTAATCTCTGCATTACTTTTATTCCAGATCATTTAGGGATATGACGGTCATATAATCTGCCGTTTGAACATTTGAAGAAAAGTGAAATATTTGATGTTGTTTCCATACGTCACAGTGTTTTTTTGATTAATTACAGGAAAAACAAAGCAGAAAAAGTACGATTTGTTTGCATTTATCATCAGCATTGTTATTAGCAACGGTAGAGCTTGTTGATCCTCACGATGTCCAAGCGGGACAAGCCCCTCCTCTGGCCGATCTGGACGTTGGGGTTTGGGATGGGGGTGATGGAGTCCCTCCCCCGCTGGATGGAGAAGGCTGTTTTTCCATAGTGCATGATGGAGGTGTAGTCGTAGGGGGTGTTCAGGTTGTTGGTGTCGTGCCTTTTGAAGTTGTAGGCCATCTGCGGGTTGATGTTCTGCCAGTTGATCCTGACGTGTGAGTCGCGGTCGCTCCTGGTCTGTTCGTGCTTGAAGCCCAGAGCGTGGTTGATCTCGTGCTGGATGGTGCCATGGTAGACGCAGCCCCGCCTGTTGAGAGAGAGCACCTGTCTGCCTCCTGTTCTGCCCAGAGAGGAGTAACATCCGCCCTTGTTCTCAATGCTGATGTAGTCGTACTGGTTCCGACGGGGGACGAAGCGGAGGCAGGTCTTGCTGTGGAAGGCATTCATAGCGTTGGTGATCTTCTGTCTCTCCAAGCTGGTGAATTGACTGCTCGTGGTGAAGGGGATTGTCACCAAGCCGTTGGAGCCTTTCTTCCACAGGCAGCTCTGGGACCAGCACTTCATGGCGTTTCTGGTTTTGGGAACCACCAGGTCTCCTTCCAGCAGGATCTCATCTGTGGCGATGTTGGAGGTCAAAATTCTGGTGGTGATGTCGACAGTGTCCTCTTCGTCTACTTCTTCTTCTTCTTCTTCTTCAATTCCTTCCTCCTGGAGAGGAAGTGCCTGAGAGAGGCCGAGCAGGAGCAGCAGCAGCAGGCTGGCAGAGGGAGTCATCTTCAGGGTCGGTCTGGAGGCTGTGGAGCTGCTGTGGAGAGACTCCTTGAAGCTTGATGTTTGACTCAGTTCAGTCCAGGGACTTTATACTCTCCTCTACAGGTGTGTCTGCAGGAGGATTATGGGTTGGTGTCTACACTGCTAGGCCTGAACAAACCTCTGAAGGGAGGACTCCACAGACAAACCTGCTTTTTAAACATGTTTGTTATTTCTGGTCATTAGATGGATAGCCTCAGCTTTATGTTGGATTTATTTAAGGAGACACTTTTCATGTTCCTCAGACAATAAGACCTCACATTAGAACCTCTTTGCCAAACTAACCTTAAGAAGGGTAATGTACATTTAAAACTTGCAAGTGAGATTTGTTTTACAAACATTTTTATTGATTGTATTATTTATAACGTCGGTTCCGTAAGAGCCAGCATGCAGGGCCGGAATTCTGGGATTTGTAGTCTTTCTTGTTGCGTATTTTCCATAGTCTTATATTTCAACAGTTTTACGACAAACTGGGACTTTTTTGAGAAGGAAATTATTTTTTAAGATTGACAAGCATCATATGTGTAATTCATGGCACAATTCAAACGGGATCGAAAGATACGTTTTCTCTCCCCATTGACTTCAATACATAATTTTTCCGAAATAAGGTCCCATGGGTCGGAAGTAGATGGGCGGGACTTCACCTCGGCCCAGGAACGACACGTGATCAATCCCGCTGCTGTGATTGGTTGGTACATATTTGGGACAAACGTGGTCTTCTAGTGCTGCTAGTACTATCAAGAAGACATTTAACCATGCCGCTCAACAAGGAAGGTACGTGTCTTTAAATTTGCAGCATATTTTCAAAGTTTTAGCTATGTTAATTTGATGCACACAGCTTGTTGCCTTCATGTCCTAATGTTTAAATTGTTCGTTGAAATCAAAGGAAAGTTAACCTACGTCAACGGCTAACGTTAGCTAACAGCGTTGCTGATTTCGTATTATTAAAACCTATCATGCGTTCATGACCAGTTTCACCACATTTGGAAAAATAACTGAAGTTGTTATTGAAGTTGCTGATTTTGGGTTTTGCTGCTTTGACCCACAGAGCTGTCCGAGCAGCGGAAAGAGTTCCAACAAGTCGCGAGGAAATGTGCACGTGAAGAGATCCCCCCGCTGCAGCGGACTATGGCAGGAGTGGTGATGAAGTGAGTATATGATATATGAATATATAATATATGGAAATAATAGGTGGCAGTGTAACATTAAATATAGCTTGACTTAATTGATTAACATAAAAGCTTCACAAATGTTATTCTGTTTTTGTCTGTGAGTGATGTGTGCACATGCCTTTTCTCCCTGTTAAAATGTAGCATATATAGCTTAGTTTTTAGTATCAGCTCTACTTTTTTAAAATCTTATTCAATTGGTTTGTTTGTTTTCGGTTCAGTTAGTTTGTTGGTTTATGGAGCTGTGTAGTTTTGGCAAAGGAATACCCACGCTCTGGTCGGAGGGAGAATCCTTGTCCATCTGATGTTTTAACGAAGATATCTATCTAAAATGGTTTGCTATATTGAAGCTAAATGTTATTTGAACATATACAGCTTTATCTTTTTTGACTTCATTGGAGTTTTTATATTTTATTTAAGTATTCTGAAAAGGATGTGTGGCCAAGGTGGCTTTGCTTGTTGGCAGTGTAGTTAGTTTCAATTGTTGGTGCTATTTATCTTATTTCAGTAGTATTCAGATGTTTGTACTGAACCGGTTAGCCGTTCATGAAAAGCGTTAAGAGGTTTTATCTGCGAATTAACTGTAGCATGTTAGCATTAGTTAGCTTAGCAGGGTGGCAGTGATCGTGTCAAGCTGCTGCACTAAAACGAACCCGATGAATAATAAGAATACTTATTTGAGAAGGAAGTTGTGGGCATTTAACATAAGGTTTTGTTTGTTATGTCTGATCAACGTGAACGGTAATGGGAAGTGTATCTTGGACACGTGAGGTACATGCTGGTTCTTGAAAGGCCACAAAATTGCTACCAAATTAGCTGAGCAAGTCCATTTAACAAGCTTCAAATAATGTCAATCTGTTTGCAGAATTTGAATGTTTTAATGCTTGAGCAACATGATGAAACTCATAAGCGGATCCAAATTAAATTGAGGAAAACTTACCTTGGAGAACTGACGCTCAAGCATAGCAAATCATTCTGTGGAAATTGTCCTGTGAGTTGTGGTCATCTAACCCCTGTTTCTTTATGCATGTTTCTTTGTATTAAGGTACCCACACAGTGAGGGTGCGTGGAGGGAACAAGAAGTACCGTGCTCTGAGGCTGGATGTTGGTAACTTCTCATGGGGTTCTGAGTGTAAGTTTGTTTTATTTCACACAAGGCATCTTACAATGATGATAACTTTGTCCAGTTCTGCTACTGAATGCAAGTGCTGATATCAAAGACATCTGAGAACGATACGTTTCCTGTGCCTAGCATTTTAAAGTTGTATTTAGTCATTGTTGTCCTCTAACAAGCGAAAGGGAGAAGTCATTTGCTTTTACTAATTGCTCTTTATGTTGTGTACACAGGCTGCACACGTAAGACCAGGATCATTGATGTGGTCTACAATGCCTCCAACAACGAGCTGGTCAGGACCAAGACCCTGGTGAAGAACTGCATCGTGCTCGTGGACAGCTTTCCCTACAGGCAGTGGTATGAGGCCCACTTCGCCACTCCTCTGGGACGCAAGAAGGGAGCCAAGCTCGTAAGTGGAAGAAAACACATTTCCCATACACCTTGCTCTGTGTAGAGAATCATAACTCATGTGTGTAACTTGGATCTGAGAATATATCTATTGTGTTACTGCCACACAAAGATGCCTTCTCCTGTGCATCATTTGAATGTTTTAATGCTTGAGCAACATGATGAAACTCATAAGCGGATCCAAATTCAATTGAGGAAAACTTACCTTGGAGAACTGACGCTCAAGCATAGCAAATCATTCTGTGGAAATTGTCCTGTGAGTTGTGGTGATCTAACCTGTGTTTCTTTATCCATGTTTGTTTTTATTAAGGTATCTCAAGGGATAACTGGCATAAACGCCGCAAGACCGGCGGTAAACGCAAGCCCTACCACAAGAAAAGGAAGTATGAGCTTGGACGCCCTCCTGCAAACACAAAAGTGAGTAAAACAGTGATCACCTGCTTTCATGCCAGTGTTGAAGTGTGGGTGATGATAAAGAGACCTTAGGTTTGTCATTTTTGAGCCGTTTTGGATCAAAGTTCTTGACTTACCAATGCCAGGACATGTCATAGTTACTCTGACACGCTTCAACACATCAGAATACAATCTTAACTCATGGATAACCTGAATCCTAGGAAAATGCAAAACTAACATTAAATGTGTCTTTATTTTTTCTTAGATTGGACCCCGTCGCATCCACACAGTGAGGGTGCGTGGTGTGAACAAGAAGTACCGTGCTCTGAGGCTGGATGTCGGTAACTTCTCATGGGGCTCTGAGTGTACGTTTTTTTATTCTTTCACAAAAGGCATCTTACAATGATGATAACTTTGTCCAGTTCTGCTACTGAATGCAAGTGCTGATATCAAAGACATCTGAGAACGATCCGTTTCCTCTGCCTAGCATTTCAAAGTTTTATTTAGTCATTGTTGTCTAACAGGTCCAATGGGAGCAGTCATTTGCTTTTACTAACTGCTCTTTATGTTGTGTACACAGGCTGCACACGTAAGACCAGGATCATTGATGTGGTCTACAATGCCTCCAACAACGAGCTGGTCAGGACAAAGACCCTGGTGAAGAACTGCATCGTGCTCGTGGACTCTCTTCCCTACAGGCAGTGGTACGAGGCCCACTTTGCCACTCCTCTGGGACGCAAGAAGGGAGCCAAGCTCGTAAGTGGAAAAAAACCCATTTACACTACCCCTTTGTGTAGAGACTCATAACTCATGTGTGTAACTTGGGCCTGAGAATGCATCCGTTTTGTTAAAGCCACACAAAGATACCTTCTCTAGTAATTCCAGATCGTGATACTCTCGGGTGTTGCACGTCTTTCAATGAAGATAACTTTGTCCAGTTCTGCTACTGAATGAAAGTGATGATAATGTGACTCTGAGAAAGACCGGTTACCTGCACCCCTTACTCAGCCGTTTTCTAAAGTCCTAAACACTTCAGTGTCATGGGTTAGTTTTCTGTCTTTATTTATTTGAATGCTTATTTAACAGTTCCTCTAGGCACCCTTTCAATTAATATGAGCAGGGACTCATAAGTGCTTCAGATGCCCCTGTAATGATTACATAGAGTAGTACATTTTTATGCATGTAAGAATCATCTTTCAGAAATGTACCGCAATTCTGTTAATATCTTGCTAATGGGCTTTCTTTCCATTGTTAAGACTCCTGAGGAAGAGGAGGTCAAAGAGGATCCAGAAGAAGTACGATGAGCGCAAAAAGACGGCCAAGATCAGCCCCCTTTTGGAGGAGCAGTTCCAGCAGGGAAAACTGCTTGGTGAGTCTGAACATCTGTAGTCTACTGTAGTGATTGTCCTTAAATCATTAAATGGACTGCATCACTGGTTAATTTCCAACCAAGCCACCAAGATCACAAGAAAACTAAATCATAGAAAATGTCCCTTACGCCTCTTTAAAGTGCTGTCTGTCCTGGTGCACGTCTCTCAATGAAGATAACTTTGTCCAGTTCTGCTACTGAATGAAAGTGATGATAATGTGACTGAGAAAGACCTATTACCTGCACAGACGTCTGCTCCATTCTTAATTCACCTAGTCTGGGTGCTGAAGTTACAGATCTTACATTTATTAAGGTGTTTATTAACAAATCCTTAATTTCTCTTATTTAAATAAAATGTTAGAGTATGATGAAGAGAGTCAAAGTATTAATGCCACAGAGCTTGGCATCCCTGTAAAATAGACAAGTGTTGGACAGTTTTTGATAGCGTTTGTTCCCCTCAGCTGACATGTTGTCTCTCCTCCTGCAGCTTGCATTGCATCCAGACCCGGCCAGTGCGGCAGGTGTGACGGCTACATCCTGGAAGGCAAGGAGCTGGAGTTCTACCTGAGGAAGATCAAGGCCAAGAAAGGCAAATAGATGTTCAGCTGTTTGATACGTCAATAAAATCCAAACGCCCCACAACTGTCTGTCTTGTTACTGTGTCCACAATTTTAGTTTAAAAAAAACTATGTTTTGCTTTTCTTGCCTAGAAAGCAATATGCAACGGCAATTATAACAACAGATGCATAGTTCTGAACAGAAACAAACTGCACTAACTTCAAATGAATTCTGACCATCAATGTTTTCAAGGTTCTTTATTGTCAATCTGACATAGCTACAGAGTAATTATGTAGTTGAAAATCTTATGTCACAGGCTTCTCCAACAATGCAACATAATAACAATAAGAGCAAGAGCAATACAAAAAGAAAAATGGTTATAAAGTGATGTGGAATAGTGCAGTACGAGTCTATACAAGTTATTGGAATGATCTATATATATTAGGTATTAGATACATATTATTGAGTAGCTGAAGAATGTTTTGAAGTTGTTTCAACAGTTCAATTTTTTAACATGTATTTTTTTTTCATGTATTATAAAGCTATTTTTTGCGCTCTACATGAATTAACTATTAAAAGGCACATAACATTGTTTAGTTAGGTATAAGGACGTTTGCAGCTGCATTCAGAATTTGCCCTGCTATGTTAGGGGTCAAAATAAGCGTCATGTATATGTGACTGGTAGGTAATGACTTGAGCTTTAAAATGATACATGACTTCATGATATTAAGTACTCTACACTAGTGAAATGCCAAGAAAATTATCTATCTGGGTGTGAGTCCCACTGTTTGTTGGGGTGTGGCTTGGGGAGAGGGTTGCTAGTCCCCGACATGTTTGGTTATGAAGCAAGACTTGTTTATTTATATAGCACCTTTCAACACAAGGCAATTCAAAGTGGTAGAATATTATAAACGGTATGAATCAACCAAACTTGGTGTGGTTTTTTTATGTACTTTTGTATTTATAAGTCTACCCCTGATGTCAATTTTAGTATACAAAATATATGATGTTCATATATGTTCTTGAATAAGTAAAGGGGGAAATAAAGTCAACGACAACATACGTAATTATCTCCCCTGGATACTAATACTAGGGTGGGTGAAATTACGCAGTCTTAGTTTTACTGTGTCCATGTGTAACAATAAAAAGCGTGAAAGAACAAATACAAGCTGTCATTACCACAATGTTACCAAACATTTTCCATATCTATGGTTATAAAAAAGTTAAGTTAGGTAAGGAACTGGGGGAAAAGTCATTTTCCGCATGTCCCTGAACGACACGTGATAAATCCCGCTGCTGTGATTGGTTGGCGCATATGTGGGACAAAGGTTGTGGTGGTGTTCAGTCTAGTTATATACGTGCAGTGGTATCAGGACACACAACAATGCTGCTCAACAAGGTACGTGTCTTTAAATTAGCTTTAATTCAGCAGCATATTTTTAAAGTTGTAGTTATGTTAATGTGATGCACACAGCTTGTTGTCTTATTGTCCTAATGTTTACATTGTTCGTTTAAATCAAAGGAAAGTTAAACTACGTCAACGGCTAACGTTAGCTAACAGCGTCAACGGTTATAATACATTTTAAAACTGACGTTACGTTACAAAACAACGTCATCTATGTAATGACCATAAGATAACATTAACCATAACGCTAAACATAAGGAGCAAAGCATGTCTTTCTGCACAAATGATCAGCTAGCTGGTCTTCTTTGAAACAGCGAAGGTCGTTGAACAAAACTCAAGTAACGGATATCAGTATCCGGTTATTTCCGACAGTTCTTTAACATACAAGGACTTTCCTTTTTAATATTAGTACATGATTAAAACATTATACATTGACCACATTTTAAAAGGATATAGTCAAGGTATATGGTACTTTCCATCAAATGTTACGTATGTGTCCTACAAACTAAACATTCTGGCATGTAAACCTACATTTCTTACAGCAATATAGCCAAAAACATTATGAGCTGGGCTGTTGTGTTGTAATGAAAACAAGGGCATATGTTGGTCATTTCCTCATGGCTTGATGTGAAAAACAATTGGGGAAATTAGTGTATCGGTTTTTATTGTGCTGCATATTTATAAAAGTGTTGGACCCAATACGTTAGAAAAGTCTTTAATGATTCTATTTATTCCTTCACTTCAGAACTACATGATTAATTTCAGTGATCTCTATGTTTGCCAAACTTTGTGAGGTGAATACGTTCAGGGAAAAGTAGCTTGGCTCTGAATCAGAATTCCTTTATTTGTCCCACAACGGGGGGATGTACATTATTACAACAGCAGAAATATAGTGCAGATAAAGTGAAGAGAATAGACTTACATATGAAGAAATGAAAAATAACTAAGTATGCACACTTTATTATTAATTTTAAAAAAACAACACAAAGCAGATAAGTAAACCATGGTAAAAAAAGTAGCAGAGTATATAATTTTTTCAAAAGAGACCATATAACATTCATGAGGTAGCTTGTACTCTTTGCCAATGGTAAATACATTGAGAGGAAAATGCTAATATTTTACTAAATTCTTCATGAAAACGTTAGAGGTGTGGAGGTGTCCTGTTAAATGTAGTTTGTTGCTGATTTCCCCTCCTTTCCATCCACAGTTTCTCAAAGCCAGCGTGCGGTCGGGGATCCGGCTGCAGAGCTCTGCTGCTGCTGCCAGTGCTGCTGCATCTAACAACGCATCCCTCGGCTTCTCATTTGGTGAGAAGGAAGTAGAATAGATGATTAAAACCTATCATGCTATCATTCATGACCAGTTTCCCCAGTTTTGAAGTTACTGATTTCGTGTTTTGCTGCTTTGACCCACAGAGCTGTCTGAGCAACAGAAAGAGTTCCAACAGGTGGCGAGGAAGTTTGCTCGTGAAGAGATCCTCCCTGCTGCAGCGGAGTATGACAGGAGTGGTGAAGTGAGTATAATATATGCAAATAATAGATTATATTCAATTATAATCGTATTCAATTTTGTTGTTTGTTTACGGTTCAGTTTGTTTGTCGGTTTATGGAGCTGTGTAGTATTGGCTAAGGAAGAACCCTTTATCTTATGCCATTTCTACACTGTAGCTTATGTGCATTAAAACCTCTGAATCTTGAATCTTTAAATATTTGCACCGATCCTTATCATGTGGCGAATACATAGATTTGTTTTGTGCTGGTGTAACGTGAATGTCCCCTGAAAGTGGTGATCATATTATTTTCTAGAAAGATTGAATAACTCTTAAATATCCTGTTTTGCAGTATCCTATGCCCATCATCAAGAAAGCATGGGAACTCGGTTTAATTAATGGCCACATTCCACAGGAGTATGGTATGTTATTTATTTGCTGATTGACTATTTCATCTTTTCACAACGTATACCCTGGCACATCTTGTCTCAGATTAATTTAGTTTGAAGGTGATGGCCTAAATACCCACACACAAATAAAGAATAGCATCTCAGTTTAAGTATGTTTAAATGTTTTTTATCTAATTGAAAATTAAGTGAAGGTTTATTAATGCCTGTGTAAAAACACCTTGACACACCTTACTATGTTTGTCCCTTTGTTTTCAGGTGGAATGGGCTTGACAATCTTTGACAACTGCCTCATCACAGAGGAGTTGGCTTATGGCTGCACAGGCATACAGACCGCTATCGAAGCAAACTCTCTGGGAGTAAGTAGTCGTTTTTCCTGTTTTTTATTTGAAATCAAATCAAAATATAGTCCACCACGATGGTCATTTTTCAAAACTGATTTTCAAATCCAACGTTTAATCATCTGTTTCTCTCTCACAGCAAATGCCTGTTATTCTAGCCGGCAATGAAGCGCAGAAGACTAAATACCTGGGTAGGATGATGGAGGAGCCTCTCATGTGTGTAAGTATGAGAAATAACACCGGCGTAGTCATGCTTGTTGATGTTGATAGCACACATATTCAAAAAATAGTCTGTTTATGTGAAAAAAAGTCTTCATCCAAGGATGTAAATGACAGAACAAATGAATAGCCACTGCCCTATGTAAATCATTCACTGTGTTATTTGTATTAATGCAAAGATCACAAATAACACATGAAAACAGGTATAGCTCTTTCTTGCCTCAGATCTGACGGGGTTAACTGACTGCTGGGTGTTTTCTGCAGGCGTACTGTGTGACGGAGCCCGGCGCCGGCTCTGATGTGGCCAGCCTCAAGACCCGCGCTGTGAAGGTGGGAGACGAGTACGTTGTTAACGGGCAGAAGATGTGGATCACCAATGGTGGGAAAGCAAACTGGTATGTACTGTTTCTCTTATTGTACACTAAGAATATAAACTCATTTTCCACTTTTATGTTTGTGATGCTACGAAATCTGAACATGATAACTTTGGTTAAAGGAGGATTTATTGAAGGACTTTGTATTAGACTGCTTTAGTTTAAGCTAGGTGTATCTAATAACCTGTCAACTGATATGTATATGTATGTATGTGTATCCATAAAGCTCATAAATACACATACATCTGTCTGTTGCTCTAAGGTTTTTTGAACTTTTCTACGTCTCTTATACTCCTAGGTACTTCCTCCTGGCCCGGTCTAACCCAGATCCTAAATGTCCTACCAGCAAGGCTTTCACTGGCTTCATTGTGGAGGCTGACACGCCTGGAATTATAGTAGGAAGGAAGGTAAGATGAGGCTCAATTGTTCTAGGAATGTAGTTTTATCCATAGCTAAATGTAGTAATACCTGTAATGGTAATTTGCAACGTTGCATGTGTGCTCCCAAAGCTGTGATAGTACATTTTAGGAAGTAACAGAATATACAAACCGATGCCATTTTTACAATTTATCTGGGAAAAGTCGCCTATCCCCAAGACTCCAAAAGAATTCTTTAGAATGTTATTGTGTGTAAAATCCCCTAAATGTATATAATTCACCTGTACAATTAACGTTCTTTCTAGAGACAGAATCTTGCTAAATGTCCCTCTGCTTTGAGACTTGTTTTTTGTCTCCTTGTGAGCTCCTTATGAACTCTTCCTCCAGATTAATGTTGTGTATTTGTATAAAATAACATTAGATTTGAATTGATAGGAAAACATCTGCTATCCAGTCAGAGTGGTCCCATCCTCCCGGTGGATTGTTTCTCACTGTGATATGCACACCACAAGATAACAGGGCTTTCGTCTGTTTTGTGCTTATAGGAGATTAACATGGGCCAGAGGTGCTCCGATACCAGAGGCATCACTTTTGAGGATGTGAGGATACCGAAGGAGAACGTCCTGATCGGAGAGGGGTCCGGATTCAAAATTGCCATGGGGGCCTTCGATAACACAAGGCCACCGGTAAGTCTCCTTACTGTAACTGAACTTGAAATTTGTAGCACCATGTATAAATGTCTCTTGTTTTACATCTCATATCTGATATTATATTGCTACATCCAAACAATTGGATACCAAACTGTTCATGCTAATGTGATTATCACTGAAGACATGTATCTATGATGCTAATGTAATTATTGCTTGGCAGGTGGCAGCGGGAGCCACAGGTCTGGCACAGAGGGCGCTTGAGGAAGCAACCAACTACGCAATGGAGAGGAAGACCTTCGGAAAATTTATTGCTGAGGTTGGTTCTCTTCATTTCATTCATCAGCAGAAAACCACACGTTCCATCACAGGCTTATAGCGCTGATACATCCCATTTGTAGTTCAATGAATTTACTGAAGAGTGCTGAAAGAATGACTTTTCAACTCTATAGTTTTCTATGTGGTTTTGTTTTAGTAAACATATATTTTTGTTTTACAGTAGTTTTGTTTTTCTTACGACTAGAATTAATACATCTTGCTCTTGTCGTTGAATTCCATGATTGCATATGCAAAACAGCAGGGATTAACTTTGACAAACGAAGCATAGCGCCATCTCCTGGAGTGTCTTGTTTGTACCGTTTCTTGGGATCGATGTTATTGAAATTCATGGACAATTATACTGTACTAATATATTTAAGCTAAAAAATCAAATGGCTTTTTTATTTTCATTTATGTTTATGTTTTGAATCAGATAATTTCGTTTCAGTTGAAATGATTTTCTTATAGGATATCATTTTTTATTAAATGTTTCAATGCTTGTTTTAGCTTTAGTTACAGGTATAGTGTTAAAAGGTGAGTAGAGGACTAACAGGCCCCTCTGTCTCCTCCTGTCTCACAGCACCAGGCCGTGTCCTTCATCCTGGCTGAGATGGCCATGAAGGTGGAGTTGGCCCGGATGGCGTACCAGCGCTCGGCCTGGGAAGTGGACCAGGGCCGCAGGAACACGTACTACGCCTCCATCGCCAAGGCCTTCGCCGGAGACATCGCCAACCAGGTGGCCTCTGACGCCGTGCAGGTGTTCGGAGGAAATGGCTTCAACAGCGAATACCCCGTGGAGAAGCTGATGAGAGATGCCAAGATCTACCAGGTTGGGTGCTGATGTTTCAGGGATTGGACCTAAGGACATCTAGAAAAGAAGACTATTCATTGTAAATTAGGGATGGGTACCGTTAAAGTTTTAACGGTACTACTACTTTTATCGATACCGCTTATCGATCCGGTCCTTTAACGGTACTCTTATCGCTTCTTTTGAAAAAAAAAAAAGGCAAATTAACTAAACAAATTGTAAATAATGTGAACTTACGGAACTGTAAAAAACAAACAAAACAAGAATTTACTGCAAAAATGCATTAGTACAGAGCAACACAGGTGGGGCAGACAGGTATGCTGCCAAAGGCCTAACGGTTCTTCTGGAGGAAGATTAAGGTATATATAACATACCTGACGTGGAAACGTTACTCGTGGATGGGGCTACAGAGCTACTAGAAAGACAGTCGAACCCGGTGCATTTCTCCGTCTGAATGTGGTGCACTTTTGCTAAATGTTTAGACAAATTGCTCGTGTTACCGCCCTTAGATACTAAACTCTTATTGCACTATTGGCAACGAGCATTGTCCACAACCACACTGTGTGTGTGTGTGTGTGTGTGTGTGTGTGTGTGTGTGTGTGTGTGTGTGTGTGTGTGTGTGTGTGTGTGTGTGTGTGTGTGGTGTGTGTGTGTGTGTGTGTGTGTGTGTGTGTGTGTGTGTGTGTGTGTGTGTGTGTGTGTGTGTGTGTGTGTGTGTGTGTGTGTTGTGTGTGTGTGTGTGTGTGATGTGTGTGTGTGTGTGTGTGTGTGTGTGTGTGTGTGTGTGTGTGTGTGTGTGTGTGTGTGTGTGTGTGTGTGTGTGTGTGTGTGTGTGTGTGTGTGTGGTGTGTGTGTGTGTGTGTGTGTGTGTGTGTGTGTGTGTGTGTGTGTGTGTGTGTGTGTGTGTGTGTGTGTGTGTGTGTGTGTGTGTGTGTGTGTGTGTGTGTGTGTGTGTGTGTGTGTGTGTGTGTGTGTGTGTGTGTGTGTGTGTGTGTGTGTGTGTGTGTGTGTGTGTGTGTGTGTGTGTGTGTGTGTGTGTGTGTAAACTGCCTCAACCCCTCGCACACAGACGGGGGAGAGAGATCTCTCGTCTGGATTGGAAAGATCGAAAATACATCATAGACGCATTTAGTAGTCTTATTGCATATTAGAAACGGAGTTGGCGAAACTAAAACTGCAATATAATGTTTATGTAGCAATAATACATATGACATATATTTTTTACATGTCTCCAGTACCGATAAAAAGACAGATAACGTCGGAGTTTAACGGTACCACGGTCTTTAATAATTCAGCCCCGGGGCCCCTTTAATACCGGGGCTCGGTACCCATCCCTAGTGTAAATGTAGTTGATACTGCAAGAGGTGCAGAAGTGTAACAACAAACTTGTTTTAATGACCTCTGGTAAAGCCTCCATTCAAAATAACTATTGTACACACACACTCAACTTTGGAATGGTTCAAATTGTATTTCGGGATGTTTATAAAACATTTCAAGCCCTGGATGTTGTGCACCTATTTGCTAATGGCTGAGGTCGTTAGAATAACTTTTCTAAATGTTATTTCATTTCCTTTGCAGATCTACGAGGGCACAGCTCAAATCCAGAGAATGATTATTGCTCGAGAACTCCTGGGAAAATACAAGAAATGAACTCTTCACACCTAACGTCCCTTATTCAGATGTACTAATGTTGTAACTTGTCTACACATACTGTACATGTGTTCCTGGGAATAGATCTGCTAATTTATACTCACAAAATGTTGTTTGCCGTATCAGCACTTAATCCGGGCCGAGCTTTGTTCACATTGATCCAGACTTTGCATCCGCCGTCCGCTTTTCTAATCAGAAAACATCAGAACCCTTCAACACCTGTACTAGTTTCTTTTTGAAATGCATTGTAGAACTGTTGCCTTACTTTGAGACTTGATAGGTTTGGGATCACCACATTCACGCAAGATATCACACGACTGTCCTGTCAGGCTCCAACCTCTGTAAATAATGTGAACCAGGAACAAATACAACACAAACAGATGAAGCATATGAACTATGAGAATAGTAGCCTTCTGATCCTTCTTGGAAGAAGCCAAGAATGTAATGCTCAAATTATAATGAATATTGTTTGAAAATAAACATCTGATGTTTCAGAATGCACTATTTTAGCTTTATATGATATGCTTGTATTTAATCATGCCATGCCTTTTACTTATGTGGACGCCAAGATTTGCGGTCTCAGAGGCATCATCTCTTAAAATCAATAAACTATAGTCTTGGCACAAAGCTGTAGAGTTGTTTATATCTAGTATGATATTTTGGTGACTGTTTGAGGGTACGTGGATCATTCTAAACGCACAGTTCACAGGCCCAGTCAAAACAGAGTGTCTCATTCAGGAGAGGAGGAGCAGGTTCAGCCTGATATTCATCCTTAAACTGTGTGTGCTGCAACTCTTTCAGTAAGTGTTGGTTTGGTTCGCATTTTAATTGGCAATAAAAGCATGTCAAAACAAAGATGTTGGTAATCATTTATCCAGGAACATTCTCAAAGATGTCCAGTTCATGCCTCCTTCCAAAAATCAGAACCAACTAAATATCTTTCTCACCAGAGTGTTAGAAACAAGTGAATATGTGTGGCTTAATACTTTGTTTATCAAATGCATATTGTCTGAATATGGTTTTAAAGTTATTAGTGTTAGGGAATAATTTGCTTAGGTATTCAACCTTCGACACAGTTCATAATTTTCTCCTCTCACTGTCTCCTTTCATGGCATAGGTCTACGGCCTTGGGTATTGCTGCTATCTCTTAAGGAGGGGGCAGCTTGGGCGCATTGTTGTTGCCAGTCTATGACAGAGCACAAGCCGCCATGAGGTAGTTTACTGTTCAGGGACGTCGGTTCCCTGGCGCACATTCTTTTCTATGGACGAGAGCTCTAGTTAGATTCAGGGTCCATAATTGTTTAATCTCACTGATAAAGAATGTTGATTATTACACTAGTCTGAACTAGTTAAAACCTCGAGCTGCAGAACAGTTCTTCAGAATTGGTTTGGCAACCGCTGTGTCAACTCGTGACACAGCGTGAGTAGAGCTGTGACCACCTGTCTTGTCAATTCTCCGGCCGTAACTCCAAATAAACCACCAGTGTTTGCCATCAAAGCTCCAGCTCTCCTCGTGCCTCTGAGTCCTGTTTCCAATTGCTTCAGAAGTTCCCCCCACAATTAGAAATAAACAGTTGCCATCCAATATAGAGAGGTATCAGTTTTACACTTGATCATGGTGATCCTATTCAGAAAGTTGAGAGCAACCCATCCGGGTACTTTCCCCCTACGTTGTGGCCGCGCTACTCGTAGGGTGAATTTATCTGGTGTCATTTGGCTGACGGTAAGTGCAATGCTGCAAATCCGATCAAAACCAGAACAGGACCGTGCATTTTTTCAACTACATGAAGCCCAGGTAGGATGGTCAGTGAGGGAAAGGGGATTGATGTCCTTTCAGAGTAACAGTGAACGAGTGGCAAACAACACTTAAACAAAATAACACAAAACAACAGAATTTCTTTGACTTTAAAAGTGTTTAATATTTTAATGCTGCATCTAGATTCATCACCTTGACTTTAAACATTACAACTGTGCACTTTGACGACTGACGGTAACCTCATTAGCATCATAATTGATGCTAACTGTGATCAAGTGTTTGTTTACTGTTTTCGTTTTCTCTGTGAACGGTCTGAAGCCAAAGATTTCTTCTATTATTGTCCTTTTTTTATAATTGGAAGTAAAGAAACTTGTAATTCTGGAGCTTTTTTGTTGTTTAAAGTGCAACACAGCAGCTTGACGAAAGTATATTTTTCCACTGTGCGCCGATTTGTTGGTTTCACCTGTAAAAGGGGGCGGGGCTGTTTGACGCCAGCAGCGACGCACTGACGTCATAGGACAGTGACGTCATCTATGCGATGGAAGAACGATGACGTCATAGGGATCTACTTGCTTCTACTATTAGAACATTTGTGTTCAGTGAGACACTTTTGAAGACAGACACTGCAGTCGGTCGGTAAAATCCTCCAGAGAGACAAGAATTAATTAATTTTATTCCATATTCAAAACAGACAAATAACCCGTGATAGCCATGGTGTTCCTTTGTCTTGGTTATGTTGTGGGCACTTATGTCACAAAGGGAGTGAAGGATTTTCTGAACCCTCGTCCTCCCACAGCGACCCCGTTCAACCAGCAAAGACCTGAGCATCATGAATTAAGAAGAGGAGAAAGCTCAGGAGAGGAGTTGGAGGAGGTTGCTCCAGTTTCCCGGACTTGCTGTTGTCACCGACACAACAACTGGCCTTTCACACAAGTCTGGAGAAATGCTCCCATTAGCACTTTCCTCCCTTGTGTCCAGGGTGGTCAGGGAACACAACAGGTTCATCAAAGTGAGGCTGTCAGGTTGCTCAGGCTCCCTTGGATGCCTCAGCCACCTCAGACCCCAAATGGAGGTGGACTTCCTCTACTTGAACAGCTGAGAGCTCACATCACATACATGATTGGAAATAGATATGTGATAGGAGGAGTTACTCTTTTAGGGATTGCAGTCATTATTCCTTTTGCTCGAAGAAGAATTTTTGGTAGTTTTGCGCCGTTGGTAGGATCTACAACTGTATACAGAATAGGAGGTGTTATTCCTAAAGTACCAGACGTTTTTTCATCTATTTATTCCGTGGCATATAGATGGATAGTCGCTGCTGCGCCCAAGGTACTGAAAGGATTTTCATCTGCATGTTCAGGCGCGAGGCGAAGGATAGTTGCTGTTGGTCCTGAGCTGATAGGAGCTGCTTCAGTAACATTGTCAGTGGCCAAATCAGGGATTGCAGTCGCTCTTTCCTTGATACAATTTGTTGGCCTGTGCATTAACCACACATTAGTCTTAGTTATTGGGGCAGCACTGCTGATGGTTTCCTTCATCATGTACTCGCTCGTTTTTATAAGTCAAGACGTTTTCAACTTCTTAGTGCTCTGTGGACTGTTCTACATGAGAAGGCCTGCTGGATACCGTGTAGGCATAATGGTGCAAACCCTCAGACATCCAGAGGATCCAAACATTATCATCAGAAGGAATGTGTTCTTTCTTTATTACAATGAGCATGCTCCACGATTTAACCAGCAAAGAAACGCCTTTTGGGTGTAGATCCTGCTGCAGTGTGGCCCTATGATAATACGGGGGGGGGGGGGGGGGGAGGTGTTTAAAATAGAAAACTGAAAGTGAGCATTATGTTTCTGTCCCTTTCTTATTCTGTAATTGTATATTTTGTACTTTTAATGCTCAATGCATTCTTTACAAAGGCACGTCATAACTCTAAAAAAATGAACTGAAAATAGTGAAGGTATGCAACATTTTCTGTTGTGAATAAATATGTAACTCACATCTGGTAACCACACACTCATTCAATGTGAAATTACTTTACTGTATCAATTTGTTTTATTTGTATTATATATTTACATTTGATTGTCTTCTTGCAGATTTATGTTGGAGTTATGAGGATGAAGGATGAACCAAAACGCTTTTAACTGGATTATGGTGCCCATGTTTTGTTGTACCCCGATGCGAGGGAGGTTAGAAATTCAAAATGTTTAACTTTTACTATTTTTTTACAATTGTTTTTACTAGTACTATTAATATAGCCAGTCAGGCTCCAGAATTTAATCAGCAAAGATTCAACTTTTGGCCGTAGATCCTCTCCCTGCTAAATTGGAGCAGCAGCGTTGCCCTATCATTCACTTCAGCAATGAAAAATAAATAAATAAATATTTAAAAATTGCCAAACAAATTAAGTCATGATTTTTAGTAAAAAAATATATATTTCTAGTATTTGAACTTAATGTTTTCCTGAAATTGAAGCACTTATTTCAACACTCATTTGTTAGATAGATTTTTTGACAGAGAGCTTTTCCCGGATGGGTAGATAATGTTGAATGAGGCTCCCTTTCATTTCAGATGATATCTTTCTTAATCAGCGCAACACAATACATTGGTAAAACTCAAATAGACTAAAATGTTGTATAGTCGAAGTATCAGGGCCGTCCCTGGCCAACTTGGGGACCCAAGCGACCTTGCGAGATGAGATTTACAAATACACACTTGCAACTGATAACACTGGCAATGATTTTATATTTATTCGACTATTCAAAAAAAATCATGCTTCAAAGAAAGTGGGGGAACGGCGATCCCCCGCGTCCAACGACCACTGCTGCCATCCAAAAAGTCACTTTGAGATGGAATCAGAGGACAGTGACACTGGCAGTGGCGACTGGTCATTAGGGGCAGGTGGGGCACAGCCCCACCTAGTGTCAGCAGAAAGTATTACAAATAATGATTACAAAAATGCAAAAAAATAAATAAAAAAATATATAAAATATATTTTAAGATCATGTTTAATCATCTGATTCGTCTGTACATTGCTGTTTTAGTCTGTGTTCTTCTAATTAGTGTGTCTACAGTCACAGTGTGTGCCTATTGAGCTGTTTAGAGCCATGTGGGACAAAACCTGATTATGCCCCTTCCTCTCGCTGTGAAGTCAACGGTGACTGTAAAAACTACACTGCGCATGCTCAGAGTATTTTGTAATGAAATGTGTGTGTCAAAAAAATAATGACCAGAGGGGCACGGAGCTACCATCCCCACCATACGTCATCTCAAATCATTCAGAGCTGATTGGCTGTAAGTACGTGTGCCGCGAAAAGTGTGCTGTGTGAAGAGGAGACGAGAGAGCTGCAGTGGCGCGTCCTAAAACCAGGAAGTAAGCACAAAAAAGCAATGAGATTTCTCCAGAGGATTTTAGAAAATAGCTCGAAATAAGATCTGTGGGAAACGTACCTGTTAGATAAATGCACGTTTTGATTAGCCGGATAACATCCACATGTCTACCCTACTTTTATAATTTTTTTATCATAAATCTATCGATTAGATTTATGATAGACTTTTGAAACTACAGGAAGATAAGGAGGACTTTTACAAAAAAGTAATAGAAATGTTTGTCCAGAAGGATAGGCAAATGGACTTCATCTTCAAGTCAAGGTAAGACCGCCATTTTATTGAAAATGGGATCTTACTAAGAGAGAACAATTCAATATTTAAATGATAAAATTACATTTTTTGGGTATCCTTTTGTTGAACTGTCTGTTTAAAATTAATCGAAGCATCAGACAAAAAAAGCTTTTGAAAATAATATTATATTTTGGTTTAGGTCAAAATATAATATTTGTAAACCTGAAGAGTCAGTGCCAGTGCCTCACCAGCCATGAACCTCACTGCACGTCACTGCAGAAGCTTATATATAGACATCTAAGTTTTTTGTGCCCCACCACTTTTGTACATATAAAAACGCCACTGGACACTGCTATGAGTGAAGAAGAGGCAGAAGAAGATGTCTGTGGACAAGTGGACAAAGAAAACCAACAACAATCCATCCCTCATATACTTATGTTCATATAATAACTTGCTTTATATTTTGTTTTTGTCATTGTTAATGTGTAAAGTCAACATGTATATTTTCTACTTTCTTGTTTATTTCCAGTCTTTTTTAATCGTTATTGTACAATGCCATGTCTTTTATGCTGCTGCAACACAACAATGTCCCAAATTGAGATCAATAAAGTGCTATCTTATCTTATCTCTTATCTGAACCCAATGGCCGCCCAGTCAGTGATTATGTGGACATTGAGCCCCAACCAAATAAACACACCAAGCCCCGTGACAGGTATCGCTGGATGAAAAGATATTTGATCAGTCCCAATACTGATTTCTCTGCTCCAGATATCACAGAGGATGTCATTTCTGCAAAGCTCTAAAGATGCCAAAGCAGGAGATGCTGAACAGGAGACAGTTTCAGGCAGATCTAGCATCCTCTCTCATCCTGGTAACAATGCTTTTCTGCTTTTCTGAAATACAGAAGAGGATTAGGACCACATGTGGATTTATCTTTTGGACCTGACCAAAACTGATTTTTTCTTTTGAGTAATAAATCAAAATTCTTACTTAAATCTCAGATCTATGAAAACTAATTCTGAAGGTTTTCATGAAAATAAATAAAATATATTTTAAGAAAAAGTCAGATTTCTGAGATTTTCTTTAAAATAAATTGAAAATCTGAATTTCTTTTGTAAAAGATTTTTTTTAAATCAGAATTCTGACTTTCACTAGTAAAGAACATGTTGAGGTCTGACCAAAGTGATTTTTTCCTAACTTTAATCTCAGATTTCTGTAATTTCATTAAAAAAAAGGAATACAAAAATATATTTATTCTGAATTCTGAGATTTTCAGAAAAAAAATGTTCTTAAGAAAAAGATTTATTAAAAATATTCTGAAATCTGACTTGTTTCTCAATATTCTGACTAAAATCTTGAAACATAAAAAAAATATCACTTTAGTTCAGATCTCACATTTCTCCACATGTTCCTAACCCTCTTCCATAGACGTTTCGTCCTCTCCATTCTTTGGTGTAAATAAATGCACTTGTGTTCACTTTCCCCCCCGACTCTCTCAATGTTATTTGTTGTCGTGTGTTACTGTCTCCTTTTTTGTCCTAGAGCTTATTGGGGACGTAGCAGTAAAACAAGAACTACATGTATTAAAAATTCAACTCAACTTAGTGCAGCTTCACTGGAGAGGAGAGATCATTCATTTTAAGATTACAAACAAAGACTGAGATTTTCACTTGTGTCCTCTTAGCTCTTTTATTAACAAGAAAAACTCCAACATTTTATTTTGTACAGACATGTAAATGTGGCACTCATCTCACATCTTGAACATAGAAACACAATTTATTACAAACTCAACCTGTTGGCTTTTCTTTGAATGTGTTTTCTTTCCTTCTTCAAACTTTCATTGATGCATTCAACACATTGAGACTTAGTCAAAAATAAAAGACATTTAGAATAAAATATCTACAATGAAAGAAGCTCTGGTGCTTTCTCTCTCTCATGCTTTACAAGAGAAACAACAACATACAAATACATCAATATCGATATTCAACAAATATTTAGAGCAAAGTTTACATTTCCATGCAGAGAAATATGAGTTGAGGTTAACAGAAATCCTCCTGAGCAGTGACAGCCTCCATGGCTAAACAGACACAGGAAGGAGCGCCGCCTAAAGAAACTCCAACATCTACAGAACAACTCATGAGAAGATGTTAAAGCACATCCCATAATGTTTGATTGACAGCTGATCTCTGTGCAGTGAAGACATGAACAATCAGCTCTCAGCAACAATGATGGACACACAATGAGTTTAAGAAGTAGAAGAGTTCCTCAAATGACTTCAGGCTATTTCAGTTTACAAAACTCAGCTGTGGCTCCATCATAAAGCCAAACACCAGCATGTAGCGGCTGAGTGAATGTGGTCTGGACTCTGTGGAGGAGAGTCATGGTTTCAGAGATGCTGTAGAAGGACAGAATACCTGCTCTGTGATCCAGGTACACTCCTACTCTGGAGCACAGAGGACCTGAGACGGGAGTGTTGATACTGTTGTAACGAAATGAATAACTGTTTTGTTGACACTCTAAGGACCAAGATTTGTCATTGAGTCCAAATCCACATTCATCCCCCCACCCTGCTCTGCTGATATTCTTGTATGCGACTGCAACACGAACTTCTCTCCCTCTCCACTCCACCTCCCAGTAACAACGTCCAGTCAGACTCTCTCTACTCAGGACCTGAACATAATGAATGAATCTGTCTGGGTGACTAGAATAAGACTGATGTTGTCCCATGTATGTTGCTTTTCTGCTCCCCTCAGATAATAACAGATATGTGTATGCTGTGTTTGGATCCAGAGTGATCTCCTGTGAATATTTTAAGAACCCAGCTCTGGTGGTGGGCTCTGCTGCTGACAGTAAAACATCCACTTCAGTCGGTGAGACGTTTGTCCATTCCTCTCTCAGGACGTCCTGTAGTTTGTCTCTGACTGCTGACAGGGCCGCCGTCACGTCCTCAAAGTAGCTCAGAGGACGGATGTTGATGCTGGATGAGTGTGTAGGTTCACTGAGGGCTGACAGTGAGGGGTAGCTGTGCAGAAACTGGTTGTGATCCTCTGTGTGAGACAGCAGCTTCAGCTCAGCGTCTCTCCTCTTCAGCTCAGCCATCTCCTGCTCCAGCTTCTCCTGAAGCTCTTTGACTTGACTCACTTCACTCTTCTGCTGGGATCTGACCTGCTGCTTCACATCAGAGCTTCTTTTCTCCATGAGACGGATCAGCTCAGTGAACATCTTCTCACTGTCCTCCACTGCTTTATCAGCAGAGCCATTGACGGCCTCCACCTCCTGCTGAAGCAGCTTCACCTCCTTCTCTCTGTCCTGGATTCTCTGCTGGATGTTTAGTCGACTCCCCTCCAGCTCTCTCTGCCTCTCAGTCCTCTCTGCTGCAGCTGACACTGTGTCGTGGCCTTTGTGTTCGTCCACAGAGCAGAGATAACAGATACACTGCTGATCAGTGCGGCAGAACATCTTCATCACCTCGTCATGACGAGAGCAGATGTTCTCCTGGAGCTTCTTGGAGGGCTCCACCAGCTTGTGTTTTTTAAACGTAGCTGCGTCATAATGAGGCTGGAGGTGTTTGTCACAATAAGAGGCCAGACACACGAGGCAGGACTTACAGGCTCTAAGTTTTCTCCCAGTGCAGAAATCACAGGCCACATCTTCAGCTCCAGCATAGCAGTGATCAGCAGGAGCAGCTTGGAGTCCAGTCTTCTTCAGCTCCTCCACTAAAGCTGCTAACATGGTGTTTTTCAGCAGGACAGGCCTCGGTGTGAAGCTCTGCCTACACTGAGGGCAGCTGTGGATCTTCTTCTCATCCTCTCCATCCCAGTGGGCTTTAATACACTTCATGCAGTAGCTGTGTCCACAGGTAGTCGTCACCGGATCCTTCAGTAGATCCAGACAGATCGAACAAGAGAAGGTTTCCCGGTCCAGCTGAACTCCTTTCTGCGCCATTTCACCTCTCAGTAGCAGCGAGTGTCTGAGTTTCACTTCCTGAGAGCTGAAACTATGTGAGCTGTGATCTGAACAGGATGTGTGTGTGCAGTGAATGTGGCCTATCAGCTCTTGTACTTTACCCACATGTTGGTTACACCCATCCCCCTCAGTGTGGATCTAAAGGGGAGGAGCCAGGAAATACAGAGTGGAGCTGGCTGTGTCTGAGAGCAGGAAGAAGAGGGAGGGCTACATTTGAAAACAGTCTTCAGCTGTAAAATATTTGTTTTAAATTCAGGCTTTTGTAGCACACAGCTCCACACTCATGGTAGCAGTGGTGAAAGAAGTACTCAGATATTCTACTAAAGCAAAAGTAGAAATACTACAGGGTAAAAATACTCTGTAACAAGTAAAAGTACAAAAGCATTGGTATCAAAATATACTTTAAGTACCAAAAGTAAAAGTACTCCTTATGCATAATGGCCCTTTTCAGAATCGTATATATATATATATATATATATATATATATATATATTGAGTTACTATAATGATTATTGATGTGTTTTATCACAGTTAGTAAATGTAGAGCTAATTTGAGCAACTGTATGTCCTGCTGCTGGATATCTTATCCTATAAATATCTGTCAAAGTGTATTTAATAACTGATTTATATTTTGAATTATCTACTAATCTATATCTAACTAGTAACTAAAAGCTGTCTAGTAGAAGTATAAAGCAGCATAAACTGAGACATATTGGCATCAAAAAATAGTTAAAGTACCAAAAGTAAAAGTACTTACTGCGCCCAATGTCCCATTTTAGAATCTTATATTGAATTACTGGATTCTTTCATTTTGTTTACGTTAATGTGTTCATCACAGCTGTTAAAAGTGGAGCAACGTTCACTTTATATACTGCTGCTGGATATCTTATAATAATAATAATAATAATATATCACTGTTTATTCATATTTTGTTTAATCTAATCATTTGTATTTGTAAAGTAACTAGTAACTCATTTTGTCAAATAAATGCAATGCTTTCTGCGGTCATGACTACTTCACTTTGACTGTGGTCTTTTTTCAGCTCTTTAATGAATAAGAAAACCCCCTGCAGTCGTATATTTTCCAGACCTGAGGTGGTTTACAAATATCTCCTGAAAATGAATTCACAAGGCAGTAAAAACTGAAAATCCATGCTTTTTCCTCATGACTTCTTTCAGTCAGGTAACACAGTATCTGGGATGCATTGTCTTCAAACTGTTAACTCTGTATGTAAGGACTCCACGGTGCAGACCCATGGAGAGAAATCAAGTGTAGTGATTGTCTCTGGTGCTCCAATGTATAGTAAATGCTCTTCAGCCCCACCCTTGGAACAAACTCCCAGCAGCTTCACATCTGATAATCACCACCGGACAGGTCAGGAATTATATTCTATTCTATTTTATTTGTAGTGTATGAGTTTGAGATTGTGCACTATATACTCAACATGTTAGGTACAAACCATTTACGGTTAAACAGAAAAGGTTCAAATCCTCTGTTACCTGTAAGAAAACTAAAGCACAGAATTGTTAAACAGAGGATTGGCATTCATATCATCTGACACCATATCTGTCTGCATGCCATATCCCGCATTAACCACAGAGTAGCAGCGTTGCCTCTTAACCCATTCATATACCACCCTTTATGTATACAGTCTATGATTCCAGCAAATTAAACTAAAAGCATTAGATTCCTCACTAAACTGTGTTCCTCAGATCAGGGGAATGTTTTATGAGTGGCATTCAACTGCAGTCTGATCTCATGTGAACTTCAGGCATGTGGTTTGGGTTGAGGTGAGGTTTCCGCAGCCAACTTGGGGCCCCAAGCGACATTGTGAGATGAGGCCCCCCCCCCACCCCACCGACAGGAGTGAAACCATTTTTTTGGAAACAAAGTACTTTGCAAATATAATTCCTGTTTATTATTGTTATCAACACAGTTACTTTTTTATACAGTGAGGTAAATGGTAAATGTGCATGTATGTCGTTCAGTATGCGTTTACAGGTGAATACGTCTGCATTTCCTGCCAAATACTAGCCTCAAAAAGATTAAAATATAATTAATGCAAATAAACTACTTCTACTAATAATCATAATCATAATCAATTCAATAATATAAATACTATATTGTTTTATTATAATATAGTTGTAATATAGTCAAGACAAAACGTGCTTATTACATGCTCAAAAACTGATATTTCTTAACCTGTTAAGCCCGAGAGACCCCGGTACCGGTGCACTGCCGCAACATCTTTCTACTTTCTTGTTTATTTCCAGTCTTTTTTAATCGTTATTGTACAATGCCATGTCTTTTATGCTGCTGCAACACAACAATGTCCCAAATTGAGATCAATAAAGTACTATCTTATCTTATCTCTTATCTGAACCCAATGGCCGCCCAGTCAGTGATTATGTGGACATCGAGCCCCAACCAAATAAACACACCAAGCCCCGTGACAGGTATCGCTGGCTGAAAAGATATTTGATCAGTCCCAATACTGATTTCTCTGCTCCAGATATCACAGAGGATGTCATTTCTGCAAAGCTCTAAAGATGCCAAAGCAGGAGATGCTGAACAGGAGACAGTTTCAGGCAGATCTAGCATCCTCTCTCATCCTGGTAACAATGCTTTTCTGCTTTTCTGAAATACAGAAGAGGATTAGGACCACATGTGGATTTATCTTTTGGACCTGATCAAAACTGATTTTTTCTTTTGAGTAATAAATCAAAATTCTTACTTAAATCTCAGATCTATGAAAACTAATTCTGAAGGTTTTCATGAAAATAAATAAAATATATTTTATTTTATATTTTATTTCTGAGATTTTCTTAAAAAAAATTGAAAATCTGAATTTCTTTTGTAAAAGAATATTTTTTTTATCAGAATTCTGACTTTCACTAGTAAAGAACATGTTGAGGTCTGACCAAAGTGATTTTTTCCTAACTTTAATCTCAGATTTCTGTAATTTCATTAAAAAAAAGGAACAAAAAAAAATATTTATTCTGAATTCTGAAAAAAAATGTTCTTAATCAAAATAACACAAAACAACAGAATTTCTTTGACTTTAAAAGTGTTTAATATTTTAATGCTGCATCTAGATTCATCACCTTGACTTTTAACATTACAACTGTGCACTTTGACGACTGACGGTAACCTCATTAGCATCATAATTGATGCTAACTGTGATCAAGTGTTTGTTTACTGTTTTCGTTTTCTCTGTGAACGGTCTGAAGCCAAAGATTTCTTCTATTATTGTCCTTTTTTTATAATTGGAAGTAAAGAAACTTGTAATTCTGGAGCTTTTTTGTTGTTTAAAGTGCAACACAGCAGCTTGACGAAAGTATATTTTTCCACTCTGCGCCGATTTGTTGTTTTCACCTGTAAAAGGGGGCGGGGCTGTTTGACGCCAGCAGCGACGCACTGACGTCATAGGACAGTGACGTCATCTATGCGATGGAAGAACGATGACGTCATAGGGATCTACTTGCTTCTACTATTAGAACATTTGTGTTCAGTGAGACACTTTTGAAGACAGACACTGAGACAAGAATTAATTAATTTTATTCCATATTCAAAACAGACAAATAACCCGTGATAGCCATGGTGTTCCTTTGTCTTGGTTATGTTGTGGGCACTTATGTCACAAAGGGAGTGAAGGATTTTCTGGACCCTCGTCCTCCCACAGCGACCCCGTTCAACCAGCAAAGACCTGAGCATCATGAATTAAGAAGAGGAGAAAGCTCAGGAGAGGAGTTGGAGGAGGTTGCTCCAGTTTCCCGGACTTGCTGTTGTCACCGACACAACAACTGGCCTTTCACACAAGTCTGGAGAAATGCTCCCATTAGCACTTTCCTCCCTTGTGTCCAGGGTGGTCAGGGAACACAACAGGTTCATCAAAGTGAGGCTGTCAGGTTGCTCAGGCTCCCTTGGATGCCTCAGCCACCTCAGACCCCAAATGGAGGTGGACTTCCTCTACTTGAACAGCTGAGAGCTCACATCACATACATGATTGGAAATAGATATGTGATAGGAGGAGTTACTCTTTTAGGGATTGCAGTCATTATTCCTTTTGCTCGAAGAAGAATTTTTGGTAGTTTTGCGCCGTTGGTAGGATCTACAACTGTATACAGAATAGGAGGTGTTAGTCCTAAAGTACCAGACGTTTTTTCATCTATTTATTCTGTGGCATATAGATGGATAGTCGCTGCTGCGCCCAAGGTACTGAAAGGATTTTCATCTGCATGTTCAGGCGCGAGGCGAAGGATAGTTGCTGTTGGTCCTGAGCTGATAGGAGCTGCTTCAGTAACATTGTCAGTGGCCAAATCAGGGATTGCAGTCGCTCTTTCCTTGATACAATTTGTTGGCCTGTGCATTAACCACACATTAGTCTTAGTTATTGGGGCAGCACTGCTGATGGTTTCCTTCATCATGTACTCGCTCGTTTTTATAAGTCAAGACGTTTTCAACTTCTTAGTGCTCTGTGGACTGTTCTACATGAGAAGGCCTGCTGGATACCGTGTAGGCATAATGGTGCAAACCCTCAGACATCCAGAGGATCCAAACATTATCATCAGAAGGAATGTGTTCTTTCTTTATTACAATGAGCATGCTCCACGATTTAACCAGCAAAGAAACACCTTTTGGGTGTAGATCCTGCTGCAGTGTGGCCCTATGATAATACGGGGGGGGGGGGGGGGAGGTGTTTAAAATAGAAAACTGAAAGTGAGCATTATGTTTCTGTCCCTTTCTTATTCTGTAATTGTATATTTTGTACTTTTAATGCTCAATGCATTCTTTACAAAGGCACGTCATAACTCAAAAAAATGAACTGAAAATAGTGAAGGTATGCAACATTTTCTGTTGTGAATAAATATGTAACTCACATCTGGTAACCACACACTCATTCAATGTGAAATTACTTTACTGTATCAATTTGTTTTATTTGTATTATATATTTACATTTGATTGTCTTCTTGCAGATTTATGTTGGAGTTATGAGGATGAAGGATGAACCAAAACGCTTTTAACTGGATTATGGTGCCCATGTTTTGTTGTACCCCGATGCGAGGGAGGTTAGAAATTCAAAATGTTTAACTTTTACTATTTTTTTACAATTGTTTTTACTAGTACTATTAATATAGCCAGTCAGGCTCCAGAATTTAATCAGCAAAGATTCAACTTTTGGCCGTAGATCCTCTCCCTGCTAAATTGGAGCAGCAGCGTTGCCCTATCATTCACTTCAGCAATGAAAAATAAAGAAAGAAATATTTAAAAATTGCCAAACAAATTAAGTCATGATTTTTAGTAAGAAAATATATATTTCTAGTATTTGAACTTAATGTTTTCCTGAAATTGAAGCACTTATTTCAACACTCATTTGTTAGATAGATTTTTTGACAGAGAGCTTTTCCCGGATGGGTAGATAATGTTGAATGAGGCTCCCTTTCATTTCAGATTATATCTTTCTTAATCAGCGCAACACAATACATTGGTAAAACTCAAATAGACTAAAATGTTGTATAGTAGAAGTATCAGGGCCGTCCCTGGCCAACTTGGGGACCCAAGCGACCTTGCGAGATGAGCCGCCCCCCCCCCCACCTCATTTACAAATACACACTTGCAACTGATAACACTGGCAATGATTTTATATTTATTCGACTATTCAAAAAAAATCATGCTTCAAAGAAAGTGGGGGAACGGCGATCCCCCGCGTCCAACGACCACTGCTGCCATCCAAAAAGTGATTTTGAGATGGAATCAGAGGACAGTGACACTGCTATGAGTGAAGAAGAGGCAGAAGAAGATGCCTGTGGACAAGTGGACAAAGAAAACCAACAACAATCCATCCCTCATATACTTATGTTCATATAATAACTTGCTTTATATTTTGTTTTTGTCATTGTTAATGTGTTAAGTCAACATGTATATTTTCTACTTTCTTGTTTATTTCCAGTCTTTTTTAATCGTTATTGTACAATGCCATGTCTTTTATGCTGCTGCAACACAACAATGTCCCAAATTGAGATCAATAAAGTACTATCTTATCTTATCTCTTATCTGAACCCAATGGCCGCCCAGTCAGTGATTATGTGGACATCGAGCCCCAACCAAATAAACACACCAAGCCCCGTGACAGGTATTGCTGGCTGAAAAGATATTTGATCAGTCCCAATACTGATTTCTCTGCTCCAGATATCACAGAGGATGTCATTTCTGCAAAGCTCTAAAGATGCCAAAGCAGGAGATGCTGAACAGGAGACAGTTTCAGGCAGATCTAGCATCCTCTCTCATCCTGGTAACAATGCTTTTCTGCTTTTCTGAAATACAGAAGAGGATTAGGACCACATGTGGATTTATCTTTTGGACCTGACCAAAACTGATTTTTTCTAGTAATAAATCAAAATTCTTACTTAAATCTCAGATCTATGAAAACTAATTCTGAAGGTTTTCATGAAAATAAATAAAATATATTTTAAGAAAAAGTCAGATTTCTGAGATTTTCTTAAAAGAAAATTGAAAATCTGAATTTCTTTTGTAAAATAATTTTTTTTTTTTCAGGATTCTGACTTTCACTAGTAAAGAAGATGTTGAGGTCTGACCAAAGTCATTTTTTTCTAACTTTAATGTCAGATTTCTGTAATTTCATTAAAAAAAAGGAATAAAAAAATATATTTATTCTGAATTCTGAGATTTTCAGAAAAAAAATGTTCTTAAGAAAAAGATTTATTAAAAATATTCTGAATTCTGACTTGTTTCTCAATATTCTGACTAAAATCTTGAAACATAAAAAACAATATCACTTTAGTTCAGATCTCACATTTCTCCACATGTTCCTAACCCTCTTCCATAGACGTTTCGTCCTCTCCATTCTTTGGTGTAAATAAATGCACTTGTGTTCACTTTCCCCCCCGACTCTCTCAATGTTATTTGTTGTCGTGTGTTACTGTCTCCTTTTTTGTCCTAGAGCTTATTGGGGACGTAGCAGTAAAACAAGAACTACATGTATTAAAAATTCAACTCAACTTAGTGCAGCTTCACTGGAGAGGAGAGATCATTCATTTTAAGATTACAAACAAAGACTGAGATTTTCACTTGTGTCCTCTTAGCTCTTTTATTAACAAGAAAAACTCCAACATTTTATTTTGTACAGACATGTAAATGTGGCACTCATCTCACATCTTGAACATAGAAACACCATTTATTACAAACTCAACCTGTTAGCTTTTCTTTGAATGTGTTTTATTTCCTTCTTCAAACTTTCATTGATGCATTCAACACATTGAGACTTAGTCAAAAATAAAAGACATTTAGAATAAAATATCTACAATGAAAGAAGCTCTGGTGCTTTCTCTCTCTCATGCTTTACAAGAGAAACAACAACATACAAATACATCAATATCGATATTCAACAAATATTTAGAGCAAAGTTTACATTTCCATGCAGAGAAATATGAGTTGAGGTTAACAGAAATCCTCCTGAGCAGTGACAGCCTCCATGGCTAAACAGACACAGGAAGGAGCGCCGCCTAAAGAAACTCCAACATCTACAGAACAACTCAGGAGAAGATGTTAAAGCACATCCCATAATGTTTGATTGACAGCTGATCTCTGTGCAGTGAAGACATGAACAATCAGCTCTCAGCAACAATGATGGACACACAATGAGTTTAAGAAGTAGAAGAGTTCCTCAAATGACTTCAGGCTATTTCAGTTTACAAAACTCAGCTGTGTCTCCATCATGATAAGGCCAAACTCCAGCATGTAGCGGCTGAGTGAATGTGGTCTGGACTCTGTGGAGGAGAGTCATGGTTTCAGAGATGCTGTAGAAGGACAGAATACCTGCTCTGTGATCCAGGTACACTCCTACTCTGGAGGACTGAGGACCTGAGACGGGAGTGTTGATATTGTTGTAACGAAATGAATAACTGTTTTGTTTACACTCTAAGGACCAAGATTTGTCATTGAGTCCAAATCCACTTTCACTCCCTGCTCTCCTGATATTCTTGTATGCGACTGCTACAGAAACTCCTCCCCCTCTCCGCTCCACCTCCCAGAAACAGCGTCCAGTCAGACTCTCTCTACTCAGGACCTGAACATAATAAATGAATCTGTCTGGGTGACTAGAATAAGACTGATGTTGTTTCATGTATGTTGCTTTTCTGCTCCCCTCAGATAATAACAGCCATGTATTTGCTGTGTTTGGATCCAGAGTGATCTCCTGTGAATATTTGAAGAACCCAGCTCTGGTGGTGGGCTCTGCTGCTGACAGTAAAACATCCACTTCAGTCGGTGAGACGTTTGTCCATTCCTCTCTCAGGACGTCCTGTAGTTTGTCTCTGACTGCTGACAGGGCCGCCGTCACGTCCTCAAAGTAGCTCAGAGGACGGATGTTGATGCTGGATGAGTGTGTAGGTTCACTGAGGGCTGACAGTGAGGGGTAGCTGAGCAGAAACTGGTTGTGATCCTCTGTGTGAGACAGCAGCTTCAGCTCAGCGTCTCTCCTCTTCAGCTCAGCCATCTCCTGCTCCAGCTTCTCCTGAAGCTCTCTGACTCGACTCACTTCACTCTTCTGCTGGGATCTGACCTGCTGCTTCACATCAGAGCTTCTTTTCTCCATGAGACGGATCAGCTCAGTGAACATCTTCTCACTGTCCTCCACTGCTTTATCAGCAGAGCCATTGACGGCCTCCACCTCCTGCTGAAGCAGCTTCACCTCCTTCTCTCTGTCCTGGATTCTCTGCTGGATGTTTAGTCGACTCCCCTCCAGCTCTCTCTGCCTCTCAGTCCTTTCTGCAGCAGCAGACACTGTGTCGTGGCCTTTGTGTTCGTCCACAGAGCAGAGATAACAGATACACTGCTGATCAGTGCGGCAGAACATCTTCATCACCTCATCGTGACGAGAGCAGATGTTCTCCTGGAGCTTCTTGGAGGGCTCCACCAGCTTGTGTTTTTTCAAGACATTATTAAATTCATTATGACACTGGAGGTGTTTGTCACAATAAGAGGCCAGACACACGAGGCAGGACTTACAGGCTCTCAGTTTTCTCCCAGTGCAGACATCACAGGCCACATCTTCAGCTCCAGCATAGCAGTGATCAGCAGGAGCAGTTTGGAGTCCAGTCTTCTTCAGCTCCTCCACTAAAGCTGCTAACATGGTGTTTTTCAGCAGGACAGGCCTCGGTGTGAAGCTCTGCCTACACTGAGGGCAGCTGTGGATCTTCTTCTCATCCTCTCCGTCCCAGAAGCCTTTAATACACTTCATGCAGTAGCTGTGTCCACAGGTTGTCGTCACCGGATCCTTCAGTAGATCCAGACAGATCGAACAAGAGAAGGTTTCCCGGTCCAGCTGAACTCCTTTCTGCGCCATTTCCCCTCTCAGTGGCAGCGAGTGTCTGAGTTTCACTTCCTGAAACCTGAAACTATGTGAGCTGTGATCTGAACAGCATGGGTGTGTGCAGTGAATGTGGCCTATCAGCTCTTGTACTTTACCCACATGTTGGTTACACTCATCCCCCTCAGTGTGGATCTAAAGGGGAGGAGCCAGGAAATACAGAGTGGAGCTGGCTGTGTCTGAGAGCAGGAAGAAGAGGGAGGGCTTATCAAACTCTGACTCATTCCAGCAGGAGGAGCAGCGCTGACACTCTGAACTGTTTCCTCATTCACAAACGGAGCCTCGCTTACAACCTGCTATACATTTGAAAACAGTCTTCAGCTGTAAAATATTTGTTTTAAATGCAGGCTTTTGTAGCACACAGCTCCACACTCATGGTAGCAGTGGTGAAAGAAGTACTCAGATATTCTACTAAAGTAAAAGTAGAAATACTACGGGGTAAAAATACTGTGTAACAAGTAAAAGCACAAAAGCATTGGTATCAAAATATACTTTAAGTACCAAAAGTAAAAGTACTCCTTATGCATAATGGCCCTTTTCAGAATCGTATATATATATATATATATTGAGTTACTATAATGATTATTGATGTGTTTTATCACAGTTAGTAAATGTAGAGCTAATTTGAGCAACTGTATGTCCTGCTGCTGGATATCTTATCCTATAAATATCTGTCAAAGTGTATTTAATAACTGATTTATATTTTTGAATGATCTACTAATCTATATCTAACTAGTAACTAAAAGCTGTCTAGTAGAAGTATAAAGCAGCATAAACTGAGACATATTGGCATCAAAAAATAGTTAAAGTACCAAAAGTAAAAGTACTTACTGCGCCCAATGTCCCATTTTAGAATCTTATATTGAATTACTGGATTCTTTCATTTTGTTTACGTTAATGTGTTCATCACAGCTGTTAAAAGTGGAGCAAGGTTTACTTTATATACTGCTGCTGGATATCTTATAATAATAATAATAATAATTATATATCACTGTTTATTCATATTTTGTTTAATCTAATCATTTGTATTTGTAAAGTAACTAGTAACTCATTTTGTCAAATAAATGCAATGCTTTCTGCGGTCATGACTACTTCACTTTGACCGTGGTCTTTTTTCAGCTCTTTAATGAATAAGAAAACCCCCTGCAGTCGTATATTTTCCAGACCTGAGGTGGTTTACAAATATCTCCTGAAAATGAATTCACAAGGCAGTAAAAACTGAAAATCCATGCTTTTTCCTCATGACTTCTTTCAGTCAGGTAACACAGTATCTGGGATGCATTGTCTTCAAACTGTTAACTCTGTATGTAAGGACTCCACGGTGCAGACCCATGGAGAGAAATCAAGTGTAGTGATTGTCTCTGGTGCTCCAATGTATAGTAAATGCTCTTCAGCCCCACCCTTGGAACAAACTCCCAGCAGCTTCACATCTGATAATCACCACCGGACAGGTCAGGAATTATATTCTATTCTATTTTATTTGTAGTGTATGAGTTTGAGATTGTGCACTATATACTCAACATGTTAGGTACAAACCATTTACGGTTAAACAGAAAAGGTTCAAATCCCCTGTTACCTGTAAGAAAACTAAAGCACAGAATTGTTAAACAGAGGATTGGCATTCATATCATCTGACACCATATCTGTCTGCATGCCATATCCCGCATTAACCACAGAGTAGCAGCGTTGCCTCTTAACCCATTCATATACCACCCTTTATGTATACAGTCTATGATTCCAGCAAATTAAACTAAAAGCATTAGATTCCTCACTAAACTGTGTTCCTCAGATCAGGGGAATGTTTTATGAGTGGCATTAAACTGCAGTGTGATCTCATGTGAACTTCAGGCATGTGGTTTGGGTTGAGGTGAGGTTAAGTATAAAGTAGCATAAAATGAAAGCACTGAAGTAAAGTACACACGTCAAAAAAATACTCAAGTAAAATACTTGAGTAAATGTACTTAGTTACTTTCCACCACTGACCACCACACAATAAAGACTGTAAGTTAACACCACCATGTGCAATGTATAATATCCACTCATGTAACACCATTGTACATGTGTGAAACGAAAAGGGATTTTGTATTGTTATATCTAATTCCAAAAGCATCCAAGTGATTTTCTCCTGCATAATCCCGTGTCCCCACTAGGTGGCGGTAATGCGCATCTTAACCAGTTTGACAGCCACCAAAAAGAAAACAGAAGAAGAAGAAGTAGCCTGATCATGCGAACATCTCCAGAATGGTAACTGGTTATCATGTTGTAAATGTCATCGTTACTCAGCTTATTTGCATATAACAATACAGCCGAAATGCATTAACATGTCCACTTATCTCCGTTATGTTCAGCTTTAGCGTTACATTGACAGCTTACCTGTGAAAACAGCTAACTTAAGTAAAGTGGTTAGTATCAGAGTTAGCATGTAGCTCAATGATACCAAAACAACTGCAATTTTCACTAATTTTGCTACATAATATTAGTCATTTTCAGGCTTGACACGCAGGTTGTGGTTGTATATCATTGAAACAAGGTCATTTAGAAAATGTCCCATGTTTAAAATATATAATACACTCTAGTATGTCATATATTCATTGTCTTAAGTTTCTTTTGAGATTTTTAGGTTATTATTTGTATATTTTCTTTGTTTATGTTTGCACCACCATACACCAAAGCTAATTCCTTGTTTATGTAAACGTGTAAAACACTTGATTCTGATAAGTATTGTGGTGATGTGTTCAATGTCAGGGTACCCAAGTGAAAGATGTCATCATTCAGCCTGACGCCCCCAGCTCTCTGCTGCTGGACAAACATGCAGACTACATCGCGGCCTACGGCTCCAAAAAGGATGACTATGTGAGTAAAAGACACTTTTGTAGGATTAATTGATGTTTTTTTAGGAGTGTATCTTTTAGTTCCCAGGGTAATATGTTCCCCAAGTGTATTTTATTTTTATATGAAGGCTTTTTTGGCCATTGTTAAATATTCAATATATGTTTTTCATGGTCAATAAGTTGAAATCACCCACCTTCAGCTAAAACCGATCTACTCTTTGAAACATACACCATCAAATGTGCAGATATACCACAGCATGTCAACAATTCTTCTTGTCATATTCACTCATTCATCTACATAATATGACTTTACTCCGCATCGGTTTTGACCCACCATTTTTTTTCCTTTGGGCGTTTATATTTCCAAAGTGGCTGAACATATTTTGACTGTAATAACTGCATTAAAAACTCTCACTTCAATTTCCTTGCTTGATCTGTGAATGGCCTTACCAACCTCTTCCAACATTGTTAAGTAAAGAGAATAATGCTAAGGCTAGTCTTGGAACCAAGGAACATTCATTCTGGAAAAAAAACACTTAAAATCTCCTAAGATTGTCTTTACCACAGACCAGGGATTTAACCAAAAACCCATAAAAGATCCCATAGATTTTGAGATGAGGGACCCATAAGTGCAATAATGCTGACTCATTCCCGGGTTTTTGGACTCATTCCTGCTGCACTGTTTATCTTTCCTGTTTGTTTGTGTTTGTCCAGAGGCCTGTACTACGAAGCCGGATTTTCGCTTAGCCGGCTGACTTCAGGGAAAACTCGGGCTTTCCGGTCCTGCGACGCTGGTTCTCTTTTTAGCGGGCTAGATCTCCATGGTAACTTATGCTGAGCTGCTAACCTCCTCGGGAGGAGGTTAGGTTGCAGGCTAAGAGATCAACTCAGTGAAAGCACCGCCTGCTGACCAATCAGAGCTCCGTGTGCGGAGTTTAAAGCTATCAAGTCATATTACAGGATAGAGGAAATACAGAAAAACTGCCGTTGCAGGAAAGACGGCCGGCAAAAATCAACTGACTGTGTGAACGTGAAAATGAATAGAATATCCCCTCCCATCTTCAGAGCAATCTGACTATTATAACATTAGCGTTAAGAAAGCTTACTTAAATATCTGCCACAACATAAGTAACCGGATCAGAGTAACATTAAGTACAGTCCGCGGCACTGTGAGTGCAGACGGCGATGTGTCCCATTATCATTCATATCATATCACATCATAATGTATCATATATTTCCTTATTTGAGTCAGCTTCTTGAGCCGTATCTGGCCGTGCAACACTCACAGTGTCACATACTGTATGCAGAAGTATTATTTTAAGCAGCACATTAAGTTGACGAAACACTCGAGTCAAATGTAATTAAAGTCAGATCCACTTGTGTCTTAGACGGGGCAGTGATATCATAAACCTGTTAATGTACGCATTCAAACGCTTTTTCTTTTACCAGCTGTATTCACCTTGCAGCTATGTGGCTTTTATCCTGGATAAAGTGTTTAAGTCATGGATGTTTGAAGTTTAACTTCTTCATATTTGACTAATATTAAAGTTCACTTTTCATTCAGGAAGTATGACGCTGCGCTGTCAGTGCGCTTGTCCATGTTTGTGATTGGTCGAATGCTCCAAATACCACCCCTTTCATGTGAACGCGCACCTAACTAGATAGGACACGGCTGGCTTGAGCGATCCACTTGATAACCAGCGTCGTAGTACAGCTTAGCGAGAGCGCGTATGTTTTGGATTGGGCCAACCGGCTAACTCAAACATATCCAGGTTAGGAAAATCTGGCTTCGTAGTACAGGCCTCAGGAGTACACGCTGTCAGAGTACCTGCGGATGAGCGGCATCTACTGGGGGCTGACGGTGATGGACCTGATGGCGCAGCTGCCCCGGATGAACCGGCCGGAGATCGTAGACTTCATCAAATCCTGTCAGCACGAGTGTGGAGGCCTCAGCGCCAGCATCGGACACGACCCCCACCTGCTCTACACCCTCAGCGCCGTGCAGGTGACTCCTCAGACAGCCAACAGGAAATGTGACAGATTGCTAAACCTATTCTTGTTTTTCTCATCAACTTCTGTGGATGAGAGAAGTTGGAAATGTCGCCAACAAACGAAAACAATAGTATGCTTTGCTTTGATTCAAAGTTGATGCAAGCAGACATTTTAAGTATGTCTTAATGGATTTAGTTCCTGGAGGACACACAGAACTATACAATAATTTAGTTTCTTAAAGATTGTATTCATCTTCCTCTTTCTCTCTCTCTAGCAGCCTCAGTACCCAAATCCTTTCAGTCTATTTACTGTTTTACTCCTTTCTTCAGATCCTGTGCTTGTACGACAGTGTGGATGCTCTCGATGTGGACAAAGTGGTGGAGTACATCAAAGGGCTGCAGATAAAGATGCCAAAGCAGGAGATGCTGAACAGGAGACAGTTTCAGGCAGATCTAGCATCCTCTCTCATCCTGGTAACAATGCTTTTCTGCTTTTCTGAAATACAGAAGAGGATTAGGACCACATGTGGATTTATCTTTTGGACCTGACCAAAACTGATTTTTTCTTTTGAGTAATAAATCAAAATTCTTACTTAAATCTCATATCTATGAAAACTAATTCTGAAGGTTTTCATGAAAATAAATAAAATATATTTTAAGAAAAAGTCAGATTTCTGAGATTTTCTTAAAAAAAAATTGAAAATCTGAATTTCTTTTGTAAAAGAATATTTTTGTTATCAGAATTCTGACTTTCACTAGTAAAGAACATGTTGAGGTCTGACCAAAGTCATTTTTTTCTAACTTTAATCTCAGATTTCTGTAATTTCATTAAAAAAAAGGAATAAAATATATTTATTCTGAATTCTGAGATTTTCAGAAAAAAAATGTTCTTAAGAAAAAGATTTATTAAAAATATTCTGAATTCTGAGTTGTTTCTCAATATTCTGACTAAAATCTTGAAACATAAAAAATATCACTTTAGTTCAGATCTCACATTTCTCCACATGTTCCTAACCCTCTTCCATAGACGTTTCGTCCTCTCCATTCTTTGGTGTAAATAAATGCACTTGTGTTCACTTTCCCCCCCGACTCTCTCAATGTTATTTGTTGTCGTGTGTTACCGTCTCCTTTTTTGTCCTAGAGCTTATTGGGGACGTAGCAGTAAAACAAGAACTACATGTATTAAAAATTCAACTCAACTTAGTGCAGCTTCACTGGAGAGGAGAGATCATTCATTTTAAGATTACAAACAAAGACTGAGATTTTCACTTGTGTCCTCTTAGCTCTTTTATTAACAAGAAAAACTCCAACATTTTATTTTGTACAGACATGTAAATGTGGCACTCATCTCACATCTTGAACATAGAAACACAATTTATTACAAACTCAACCTGTTAGCTTTTCTTTGAATGTGTTTTATTTCCTTCTTCAAACTTTCATTGATGCATTCAACACATTGAGACTTAGTCACAAATAAAAGACATTTAGAATAAAATATCTACAATGAAAGAAGCTCTGGTGCTTTCTCTCTCTCATGCTTTACAAGAGAAACAACAACATACAAATACATCAATATCGATATTCAACAAATATTTAGAGCAAAGTTTACATTTCCATGCAGAGAAATATGAGTTGAGGTTAACAGAAATCCTCCTGAGCAGTGACAGCCTCCATGGCTAAACAGACACAGGAAGGAGCGCCGCCTAAAGAAACTCCAACATCTACAGAACAACTCAGGAGAAGATGTTAAAGCACATCCCATAATGTTTGATTGACAGCTGATCTCTGTGCAGTGAAGACATGAACAATCAGCTCTCAGCAACAATGATGGACACACAATGAGTTTAAGAAGTAGAAGAGTTCCTCAAATGACTTCAGGCTATTTCAGTTTACAAAACTCAGCTGTGGCTCCATCATAAAGCCAAACACCAGCATGTAGCGGCTGAGTGAATGTGGTCTGGACTCTGTGGAGGAGAGTCATGGTTTCAGAGATGCTGTAGAAGGACAGAATACCTGCTCTGTGATCCAGGTACACTCCTACTCTGGAGGACTGAGGACCTGAGACGGGAGTTTTGATACTGTTGTAACGAAATGAATAACTGTTTTGTTTACACTCTAAGGACCCAGATTTGTCATTGAGTCCAAATCCACATTCATCCCCCCACCCTGCTCTGCTGATATTCTTGTATGCGACTGCAACACGAACTTCTCTCCCTCTCCACTCCACCTCCCAGTAACAGCGTCCAGTCAGACTCTCTCTACTCAGGACCTGAGAATAACCAGTGAATCTGTCTGGGTGACTAGAATAAGACTGTTGTTGTTCCATGAATGTTGCTTTTCTGCTCCCCTCAGATAATAACAGATATGTGTGTGCTGTGTTTGGATCCAGAGTGATCTCCTGTGAATATTTGAAGAACCCAGCTCTGGTGGTGGGCTCTGCTGCTGACAGTAAAACATCCACTTCAGTCGGTGAGACGTTTGTCCATTCCTCTCTCAGGACGTCCTGTAGTTTGTCTCTGACTGCTGACAGGGCCGCCGTCACGTCCTCAAAGTAGCTCAGAGGACGGATGTTGATGCTGGATGAGTGTGTAGGTTCACTGAGGGCTGACAGTGAGGGGTAGCTGTGCAGAAACTGGTTGTGATCCTCTGTGTGAGACAGCAGCTTCAGCTCAGCGTCTCTCCTCTTCAGCTCAGAGATCTCCTGCTCCAGCTTCTCCTGAAGCTCTTTGACTCGACTCACTTCCCTCTTCTGCTGGGATCTGACCTGCTGCTTCACATCAGAGCTTCTTTTCTCCATGAGACGGATCAGCTCAGTGAACATCTTCTCACTGTCCTCCACTGCTTTATCAGCAGAGCCATTGACGGCCTCCACCTCCTGCTGAAGCAGCTTCACCTCCTTCTCTCTGTCCTGGATTCTCTGCTGGATGTTTAGTCGACTCCCCTCCAGCTCTCTCTGCCTCTCAGTCCTCTCTGCTGCAGCAGACACTGTGTCGTGGCCTTTGTGTTCGTCCACAGAGCAGAGATAACAGATACACTGCTGATCAGTGCGGCAGAACATCTTCATCACCTCGTCATGACGAGAGCAGATGTTCTCCTGGAGCTTCTTGGAGGGCTCCACCAGCTTGTGTTTTTTAAACGTAGCTGCGTCATAATGAGGCTGGAGGTGTTTGTCACAATAAGAGGCCAGACACACGAGGCAGGACTTACAGGCTCTAAGTTTTCTCCCAGTGCAGACATCACAGGCCACATCTTCAGCTCCAGCATAGCAGTGATCAGCAGGAGCAGCTTGGAGTCCAGTCTTCTTCAGCTCCTCCACTAAAGCTGCTAACATGGTGTTTTTCAGCAGGACAGGCCTCGGTGTGAAGCTCTGCCTACACTGAGGGCAGCTGTGGATCTTCTTCTCATCCTCTCCATCCCAGTGGGCTTTAATACACTTCATGCAGTAGCTGTGTCCACAGGTAGTCGTCACCGGATCCTTCAGTAGATCCAGACAGATCGAACAAGAGAAGGTTTCCCGGTCCAGCTGAACTCCTTTCTGCGCCATTTCACCTCTCAGTAGCAGCGAGTGTCTGAGTTTCACTTCCTGAGAGCTGAAACTATGTGAGCTGTGATCTGAACAGGATGTGTGTGTGCAGTGAATGTGGCCTATCAGCTCTTGTACTTTACCCACATGTTGGTTACACCCATCCCCCTCAGTGTGGATCTAAAGGGGAGGAGCCAGGAAATACAGAGTGGAGCTGGCTGTGTCTGAGAGCAGGAAGAAGAGGGAGGGCTACATTTGAAAACAGTCTTCAGCTGTAAAATATTTGTTTTAAATTCAGGCTTTTGTAGCACACAGCTCCACACTCATGGTGGCAGTGGTGAAAGAAGTACTCAGATATTCTACTAAAGCAAAAGTAGAAATACTACAGGGTAAAAATACTCTGTAACAAGTAAAAGTACAAAAGCATTGGTATCAAAATATACTTTAAGTACCAAAAGTAAAAGTACTCCTTATGCATAATGGCCCTTTTCAGAATCGTATATATATATATATATATATATATATATATATATATATATATTGAGTTACTATAATGATTATTGATGTGTTTTATCACAGTTAGTAAATGTAGAGCTAATTTGAGCAACTGTATGTCCTGCTGCTGGATATCTTATCCTATAAATATCTGTCAAAGTGTATTTAATAACTGATTTATATTTTGAATTATCTACTAATCTATATCTAACTAGTAACTAAAAGCTGTCTAGTAGAAGTATAAAGCAGCATAAACTGAGACATATTGGCATCAAAAAATAGTTAAAGTACCAAAAGTAAAAGTACTTACTGCGCCCAATGTCCCATTTTAGAATCTTATATTGAATTACTGGATTCTTTCATTTTGTTTACGTTAATGTGTTCATCACAGCTGTTAAAAGTGGAGCAACGTTCACTTTATATACTGCTGCTGGATATTTTATAATAATAATAATAATAATATATCACTGTTTATTCATATTTTGTTTAATCTAATCATTTGTATTTGTAAAGTAACTAGTAACTCATTTTGTCAAATAAATGCAATGCTTTCTGCGGTCATGACTACTTCACTTTGACTGTGGTCTTTTTTCAGCTCTTTAATGAATAAGAAAACCCCCTGCAGTCGTATATTTTCCAGACCTGAGGTGGTTTACAAATATCTCCTGAAAATGAATTCACAAGGCAGTAAAAACTGAAAATCCATGCTTTTTCCTCATGACTTCTTTCAGTCAGGTAACACAGTATCTGGGATGCATTGTCTTCAAACTGTTAACTCTGTATGTAAGGACTCCACGGTGCAGACCCATGGAGAGAAATCAAGTGTAGTGATTGTCTCTGGTGCTCCAATGTATAGTAAATGCTCTTCAGCCCCACCCTTGGAACAAACTCCCAGCAGCTTCACATCTGATAATCACCACCGGACAGGTCAGGAATTATATTCTATTCTATTTTATTTGTAGTGTATGAGTTTGAGATTGTGCACTATATACTCAACATGTTAGGTACAAACCATTTACGGTTAAACAGAAAAGGTTCAAATCCTCTGTTACCTGTAAGAAAACTAAAGCACAGAATTGTTAAACAGAGGATTGGCATTCATATCATCTGACACCATATCTGTCTGCATGCCATATCCCGCATTAACCACAGAGTAGCAGCGTTGCCTCTTAACCCATTCATATACCACCCTTTATGTATACAGTCTATGATTCCAGCAAATTAAACTAAAAGCATTAGATTCCTCACTAAACTGTGTTCCTCAGATCAGGGGAATGTTTTATGAGTGGCATTAAACTGCAGTCTGATCTCATGTGAACTTCAGGCATGTGGTTTGGGTTGAGGTGAGGTTTCCGCAGCCAACTTGGGGCCCCAAGCGACATTGTGAGATGAGGCCCCCCCCCCCACCCCACCGACAGGAGTGAAACCATTTTTTTGGAAACAAAGTACTTTGCAAATATAATTCCTGTTTATTATTGTTATCAACACAGTTACTTTTTTATACAGTGAGGTAAATGGTAAATGTGCATGTATGTCGTTCAGTATGCGTTTACAGGTGAATACGTCTGCATTTCCTGCCAAATACTAGCCTCAAAAAGATTAAAATATAATTAATGCAAATAAACTACTTCTACTAATAATCATAATCATAATCAATTCAATAATATAAATACTATATTGTTTTATTATAATATAGTTGTAATATAGTCAAGACAAAACGTGCTTATTACATGCTCAAAAACTGATATTTCTTAACCTGTTAAGCCCGAGAGACCCCGGTACCGGTGCACTGCCGCAACATCTTTCTACTTTCTTGTTTATTTCCAGTCTTTTTTAATCGTTATTGTACAATGCCATGTCTTTTATGCTGCTGCAACACAACAATGTCCCAAATTGAGATCAATAAAGTACTATCTTATCTTATCTCTTATCTGAACCCAATGGCCGCCCAGTCAGTGATTATGTGGACATCGAGCCCCAACCAAATAAACACACCAAGCCCCGTGACAGGTATCGCTGGCTGAAAAGATATTTGATCAGTCCCAATACTGATTTCTCTGCTCCAGATATCACAGAGGATGTCATTTCTGCAAAGCTCTAAAGATGCCAAAGCAGGAGATGCTGAACAGGAGACAGTTTCAGGCAGATCTAGCATCCTCTCTCATCCTGGTAACAATGCTTTTCTGCTTTTCTGAAATACAGAAGAGGATTAGGACCACATGTGGATTTATCTTTTGGACCTGATCAAAACTGATTTTTTCTTTTGAGTAATAAATCAAAATTCTTACTTAAATCTCAGATCTATGAAAACTAATTCTGAAGGTTTTCATGAAAATAAATAAAATATATTTTATTTTATATTTTATTTCTGAGATTTTCTTAAAAAAAATTGAAAATCTGAATTTCTTTTGTAAAAGAATATTTTTTTTATCAGAATTCTGACTTTCACTAGTAAAGAACATGTTGAGGTCTGACCAAAGTGATTTTTTCCTAACTTTAATCTCAGATTTCTGTAATTTCATTAAAAAAAAGGAACAAAAAAATATATTTATTCTGAATTCTGAAAAAAAATGTTCTTAATCAAAATAACACAAAACAACAGAATTTCTTTGACTTTAAAAGTGTTTAATATTTTAATGCTGCATCTAGATTCATCACCTTGACTTTTAACATTACAACTGTGCACTTTGACGACTGACGGTAACCTCATTAGCATCATAATTGATGCTAACTGTGATCAAGTGTTTGTTTACTGTTTTCGTTTTCTCTGTGAACGGTCTGAAGCCAAAGATTTCTTCTATTATTGTCCTTTTTTTATAATTGGAAGTAAAGAAACTTGTAATTCTGGAGCTTTTTTGTTGTTTAAAGTGCAACACAGCAGCTTGACGAAAGTATATTTTTCCACTCTGCGCCGATTTGTTGTTTTCACCTGTAAAAGGGGGCGGGGCTGTTTGACGCCAGCAGCGACGCACTGACGTCATAGGACAGTGACGTCATCTATGCGATGGAAGAACGATGACGTCATAGGGATCTACTTGCTTCTACTATTAGAACATTTGTGTTCAGTGAGACACTTTTGAAGACAGACACTGAGACAAGAATTAATTAATTTTATTCCATATTCAAAACAGACAAATAACCCGTGATAGCCATGGTGTTCCTTTGTCTTGGTTATGTTGTGGGCACTTATGTCACAAAGGGAGTGAAGGATTTTCTGAACCCTCGTCCTCCCACAGCGACCCCGTTCAACCAGCAAAGACCTGAGCATCATGAATTAAGAAGAGGAGAAAGCTCAGGAGAGGAGTTGGAGGAGGTTGCTCCAGTTTCCCGGACTTGCTGTTGTCACCGACACAACAACTGGCCTTTCACACAAGTCTGGAGAAATGCTCCCATTAGCACTTTCCTCCCTTGTGTCCAGGGTGGTCAGGGAACACAACAGGTTCATCAAAGTGAGGCTGTCAGGTTGCTCAGGCTCCCTTGGATGCCTCAGCCACCTCAGACCCCAAATGGAGGTGGACTTCCTCTACTTGAACAGCTGAGAGCTCACATCACATACATGATTGGAAATAGATATGTGATAGGAGGAGTTACTCTTTTAGGGATTGCAGTCATTATTCCTTTTGCTCGAAGAAGAATTTTTGGTAGTTTTGCGCCGTTGGTAGGATCTACAACTGTATACAGAATAGGAGGTGTTAGTCCTAAAGTACCAGACGTTTTTTCATCTATTTATTCTGTGGCATATAGATGGATAGTCGCTGCTGCGCCCAAGGTACTGAAAGGATTTTCATCTGCATGTTCAGGCGCGAGGCGAAGGATAGTTGCCGTTGGTCCTGAGCTGATAGGAGCTGCTTCAGTAACATTGTCAGTGGCCAAATCAGGGATTGCAGTCGCTCTTTCCTTGATACAATTTGTTGGCCTGTGCATTAACCACACATTAGTCTTAGTTATTGGGGCAGCACTGCTGATGGTTTCCTTCATCATGTACTCGCTCGTTTTTATAAGTCAAGACGTTTTCAACTTCTTAGTGCTCTGTGGACTGTTCTACATGAGAAGGCCTGCTGGATACCGTGTAGGCATAATGGTGCAAACCCTCAGACATCCAGAGGATCCAAACATTAACATCAGAAGGAATGTGTTCTTTCTTTATTACAATGAGCATGCTCCACGATTTAACCAGCAAAGAAACGCCTTTTGGGTGTAGATCCTGCTGCAGTGTGGCCCTATGATCATACGGGTGGGGGGGGGGGGGGGTGTTTAAAATAGAAAACTGAAAGTGAGCATTATTATTATTATTTTTATCTCTCACACCTGACATTCACAAGTAAACACACACACACACACACACACACACACACACACACACACACACACACACACACACACACACACACACACACACACACACACACACCTGCTGTCTTTCTGCTGACACAACCTCAAACTCATACCTGAGTTCTGTTGTGTTGTCTCATCGATACAAACGCCTCGCTTTATACTCTTACATTACACTCAAAACAAACAGAAGAACAGAAGCTCAATGTTCCCTGTGTGACTTTAACATTTACAACGTGACGCAGGAGTTCCTTCCCTGTTCCGGTCAGACCGGTCTGACATCAAACTGCTGCTGGTGGAGAAACGGCTCACCAGCCTCCATCCTCCGTTATTTATTTCCTGCTACATCTTAGCAAGAGATGCCTTTTTCATTTTGTACAAGTATACCTTTTTCAGCTCTGGTTTCAATGTCCTCCCGGCTTTATGGTCTAAAAAGTGTTGCAGCAGTTTACATCGCTCTCTGAAGAACAAGAAGACATTTATTTTACCTTTTATTACTTTAAACTCAATGCTTACATTTAAAATGTAAAAACTACGGTGGCCGGTAGGTAGGTGCAATCGCGCTACATCGGCCCAAACACTTGGAGTAACGTGCTGCAGCTTCAAAAACGATGAAACATGTTAACAGCAATGTGCCAACACACATGTGAATGAAGAGAAATCTACACCAACCTGACGAAACGTGAGCAGGGTTACTAAAAGAGCTGCATCAGCTAAAAGGCTTTCACATGTTTTTCTGAAAATACATGAGAAAATCTGAATTTATTGCATTTTTCTTGATCCTCCAGATAAATACAATATTTATAAAAAAATTCAAATATCTTGTTTCAGAAAAATAATTTAATAATATTTTTATTATTAAAAACAAAAGACTGAGATTTTCACTTGTGTCCTCTTAGCTCTTTTATTAACAAGAAAAACCCCAACATTTTATTTTGTACAGACATGTAAATGTGGCACTCATCTCACATATTGAACATAGAAACACAATTTATTACAAACTCAACCTGTTAGCTTTTCTTTGAATGTGTTTTATTTCCTTCTTCAAACTTTCATTGATGCATTCAACACATTGAGACTTAGTCACAAATAAAAGACATTTAGAATAAAATATCTACAATGAAAGAAGCTCTGGTGCTTTCTCTCTCTCATGCATTACAAGAGAAACAACAACATACAAATACATCAATATCGATATTCAACAAATATTTAGAGCAAAGTTTACATTTCCATGCAGAGAAATATGAGTTGAGGTTAACAGAAATCCTCCTGAGCAGTGACAGCCTCCATGGCTAAACAGACACAGGAAGGAGCGCCGCCTAAAGAAACCCAAACATCTACAGAACAACTCGTGAGAAGATGTTAAAGCACATCCCATAATGTTTGATTGACAGCTGATCTCTGTGCAGTGAAGACATGAACAATCAGCTCTCAGCAACAATGATGGACACACAATGAGTTTAAGAAGTAGAAGAGTTCCTCAAATGACTTCAGGCTATTTCAGTTTACAAAACTCAGCTGTGGTTCCAGCATAAAGCCCAACTCCAGCATGTAGCGGCTGAGTGAATGTGGTCTGGACTCTGTGGAGGAGAGTCATGGTTTCAGAGATGCTGTAGAAGGACAGAATACCTGCTCTGTGATCCAGGTACACTCCTACTCTGGAGGACAGAGGACCTGAGACGGGAGTGATGATATTGTTGTAACGAAATAAATAACTGTTTTGTTTACACTCTAAGGACCAAGATTTGTCATTGAGTCCAAATCCACTTCCACTCCCTGCTCTGCTGATATTCTTGTATGCGACTGCTACAGAAACGTCTCCCCCTCTCCACTCCACCTCCCAGTAACAACGTCCAGTCAGACTCTCTCTACTCAGGACCTGAACATAATTAGTGAATCTGTCTGGGTGACTAGAATAAGACTGATGTTGTCCCATGTATGTTGCTTTTCTGCTCCCCTCAGATAATAACAGCTGTGTGCATGCTGTGTTTGGATCCAGTGTGATCTCCTGTGAATATTGTAAGAACCCAGCTCTGGTGGTGGGCTCTGCTGCTGACAGTAAAACATCCACTTCAGTCGGTGAGACGTTTGTCCATTCCTCTCTCAGGACGTCCTGTAGTTTGTCTCTGACTGCTGACAGGGCCGCCGTCACGTCCTCAAAGTAGCTCAGAGGACGGATGTTGATGCTGGATGAGTGTGTAGGTTCACTGAGGGCTGACAGTGAGGGGTAGCTGAGCAGAAACTGGTTGTGATCCTCTGTGTGAGACAGCAGCTTCAGCTCAGCGTCTCTCCTCTTCAGCTCAGCCATCTCCTGCTCCAGCTTCTCCTGAAGCTCTCTGACTCGACTAACTTCCCTCTTCTGCTGGGATCTGACCTGCTGCTTCACATCAGAGCTTCTTTTCTCCATGAGACGGATCAGCTCAGTGAACATCTTCTCACTGTCCTCCACTGCTTTATCAGCAGAGCCATTGAAGGCCTCCACCTCCTGCTGAAGCAGCTTCACCTCCTTCTCTCTGTCCTGGATTCTCTGCTGGATGTTTAGTCGACTCCCCTCCAGCTCTCTCTGCCTCTCAGTCCTTTCTGCTGCAGCTGACACTGTGTCGTGGCCTTTGTGTTCATCCACAGGGCAGAGATAACAGATACACTGCTGATCAGTGCGGCAGAACATCTTCATGACCTCGTCGTGACGAGAGCAGATGTTCTCCTGGAGCTTCTTGGAGGGCTCCACCAGCTTGTGTTTTTTAAACGTAGCTGCGTCATAATGAGGCTGGAGGTGTTTGTCACAATAAGAGGCCAGACACACGAGGCAGGACTTACAGGCTCTCAGTTTTCTCCCAGTGCAGACATCACAGGCCACATCTTCAGCTCCAGCATAGCAGTGATCAGCAGGAGCTGCTTGGAGTCCAGTCTTCTTCAGCTCCTCCACTAAAGCTGCTAACATGGTGTTTTTCAGCAGTACAGGCCTCGGTGTGAAGCTCTGCCTACACTGAGGGCAGCTGTGGATCTTCTTCTCATCCTCTCCATCCCAGAAGCCTTTAATACACTTCATGCAGTAGCTGTGTCCACAGGAAGTCGTCACCGGATCCTTCAGTAGATCCAGACAGATCGAACAAGAGAAGGTTTCCCGGTCCAGCTGAACTCCTTTCTGCGCCATTTCCCCTCTCAGTGGCAGCGAGTGTCTGAGTTTCACTTCCTGAAACCTGAAACTATGTGAGCTGTGATCTGAACAGCGTGTGTGTGCGCAGTGAATGTGGCCTATCAACTCTTGTGCTTTACCCACATGTTGGTTACACCCATCCTCCTCAGTGTGGATCTAAAGGGGAGGAGCCAGGAAATACAGAGTGGAGCTGGCTGTGTCTGAGAGCAGGAAGAAGAGGGAGGGCTTATCAAACTCTGACTCATTCCAGCAGGAGGAGCAGACACTCTGAACTGTTTCCTCATTCACAAACGGAGCCTCGCTTACAACTTGCCCTACATTTGAAAACAGTCTTCAGCTGTAAAATATTTGTTTTAAATTCAGGCTTTTGTAGCACACAGCTCCACACTCATGGTGGCAGTGGTGAAAGAAGTACTCAGATATTCTACTAAAGCAAAAGTAGAAATACTACAGGGTAAAAATACTGTGTACCAAGTACAAGTACAAAAGCATTGGTATCAAAATATACTTTAAGTACCAAAAGTAAAAGTACTCCTTATGCATAATGGCCCTTTTCAGAATCGTATATATATATATATATATATATATATATATATATATATATATTGAGTTACTATAATGATTATTGATGTGTTTTATCACAGTTAGTAAATGTAGAGCTAATTTGAGCAACCTTATGTCCTGCTGCTGGATATCTTATCCTATAAATATCTGTCAAAGTGTATTTAATAACTGATTTATATTTAGAATTATCTACTAATCTATATCTAACTAGTAACTAAAAGCTGTCGAGTAGAAGTAAAGCAGCATAAACTGAGACATATTGCCATCAAAAAATAGTTAAAGTACCAAAAGTAAAAGTACTTACTGCGCCCAATGTCCCATTTTAGAATCTTATATTGAATTACTGGATTCTTTCATTTTGTTTACGTGAATGTGTTCATCACAGCTGTTAAAAGTGGAGCAACGTTCACTTTATATACTGCTGCTGGATATCTTATAATAATAATAATAATTATATATCACTGTTTATTCATATTTTGTTTAATCTAATCATTTGTATTTGTAAAGTAACTAGTAACTCATTTTGTCAAATAAATGCAATGCTTTCTGCGGTCATGACTACTTCACTTTGACTGTGGTCTTTTTTCAGCTCTTTAATAGCCGCATTCACACCGGAGTACTTTTCACCGTACTTTTCGCGTTTAGTTCCGTTGGTACCCCTTATGTCGCGTTCACACCAAAAATTGTACTTAATCTCGGGTACTTTTACCCCCATTTTTAGAGCCGGCTGAGAGAGCATACTTTCCTGAGGGTGAAAAGTGCCCCAAAAGTGCCCCAGTGCTGATTGGCTGGGCGAATTGCAAACCACGCCCGTACAACTGTGAAAATGATGTGTGGAGACGCCATTGTTTTCCCTCGCTACAAAATCCCAACGCACCGACGGAGCGTTGGGTTTGTTTTTGAAAGCAGTTATGGCAAGCATCAAGAAATGATGAGGAGGTGTCGGCGCTTCTGGAGATCTACGCCGAGGACGCGACCCAGGGAATGCTACTGAAGCCAGTTCAGTAGCTTTCACTCGACCTGGGAATCGTGCACAGCGCCACGGCACACACCGGCTAAAAATAAAGAAACTCGGGCAGGACTACAAACGGCGGATTCAGTGGCCAACGATGACGACCACGACGAAGGTAAAATCAACTACATGCACTGGGGTTTTAATCTGCACAATAATGGTCTCAGATGTACTTTTATTTGCTCAGTAGATCAAGCTAGCCATGCTAGGTTGAATAGGCTAACACCGGCCCCGAGCTAGCTACATCTAGCTAGCTAGATATTCTCGGCCGCTATGAAAACGTTTTGACTTGTGAATAACTGTGTAGTGTTTCTGTAATTTGCTTCACTAACTCATGGCACTAATCGTCTGTTTCAGGCGAGGATGGACAACTCTCGGGATTGGAAACAAGCGAGCTTTGCATTCTAGATCACAGCGCTAGCTCGTCCCCCTTACCAGCAACCAAACGCAAAGGTACACACACTGTAACTTTGTCTTGAAAGAACGTTACGCATCGAACTGATGTTCACAATCATGTTTATTTCCTTCTTGGTACAATTATGAAACAGCGTGAAAACGTATTCGCAGACCGGCATTTACAAATGTCTCTCACAAACATTGTAAACATCCGGGCTAGAGGTCACATGACTTCCGGTACGAAAACTTGCCTCAACAACATTAAACAAAATTCAAGCATACATGAAGCACAATCCTCCGTGTTTGAACCTCTTAAATCGCTGCATAGCCGATTTATTTGGACTGGATTATCCCAGAGAGGCTAAACATTCTTTATAACACAGTTTGAGATTTGTGAAACCTTAATTCTATTTGTAAAAATACAAAAAAGGGAGATTTCAGTGCTTTTTTTACATGTAGACCACATTAGACCAGGTCCTGATCTAAAACCACTCTACCTAGACTCATCAAATCTGGACTGGATTATCCCAGAGAGTCAAAAGATTCTTTATAACACAGTTTCAGATTTCTGAAACCTTAATTCTATTTGTGAAAATACAAAAAACACATTCCTAGTATGTTGTAAAACTACATGGCGACTAAACAGATCTTGTATCTTGCTTATTTTCCCCTCTTAGGAAAGCGGACACGGGATGCGAATTTCTTTGACACCGTCCAGGCGTTGGAGGACCGGCGTGCCGTGGTGAAAGAGTCGATGCACGGGGATCAGTTGGTGCTGTTCACCAAGGCCCAGGAAACGGAGGACAAGATGCTCACCAGTTCATTTTATATTATTGTTATTACTGTTATTATATAGTCTTGATACAACTGACACTTTATTTTATATTGATAATGTTAATTTACATGTACAACATCTATTTTATTTACATTAAAAATGTGAACTTCTATTTACTGTTAAACAGATCCTGTAGCTTGCTTATTTCTCCTGACACTTTATCTTTAGTGACCTGTGTAGCATCCTATACATCACATGTAAGTGATTATTCTGATACCATCATGTTTCATCGGTTATAAACTGGCAAAGCTTTATTTGTCATTTATTTATCATCAATGTTGCAACCTTGTGGAGGAATGGCAGGGGCACATACACAAATATGATAATTTATATAATTTAAAATATTATTTGACCTAAAACTAAATGTTTTTATGATTGTCCTCTGAGGAGGACATGGGGATTTGCAAACCTTTAATTCCCCCCCCCCCCCATTTTACACAACATGAAAATGGAGTCCACTATGGGCCGAAACTAACATTTGTTTCCATAGTGTTTATGGCAGACGGATGCAGTGGGTCTCAGGAAGATATATATATACTAATAACGGTGGGTTTGCTGCTGAGCCTATTTACTGTGCATACAACACACCTGGCACAGTTTATTGTTATTATATTGCCACACTGTACACTATTGTAATGATGCCTGTCTTGACTGGAAAATAAAAGAGAAACAAGCACTGTACAAAAGATTAGCTTTATTGTCAAAATGTTTACAATTGACACGCTGTTCAGATGCCTCATAAAGCTGGGTCGCCGGTAAGGCAGTCCATTCGTCCCTGTACTCATTACTTTCACAAAGGTTATGTAATATGCAACATGCTGCCACCTGGATTGTGATCTTGTAGTCGTTTCTTTTCATCAAGCACCGCCACCTGCCCTTCAGTCTGCCAAAAGCGTTCTCCACCACCACTCGTGCTCGGCTTGTTTTGTTATTGTACGCAAGTTGCTCAGGCTGCATTAACTCAGTTACAAAGCTGTATAACATGAGCACAAACAGCACAACTTCAGTCGACTCCATCTCCATCATGTCTGAGGTCGGAAGGTAAACAACAGACGCCTAATGTACACAGCGAGTGGGTGGGCGTCGCAGTATACGCGGGAAGTTTTTCTTCTTCTTCTCTTGTTTTGCAGCGGATTGCAAACAACTTTAAGGTGCATACCGCCACCTACTGTACTCGCCGTGAAGTGGTTTGTGGCCTGCCAGTAAAGCCAAAGCAGAAGAAGAAGAAGTGACGTCAGCGGCTCATTTGCGTAATCTTCCCTCAGGGAAAAGTACTCCGGTGTGAACGCGATCTGTACTAAGTGCCCTGGGGTTAAAAGCGCCGGGGCTCTTATGGCGCATTTCCACTACACGGTCGGCCTCGGCCACACTCGGTACGGCTCGGTACGGCTTGGCCGCGTTGGGCCTTAACAGGGCCGACTCACTTCATGCTGCGCTTCCATTACAGTTTAGGAACTGGGGTAGTTACTATAGTAACGCAGTGTAGGCGGAGCCGTGACGTCATCTTCAATGAGAAATCCAGAAACACAACACAGCCGTTAGCTGTGAGCACTCAGAGCTCACAGCTCCTTATATATGTTCAGAAACTCGACAAAAGTTAAACAAGTACACACCACAGACTGCCTGTGTCATGGTGAATACAGTCGCTGCCTTATTTATGTCTGTATAGGCCGTTGTTGTGAGTGTGGACGGTCGGGGCATATACTGCGTTAGCTTAGCCAATCTCCATCTAGAAAAACACGAATTTTAAAAGGTTTTTCGCCTGCCGTCTGTCTGCAGACTTGACAAAGCATTAATTCATGGTTTTTACTAACCGGTATCAGTATGTTGTTACTTCGGCATCATTTTGAAACGTGTATTACAATTAAATCACGGTCAAATATGTCCATCTTGTTGTAGTTCTAGCCCTCTTGCCAGCGCTCCTCTCTCTAGTTTAGCATACTCAGCCCGACTCAGCCCTGTTTGTTGGCCCCGATAGAACCACAATTTTCTAGGGCCAGAAAAGAGGGGAAAAAGTGGCCCCGCGCCGTGCCGCGCCGGAACGAGGCCTAGTGGAAGCACAACCAAAAAAGGGGACGGCACGACACGGCACGCTTAAAGCGAGCTACGCGCTGCAATGGAAATGCGCCATTAGTGCCGGAACTAAGTACAGGAAAGTACTTGGTGTGAACGCGGCTATTGAATAAGAAAAACCCCTGCAGTCGTATATTTTCCAGACCTGAGGTAGTTTACAAATATCTCCTGAAAATGAACTCACAAGGCAGTAAAAACTGAAAATCCATGCTTTTTCCTCATGACTTCTTTCAGTCAGGTAACACAGTATCTGGGATGCATTGTCTTCAAACTGTTAACTCTGTATGTAAGGACTCCACGGTGCAGACCCATGGAGAGAAATCAAGTGTAGTGATTGTCTCTGGTGCTCCAATGTATAGTAAATGCTCTTCAGCCCCACCCTTGGAACAAACTCCCAGCAGCTTCACATCTGATAATCACCACCGGACAGGTCAGGAATTATATTCTATTCTATTTTATTTGTAGTGTATGAGTTTGAGATTGTGCACTATATACTCAACATGTTAGGTACAAACCATTTACGGTTAAACAGAAAACGTTCAAATCCCCTGTTACCTGTAAGAAAACTAAAGCTCAGAATTGTTAAACAGAGGATTGGCATTCATATCATCTGACATCATATCTGTCTGCATGCCATATCCCGCATTAACCACAGAGTAGCAGCGTTGCCTCTTAACCCATTCATATACCACCCTTTATGTATACAGTCTATGATTCCAGCAAATTAAACTAAAAGCATTAGATTCCTCACTAAACTGTGTTCCTCAGATCAGGGGAATGTTTTATGAGTGGCATTAAACTGCAGTCTGATCTCATGTGAACTTCAGGCATGTGGTTTGGGTTGAGGTGAGGCTTCCGCAGCCAACTTGGGGCCCCAAGCGACATTGTGAGATGAGGCCCCCCCCCCACCCCACCAACAGGAGTGAAATTCTTTTTTTTGGAAACAAAGCACTTTGCAAATATAATTCCTGTTTATTATTATTATCAACACAGTTACTTTTTTATACAGTGAGGTAAATGGTAAATGTGCATGTATGTCGTTCAGTATGCGTTTACAGGTGAATACGTCTGCATTTCCTGCCAAATACTAGCCTCAAAAAGATTAAAATATAATTAATGCAAATAAACTACTTCTACTAATAATAATAATCATAATCAATTCAATAATATAAATACTATATTACGCGGAGAACTGCGCTGAGAACTGCGCTGAGAGCTGCGCACAAGCCAAGCTCATAAGCCAAGGCCCCCTGCACGAGGCCCCCTGCGCAATGTGAGGCCCCCTGCGCAATGTGAGGCCCCATGCAGCCTGCATGATCGGCCTGTAGGGAGGGACGGCCCTGAGAAGTATAAAGCAGCATAACATGAAAGCACTCAAGTAAAATACTTGATTAAATGTACTTAGTTACTTTCCACCACTGACCACCACACAATACAGACTGTAACACCACCATGTGCAATGTATAATATCCACTCATGTAACACCATTGTACATGTGTGAAACGAAAAGGGATTTTGTATTGTTATATCTGATTCTAAAAGCATCCAAGTGATTTTCTCCTGCATAATCCCGTGTCCCCACTAGGTGGCGGTAATGCGCATCTTAACCAGTTTGACAGCTACCAAAAAGAAAACAGAAGAAGAAGAAGTAGCCTGATCATGCGAACATCTCCAGAATGGTAACCGGTTATCATGTTGTAAATGTCATCGTTACTCAGCTTATTTTTATATAACAATACAGCCGAAATGCATTAACATGTCCACTTATCTCCGTTATGTTCAGCTTTAGCGTTACATTGACCGCTTACCTGTGAAAACAGCTAACTTAAGTAAAGTGGTTAGCATCAGAGTTAGCATGTAGCTAAATTATACCAAAACAACTGCTTTACTATCTTCATTTTCACTAATTTCGCTAGATAATATTAGTCAGTTTCAGGCTTGACACGCAGGTTGTGGTTGTATATCATTGAAACAAGGTCATTTAGAAATTGTGCCATGTTTAAAATATATAATACACTGTCGTATGTCATATATTCATTGTCTTAAGTTTCTTTTTAGGTTATTATTTGTATATTTTCTTTGTTTATGTTTGCACCACCATACACCAAAGCTAATTCCTTGTTTATGTAAACGTGTAAAACACTTGATTCTGATTCTGATAAGTATTGTGGTGATGTGTTCAATGTCAGGGTACCCAAGTGAAAGATGTCATCATTAAGCCTGACGCCCCCAGCTCTCTGCTGCTGGACAAACATGCAGACTACATCGCGGCCTACGGCTCCAAAAAGGATGACTATGTGAGTAAAAGGACATTTTGTAGGATTAATTGATGTTTTTTTCAGAGTGTATCTTTTAGTTCCCAGGGTAATATGTTCCCCAAGTGTATTTTATCTTTATATGACACATGAAGGACACTTTTTAGAGGAATTCATGTTTTAAGCAATGCTTTTTTGGCCATTGTTAATGTTCAATGTATGTTTTTCATGGTCAATAAGTTGAAATCACCCACCTTCAGCTAAAAGCAAACTGATCTACTCTTTGAAACAGACACCATCAAATGTGCAGATATACCACAGCATGTCAACAATTCTTCTTGTCATATTCACTCATTCATCTACATAATATGACTTTACTCCGCATCGGTTTTGACCCACCATTTTTTTTCCTTTGGGCGTTTATATTTCCAAAGTGGCTGAACATATTTTGACTGTAATAACTGCATTCAAAACTCTCACTTCAATTTCCTTGCTTGATCTGTGAATGGCCTTACCAACCTCTTCCAACATTGTTAAGTAAAGAGAATAATGCTAAGGCTAGTCTTGGAACCTAGGAACATTCATTCTGGAAAAAAAACACTTAAAATCTCCTAAGATTGTCTTTACCACAGACCAGGGATTTAACCAAAAACCCATAAAAGATCCCATAGATTTTGAGATGAGGGACCCATAAGTGCAATAATGCTGACTCATTCCCGGGTTTTTGGACTCATTCCTGCTGCACTGTTTATCTTTCCTGTTTGTTTGTGTTTGTCCAGAGGCCTGTACTACGAAGCCGGATTTTCGCTTAGCCGGCTGACTTCAGGGAAAACTCAGGCTTTTCGGTCCTACGACGCTGGTTCTCTTTTTAGCGGGCTAGATCTCCATGGTAACTTATGCTGAGCGGCTAACCTCCTCGGGAGGAGGTTAGGTTGCAGGCTAAGAGATTAACTCAGTGAAAGCACCGCCTGCTGACCAATCAGAGCTCCGTGTGCGGAGTTTAAAGCGATCAAGTCATATTACAGGATAGAGGAAATACAGAAAAACTGCCTTTGCAGGAAAGACTGCCGGCCAAAATCAACTGATTGTGTGAACGTGCAAATTAATAGAATATCCCCTCCCATCTTCAGAGCAATCTGACTATTATAACATTAGCGTTAAGAAAGCTTACTTAAATATCTGCCACAACATAAGTAACCGGATCAGAGTAACATTAAGTACAGTCCGCGGCACTGTGAGTGCAGACGTCGATGTGTCCCATTATCATTCATATCATATCACATCATAATGTATCATATATTTCCTTATTTGAGTCAGCTTCTTGAGCCGTATCTGGCCGTGCAACACTCACAGTGTCACATACTGTATGCAGAAGTATTATTTTAAGCAACACATTAAGTTGACGAAACACTTGTGTCAAATGTAATTAAAGTCAGATCCACTCGTGTCTTGGACGGGGCAGTGATATCATAAACCTGTTAATGTACGCATTCAAACACTTTTTCTTTTACCAGCTGTATTCACCTTGCAGGTGCAGCTATGTGGCTTTTATCCTGGATAAAGTGTTTAAGTCATGGATGTTTAAAGTTTAACTTCTTCATATTTGACTAATATTAAAGTTCACTTTTCATTCAGGAAGTATGACGCTGCGCTGTCAGTACGCTTGTCCGTGTTTGTGATTGGTCGAATGCTCCAAATACCACCCCTTTCATGTGAACGCGCACCTAACTAGATAGGACACGGCTGGCTTGAGCGATCCACTTGATAACCAGCGTCGTAGTACAGCTTAGCGAGAGCGCGTATGTTTTGGATTGGGCCAACCGGCTAACTCAAACATATCCAGGTTAGGAAAATCCGGCTTCGTAGTACAGGCCTCTGGAGTACACACTGTCAGAGTACCTGCGGATGAGCGGCATCTACTGGGGTCTGACGGTGATGGACCTGATGGCGCAGCTGCCCCGGATGAACCGGCCGGAGATCGTAGACTTCATCAAATCCTGTCAGCACGAGTGTGGAGGCCTCAGCGCCAGCATCGGACACGACCCCCACCTGCTGTACACCCTCAGCGCCGTGCAGGTGACTCCTCAGACAGCCAACAGGAAATGTGACAGATTGCTAAACCTATTCTTGTTTTTCTCATCAACTTCTGTGGATGAGAGAAGTTGGAAATGTCGCCAACAAACGGAAAAGATAGTATACTTTGCTTTGATTCAAAGTTGATGCAAGCAGACATTTTAAGTATGTTTTAATGGATTTTGATCCTGGAGGACACAGAACTATACAATAATTTTGTTTCTTATAGATTTTATTTCTCTTTCTCTTTCTTTCTCTCTCTCAGCCTCAGTATCTGTGTTTTTAAAGCATTTGTTCTTCTGAAGGATCCTTTTGATTCAAATGTTATGAGTATTTACCTCCCAGCTAAACGGTTCAATGTGTGCGTTGGCTACAGGTACAAGTGCCCTGCCTGCAGCCCAAATCCTTTCAGTCTATTTACTGTTTTACTCCTTTCTGCAGATCCTGTGCTTGTACGACAGTGTGGATGCTCTCGATGTGGACAAAGTGGTGGAGTACATCAAAGGGCTGCAGCAGGAAGACGGATCCTTTGCAGGAGACAAATGGGGTGAGCCAGACTTACTCTGATTAATGTCTCGAGAAACATTTGCTCCTCCATCCAAAAAGTGATTTTGAGATGGAATCAGAGGACAGTGACACTGCTATGAGTGAAGAAGAGGCAGAAGAAGATGCCTGTGGACAAGTGGACAAAGAAAGCCAACAACAATCCATCCCTCATGTACTTATGTTCATATAATAACTTGCTTTATATTTTGTTTTTGTCATTGTTAATGTGTAAAGTCAACATGTATATTTTCTACTTTCTTGTTTATTTCTAGTCTTTTTTAATCGTTATTGTTCAATGCCATGTCTTTTATGCTGCTGCAACACAACAATGTCCCAAATTGAGATCAATAAAGTACTACATGTATCTTATCTTATCTCTTATCTGAACCCAATGGCCGCCCAGTCAGTGATTATGTGGACATCGAGCCCCAACCAAATAAACACACCAAGCCCCGTGACAGGTATCGCTGGCTGAAAAAATATTTGATCAGTCCCAATACTGATTTCTCTGCTCCAGATATCACAGAGGATGTCATTTCTGCAAAGCTCTAAAGATGCCAAAGCAGGAGATGCTGAACAGGAGACAGTTTCAGGCAGATCTAGCATCCTCTCTCATCCTGGTAACAATGCTTTTCTGCTTTTCTGAAATACAGAAGAGGATTAGGACCACATGTGGATTTATCTTTTGGACCTGACCAAAACTGATTTTTTCTTTTGAGTAATAAATCAAAATTCTTACTTAAATCTCAGATCTATGAAAACTAATTCTGAAGGTTTTCATGAAAATAAATAAAATATATTTTAAGAAAAAGTCAGATTTCTGAGATTTTCTTTAAAAAAAATTGAAAATCTGAATTTCTTTTGTAAAAGAATTTTTTTTTTAAATCAGAATTCTGACTTTCACTAGTAAAGAACATGTTGAGGTCTGACCAAAGTGATTTTTTTCCTAACTTTAATCTCAGATTTCTGTAATTTCATAAAAAAAAAGGAATAAAAAAATATATTTATTCTGAATTCTGAGATTTTCAGAAAAAAAATGTTCTTAAGAAAAAGATTTATTAAAAATATTCTGAATTCTGACTTGTTTCTCAATATTCTGACTAAAATCTTGAAACATAAAACAAATATCACTTTAGTTCAGATCTCACATTTCTCCACATGTTCCTAACCCTCTTCCATAGACGTTTCGTCCTCTCCATTCTTTGGTGTAAATAAATGCACTTGTGTTCACTTTCCCCCCCGACTCTCTCAATGTTATTTGTTGTCGTGTGTTACCGTCTCCTTTTTTGTCCTAGAGATTATTGGGGACGTAGCAGTAAAACAAGAACTACATGTATTAAAAATTCAACTCAACTTAGTGCAGCTTCACTGGAGAGGAGAGATCATTCATTTTAAGATTACAAACAAAGACTGAGATTTTCACTTGTGTCCTCTTAGCTCTTTTATTAACAAGAAAAACTCCAACATTTTATTTTGTACAGACATGTAAATGTGGCACTCATCTCACATCTTGAACATAGAAACACCATTTATTACAAACTCAACCTGGTAGCTTTTCTTTGAATGTGTTTTCTTTCCTTCTTCAAACTTTCATTGATGCATTCAACACATTGAGACTTAGTCAAAAATAAAAGACATTTAGAATAAAATATCTACAATGAAAGAAGCTCTGGTGCTTTCTCTCTCTCATGCTTTACAAGAGAAACAACAACATACAAATACATCAATATCGATATTCAACAAATATTTAGAGCAAAGTTTACATTTCCATGCAGAGAAATATGAGTTGAGGTTAACAGAAATCCTCCTGAGCAGTGACAGCCTCCATGGCTAAACAGACACAGGAAGGAGCGCCGCCTAAAGAAACTCCAACATCTACAGAACAACTCATGAGAAGATGTTAAAGCACATCCCATAATGTTTGATTGACAGCTGATCTCTGTGCAGTGAAGACATGAACAATCAGCTCTCAGCAACAATGATGGATACACAATGAGTTTAAGAAGTAGAAGAGTTCCTCAAATGACTTCAGGCTATTTCAGTTTACAAAACTCAGCTGTGGCTCCATCATGATAAGGCCAAACTCCAGCATGTAGCGGCTGAGTGAATGTGGTCTGGACTCTGTGGAGGAGAGTCATGGTTTCAGAGATGCTGTAGAAGGACAGAATACCTGCTCTGTGATCCAGGTACACTCCTACTCTGGAGGACTGAGGACCTGAGACGGGAGTTTTGATATTGTCGTAACGAAATAAATAACTGTTTTGTTGACACTCTAAGGACCAAGATTTGTCATTGAGTCCAAATCCACTTCCATCCTCTGCTCTGCTGATATTCTTGTATGCGACTGCTACAGAAACGTCTCCCCCTCTCCACTCCACCTCCCAGTAACAACGTCCAGTTAGACTCTCTCTACTCAGGACCTGAGAACAATGAGTGAATCTGTCTGGGTGACTAGAATAAGACTGTTGTTGTTCCATGCGTGTTGCTTTTCTGCTCCCCTCAGATAATACCAGCAGTGTGTTTGCTGTGTTTGGATCCAGAGTGATCTCCTGTGAATATTTTAAGAACCCAGCTCTGGTGGTGGGCTCTGCTGCTGACAGTAAAACATCCACTTCAGTCAGTGAGACGTTTGTCCATTCCTCCTCCACTAAAGCTGCTAACATGGTGTTTTTCAGCAGGACAGGCCTCGGTGTGAAGCTCTGCCTACACTGAGGGCAGCTGTGGATCTTCTTCTCATCCTCTCCATCCCAGAAGCCTTTAATACACTTCATGCAGTAGCTGTGTCCACAGGTAGTCGTCACCGGATCCTTCAGTAGATCCAGACAGATCGAACAAGAGAAGGTTTCCCGGTCCAGCTGAACTCCTTTCTGCGCCATTTCCCCTCTCAGTGGCAGCGAGTGTCTGAGTTTCACTTCCTGAAACCTGAAACTATGTGAGCTGTGATCTGAACAGCATGGGTGTGTGCAGTGAATGTGGCCTATCAGCTCTTGTTCTTTACCCACATATTGGTTACACCCATCCTCCTCAGTGTGGATCTAAAGGGGAGGAACCAGGAAATACAGAGTGGAGCTGGCTGTGTCTGAGAGCAGGAAGAAGAGGGAGGGCTTATCAAACTCTGACTCATTCCAGCAGGAGGAGCAGACACTCTGAACTGTTTCCTCATTCACAAACGGAGCCTCGCTTACAACCTGCTCTACATTTGAAAACAGTTTTCAGCTGTAAAATATTTGTTTTAAATTCAGGCTTTCGTAGCACACAGCTCCACACTCATGGTGGCAGTGGTGAAAGAAGTACTCAGATATTCTACTAAAGTAAAAGTAGAATTACTACAAGTGAAAGTACAAAAGCATTGGTATCAAAATATACTTTAAGTATCAAAAGTAAAAGTACTCCTTATGCATAATGGCCCTTTTCAGAATCGTATATATATATATATATTGAGTTACTATAATGATTATTGATGTGTTTTATCACAGTTAGTAAATGTAGAGCTAATTTGAGCAACTGTATGTCCTGCTGCTGGATATCTTATCCTATAAATATCTGTCAAAGTCTATTTAATAACTGATTTATATTTTGAATGATCTACTAATCTATATCTAACTAGTAACTAAAAGCTGTCGAGTAGAAGTATAAAGCAGCATAAACTGAGACATATTGGCATCAAAAAATAATTAAAGTACCAAAAGTAAAAGTACTTACTGCGCCCAATGTCCCATTTTAGAATCTTATATTGAATTACTGGATTCTTTCATTTTGTTTACGTTAATGTGTTCATCACAGCTGTTAAAAGTGGAGCAAGGTTTACTTTATATACTGCTGCTGGATATCTTATAATAATAATAATAATAATGATATATCACTGTTTATTCATATTTTGTTTAATCTAATCATTTGTATTTGTAAAGTAACTAGTAACTCATTTTGTCAAATAAATGCAATGCTTTCTGCGGTCATGACTACTTCACTTTGACTGTGGTCTTTTCTCAGCTCTTTAATGAATAAGAAAACCCCCTGCAGTCGTATATTTTCCAGACCTGAGGTGGTTTACAAATATCTCCAAAAAATCCATGCTTTTTCCTCATGACTTCTTTCAGTCAGGTAACACAGTATCTGGGATGCATTGTCTTCAAACTGTTAACTCTGTATGTAAGGACTCCACGGTGCAGACCCATGGAGAGAAATCAAGTGTAGTGATTGTCTCTGGTGCTCCAATGTATAGTAAATGCTCTTCAGCCCCACCCTTGGAACATTAGATTCCTCACTAAACTGTGTTCCTCAGATCAGGGGAATGTTTTATGAGTGGCATTAAACTGCAGTCTGATCTCATGTGAACTTCAGGCATGTGGTTTGGGTTGAGGTGAGGTTTCCGCTTTGGAAACAAAGTACTTTGCAAATATAATTCCTGTTTATTATTATTATCAACACAGTTACTTTTTTATACAGTGAGGTAAATGGTAAATGTGCATGTATGTAGTTCAGTATGCGTTAGGTGAATACGTCTGCCAAATACTAGCCTCAAAAAGATTAAAATATAATTAATGCAAATAAACTACTTCTACTAATAATAATAATCATAATGATAATCAATTCAATAATATAAATACTATATTATTTTATTATAATATAGTTGTAATATAGTCAAGACAAAAAATGCTTATTACATGCTCAAAAAGAGTCTGCTCTGTGACGCAGCTCTCTCTCTCTCTCTCTCTCTCTCTCTCTCTCTCTCTCTCTCTCTCTCTCTCTCTCTCTCTCTCTCTGCTCGGGAACAGCTGATTGCTGCACGGCGATCAGCTGTCCCTCCCTCCCTCAAGGTGTGTGTGGGTGTGTCTGTGTCTGTGTGTCTCATTCACTGTCCCTCAGGTTGTGGCATGTTTCGATTGCCAGTTTGTGGCTTGTATGTCTTGTGAACGCAACGCTGGCATAATATGATGTGGCCTGCTGACATGGCCTCTAATAAACACACAGGACTACAATAATACGTGTTTAATTCAGCCCAGATGCGGTGACTGCAGGCCAAATCCATTAATGCGGCATATATTGAAGGTGTTCAAAGTTGCACCGGTATGAAGCGCAGTGAGAACCACGCACCTGTCAGACCAGACCTTTATAGTCTATGTGTCAGACAAGCGAATGGGCACATTTAAATTTCAGGAGAATAATGAAGATGTGATTGGTTGTTCCACTCTCCGTTTCTCACGAGACCAGCGCGCTGCTGTTTACATTAGTGTGTGGACTGGACCGACTGAAACTGACGCCAAGGTTAATTATTGTGGAAGGATGGACCCCCATCCTGCAAAAAAAGGTAGCGAAATGTTCTAAAATCACTGATTTATTCAGAACCCCCCGTATGGTATAGAATGACGAAGCAGAGAGTAAGTGAGCGAACATTATGAGCCACATTTCTTTCTATATTGTAGCCTGATGTGCACATCGACTGTCAACAAAACAGTTTCTCAGTCCAATGCTAAGTTAGTGGCAGGCCCTGTGTGACTGGAGACTAGAAGGCTACACAAAACCCAAACATGTCCTTAATGTTACTCAAGGCAAATATATGTAATATAACCGTTAGACTGCAGCTAACTGTGGGGCTACAAACCCCTCATACTGTGAGTGAATCACTTGAGATGGTTATGTTGTCTAAAGGGGAGACAATCATTATGGTATTAGGCCATGCAAATACAGGGTCAACTAAGTGATAAAATAAGTGTTGCATAATATATGTTCTTGAATAATGTTATTTCATAAATAGTTGTTAATGTAATGATTACATGTTCTCCTTATTCAGTTCCACTATCAGATGATGCTGATGGTGATGGCCCTGAGGGAGAGATGCAGAGCTCAGTGGACAGAACTGGCAGGTACAGAGGAAACTGTTTCAATAGGCTATGTCTATGAAAACACTGAACAAACCAAAGGAAATGTAATGACAACAGTATAAGCAAGCTATGTTCATGTTCTCTCAATAAGTTACTATAGTTATTGATCAGAGTTTAATCCATTTGAGGTCCACCCCCAAATAAAACATGTTCACATTGAAAGGTTCCCAAATACATATGCACACTTTTTTTAACAATATCCTATGTCCATATGTTTCTATTTAAGTAGTAGATTCAAACTGTAGGGCTATCACTAAGGGCAGCAACGTTGTAAATATTGACGATACATCCAGCAAAACGCCCCCAAACAAAACTGGTAGTGGCCTGGCTGGGTGTATAATTCCCGGCCTGCTATGGTCCCAGTCCGGCCCTGCTGACACATCACACACCCGTACACTACACACATTACTGATCAACTGATATCACAATTAAGTTACTCTCTTTAAATAAATATACTGTAATTGGAAAATAATCATGTGTGGTGTCCTTGCTTTGTCCGTCCTTGAGCCAGGGCTCCCTATTGTTGTATAGGTTATTCTTGGTTTTAGAATGAATTCAGTAATGGTGTGTGTGTAACACAAACATAATAAATCATTGGATAGTGTTTATATATAATAGAAATAAAGTAATGTATTAAGACTCAGTGCGAGTTATTACTTTCTTCCTTTACTTGGCATTCTTCAAAAATACACAGACATTGCAGCACATCGTTGCCTTTCTCAGCATTAAAGTGCAATGTGTTGGCGAACCTTTGTTTCCTCCTGACAGCTCACTTAAAGGTATACTCAATTCAATTCAATAGCTTTATTAGCATGACCTCAGTTACATATAGTATTGCCAAAGCTCTGTATAGTTGCAACATCTATACAAAATATATATATATACAATATATATATACTCCCCCTTGTGGCCAAATGGGGACACAACTCTTGTCTTCAGACGTATGCTTGAGTGCAGGAAAATGTAGCACAGTGACTATTTTGTCAACTAAACATCATACATACAATACATATTTTAGTAAACGGGACATTATAATCTCCGCACATTAACTCTATATTTGCCTCTGCCATGGTGCCAAAATGAAATGAAATAAAATAAACAATATATAGGGGTTGCCTCTTCTCTGACTGCATCCCTCCAAATCAAATAAACCATAAACAAATACATAAAGTCGTGTTCACTGCAGCGATCTATTTCACACACAAAACTATATGAAAACTTAGTGATATACAGTTTTCTCCTGGAGACCAAGGGAAGACAGGCTTCTCCTGTTTTTTCAGCCTTTGTTATCATTTTGATAATTAAAAATATATATTCTTGTCTGGTTGTTTTTGCATTCAGGGCATACAAGAGGTGTAACATTATTTGAATACCAAAACTATATTGAAATAGAGTCTAGCTTGAACAGCAACATAGCTGTAACATTACTGGGTTATTTGGTGATAACTAAGTAAAGTAACTTCAGACGCAGACGTCACCTAGCTTCTCAGACGAGAGGGGTGGCGACGAGAGTGTCACGTTACTTCTCTCGCGGCATAGTTCACGGCATGGTAGGCGACGATCAACACGATCAGGGTCTGCTCAGTGAGTTCGTTCATTGGCACAAATCACACCTCATACTAAGCATACCGGTAGTTTCTGTAGACCTGTCTGCCCGTTTTGTGAGTGCACTGTGCGCGTGCGCACTTGTGGCATTGTTTGGGATGACCAGTGGCGGTTCTAGACCAATTTGACTGGGGGGCCATGGGCCAGTTGTTTTCTGAGGGGGGCACAATAAATGCAGGACGAAAAAGACAAAGACAGTATGAAGTAATTGCGCATAAGAAAACAATGCAATACAGTTATTGGTATTTGTTTCAGTACACATATTTATTTCAGATACTTATAGTTACAGTTTTTACGCTGGGTCCGACTAGAATGACAAATAGTGTTTGTTCCGCCTATTCCGTCAGCCAAGACATCGTTTAATCATAGACTTTTTTTAATTTGTTTATTTGTTATTTTCAGGGGGGCCACAGGGGGGTCCAAAGTCAGTGTTAGGGGGAAACTGCCCCCCCCTGCCTCCCTCCCCTAGAACCGCCCCTGCACCACAGACTGGTAAAACATCTGCAGCAGCCTCGTGCAGACGTTGAAGGACCTGAGACTCCTCAGGAAGAACAGCTCGCCCCTTCCTGAAGAGAGCATCAGTCAAAGTCAACTTTATTGTCAATCTTTCAGTTTGTGTGTACAGAGAGATCGAAATACCGTTTCCCACAATCCAGAGGAATACAAAATACAAATATGTGTACAAATATGTATACAAATATTACATTACATTACATGTTACTTGTTAGACGCTTTTATCCAAAGCGACTTACATACTCAATACTGTGGGCAATCCCCACAGGAGCAATTTGGGGTGAAGTGTCTCAGGGACACAACGACACGCTCGGGCCGGCTCTGCAAACAATATTGAATCTGGACGGATACTTTTTTAAGGAAATCGTTTTTATTTTTTATTATAATTATTGTGAAATGTATTATGTTTTCGTCATTATTACAACAAATACACACTTGCAACTGATAACACTGGCAAAGATTTTATATTTATTAGACTATTAAAAAAAAATCATGCTTCAAAGAAAGTGGGGGAACGGCGATCCCCCGCGTCCAACGACCACTGCTGCCATCCAAAAAGTGACTTTGAGATGGAATCAGAGGACAGTGACACTGCTATGAGTGAAGAAGAGGCAGAAGAAGATGCCTGTGGAAAAGTGGACAAAGAAAACCAACAACAATCCATCCCTCATATACTTATGTTCATATAATAACTTGCTTTATATTTTGTTTTTGTCATTGTTAATGTGTAAAGTCAACATGTATATTTTCTACTTTCTTGTTTATTTCCAGTCTTTTTTAATCGTTATTGTACAATGCCATGTATTTTATGCTGCTGCAACACAACAATGTCCCAAATTGAGATCAATAAAGTACTATCTTATCTTATCTCTTATCTGAACCCAATGGCCGCCCAGTCAGTGATTATGTGGACATCGAGCCCCAACCAAATAAACACACCAAGCCCCGTGACAGGTATCGCTGGCTGAAAAAATATTTTGATCAGTCCCAATACTGATTTCTCTGCTCCAGATATCACAGAGGATGTCATTTCTGCAAAGCTCTAAAGATGCCAAAGCAGGAGATGCTGAACAGGAGACAGTTTCAGGCAGATCTAGCATCCTCTCTCATCCTGGTAACAATGCTTTTCTGCTTTTCTGAAATACAGAAGAGGATTAGGACCACATGTGGATTTATCTTTTGGACCTGACCAAAACTGATTTTTTCTTTTGAGTAATAAATCAAAAATTCTTACTTAAATCTCAGATCTATGAAAACTAATTCTGAAGGTTTTCATGAAAATAAATAAAATATATTTTAAGAAAAAGTCAGATTTCTGAGATTTTCTTTAAAAAAAATTGAAAATCTGAATTTTTTTTTAATCAGAATTCTGACTTTCACTAGTAAAGAACATGTTGAGGTCTGACCAAAGTGATTTTTTTCCTAACTTTAATCTCAGATTTCTGTAATTTCATAAAAAAAAAGGAATAATAAAATATATTTATTCTGAATTCTGAGATTTTCAGAAAAAAAATATTCTTAAGAAAAAGATTTATTAAAAATATTCTGAATTCTGACTTGTTTCTCAATATTCTGACTAAAATCTTGAAACATAAAAACAAATATCACTTTAGTTCAGATCTCACATTTCTCCACATGTTCCTAACCCTCTTCCATAGACGTTTCGTCCTCTCCATTCTTTGGTGTAAATAAATGCACTTGTGTTCACTTTCCCCCCCGACTCTCTCAATGTTATTTGTTGTCATACTGTCTCCTTTTTTGTCCTAGAGCTTATTGGGGACGTAGCAGTAAAACAAGAACTACATGTATTAAAAATTCAACTCAACTTAGTGCAGCTTCACTGGAGAGGAGAGATCATTCATTTTAAGATTACAAACAAAGACTGAGATTTTCACTTGTGTCCTCTTAGCTCTTTTATTAACAAGAAAAACTCCAACATTTTATTTTGTACAGACATGTAAATGTGGCACTCATCTCACATCTTGAACATAGAAACACAATTTATTACAAACTCAACCTGTTGGCTTTTCTTTGAATGTGTTTTATTTCCTTCTTCAAACTTTCATTGATGCATTCAACACATTGAGACTTAGTCAAAAATAAAAGACATTTAGAATAAAATATCTACAATGAAAGAAGCTCTGGTGCTTTCTCTCTCTCATGCTTTACAAGAGAAACAACAACATACAAATACATCAATATCGATATTCAACAAATATTTAGAGCAAAGTTTACATTTCCATGCAGAGAAATATGAGTTGAGGTTAACAGAAATCCTCCTGAGCAGTGACAGCCTCCATGGCTAAACAGACACAGGAAGGAGCGCCGCCTAAAGAAACTCCAACATCTACAGAACAACTTGTGAGAAGATGTTAAAGCACATCCCATAATGTTTGATTGACAGCTGATCTCTGTGCAGTGAAGACATGAACAATCAGCTCTCAGCAACAATGATGGACACACAATGAGTTTAAGAAGTAGAAGAGTTCCTCAAATGACTTCAGGCTATTTCAGTTTACAGAACTCAGCTGTGGTTCCATCACAACCATAAGGCCAAACTCCAGCATGTAGCGGCTGAGTGAATGTGGTCTGGACTCTGTGGAGGAGAGTCATGGTTTCAGAGATGCTGTAGAAGGACAGAATACCTGCTCTGTGATCCAGGTACACTCCTACTCTGGAGGACAGAGGACCTGAGACGGGAGTTTTGATTTTGTTGTAACGAAATAAAAAACTGTTTTGTTTACACTCTAAGGACCAAGATTTGTCATTGTATCCAAATCCACTTCCATCCCCTACTCTCCTGATATTCTTGTATGCGACTGCTACATCAACTCCTCCCCCTCTCCACTCCACCTCCCAGTAACAACGTCCAGTCAGACTCCCTCTACTCAGGACCTGACGCCAATAAGTGAATCTGTCTGGGTGACTAGAATAAGACTGATGTTGTTCTATGCGTGTTGCTTTTCTGCTCCCCTCAGATAATAACAGCAGTGTGTGTGCTGTGTTTGGATCCAGAGTGATCTCCTGTGAATATTGTAAGAACCCAGCTCTGGTGGTGGGCTCTGCTGCTGACAGTAAAACCTCCACTTCAGTCGGTGAGACGTTTGTCCATTCCTCTCTCAGGACGTCCTGTAGTTTGTCTCTGACTGCTGACAGGGCCGCCGTCACGTCCTCAAAGTAGCTCAGAGGACGGATGTTGATGCTGGATGAGTGTGTAGGTTCACTGAGGGCTGGCAGTGAGGGGTAGCTGAGCAGAAACTGGTTGTGATCCTCTGTGTGAGACAGCAGCTTCAGCTCAGCGTCTCTCCTCTTCAGCTCAGCCATCTCCTGCTCCAGCTTCTCCTGAAGCTCTCTGACTCGTCTCACTTCACTCTTCTGCTGGGATCTGACCTGCTGCTTCACATCAGAGCTTCTTTTCTCCATGAGACGGATCAGCTCAGTGAACATCTTCTCACTGTCCTCCACTGCTTTATCAGCAGAGCCATTGACGGCCTCCACCTCCTGCTGAAGCAGCTTCACCTCCTTCTCTCTGTCCTGGATTCTCTGCTGGATGTTTAGTCGACTCCCCTCCAGCTCTCTCTGCCTCTCAGTCCTCTCTGCAGCAGCTGACACTGTGTCGTGGCCTTTGTGTTCGTCCACAGAGCAGAGATAACAGATACACTGCTGATCAGTGCGGCAGAACATCTTCATCACCTCGTCGTGACGAGAGCAGATGTTCTCCTGGAGCTTCTTGGAGGGCTCCACCAGCTTGTGTTTTTTTAATGGAGCTACGTCATAATGAGGCTGGAGGTGTTTGTCACAATAAGAGGCCAGACACATAAGACAGGACTTACAGGCTCTCAGTTTTCTCCCAGTGCAGAAATCACAGGCCACATCTTCAGCTCCAGCATAGCAGTGATCAGCAGGAGCAGCTTGGAGTCCAGTCTTCTTCAGCTCCTCCACTAAAGCTGCTAACATGGTGTTTTTCAGCAGGACAGGCCTCGGTGTGAAGCTCTGCCTACACTGAGGGCAGCTGTGGATCTTCTTCTCATCCTCTCCATCCCAGAAGCCTTTCATACACTTCATGCAGTAGCTGTGTCCACAGGAAGTCGTCACCGGATCCTTCAGTAGATCCAGACAGATCGAACAAGAGAAGGTTTCCCGGTCCAGCTGAACTCCTTTCTGCGCCATTTCCCCTCTCAGTGGCAGCGAGTGTCTGAGTTTCACTTCCTGAGAGCTGAAACTATGTGAGCTGTGATCTGAACAGGATGTGTGTGTGCAGTGAATGTGGCCTATCAGCTCTTGTACTTTACCCACATGTTGGTTACACCCATCCCCCTCAGTGTGGATCTAAAGGGGAGGAGCCAGGAAATACAGAGTGGAGCTGGCTGTGTCTGAGAGCAGGAAGAAGAGGGAGGGCTACATTTGAAAACAGTCTTCAGCTGTAAAATATTTGTTTTAAATTCAGGCTTTTGTAGCAAACAGCTCCACACTCATGGTGGCAGTGGTGAAAGAAGTACTCAGATATTCTACTAAAGCAAAAGTAGAAATACTACAGGGTAAAAATACTCTGTAACAAGTAAAAGTACAAAAGCATTGGTATCAAAATATACTTTAAGTACCAAAAGTAAAAGTACTCCTTATGCATAATGGCCCTTTTCAGAATCGTATATATATATATATATATATATATATATATATATATATATTGAGTTACTATAATGATTATTGATGTGTTTTATCACAGTTAGTAAATGTAGAGCTAATTTGAGCAACTTTATGTCCTGCTGCTGGATATCTTATCCTATAAATATCTGTCAAAGTGTATTTAATAACTGATTTATATTTTGAATGATCTACTAATCTATATCTAACTAGTAACTAAAAGCTGTCGAGTAGAAGTATAAAGCAGCATAAACTGAGACATATTGGCATCAAAAAATAGTTAAAGTACCAAAAGTAAAAGTACTTACTGCGCCCAATGTCCCATTTTAGAATCTTATATTGAATTACTGGATTCTTTCATTTTGTTTACGTTAATGTGTTCATCACAGCTGTTAAAAGTGGAGCAACGTTCACTTTATATACTGCTGCTGGATATTTTATAATAATAATAATAATAATTATATATCACTGTTTATTCATATTTTGTTTAATCTAATCATTTGTATTTGTAAAGTAACTAGTAACTCATTTTGTCAAATAAATGCAATGCTTTCTGCGGTCATGACTACTTCACTTTGACTGTGGTCTTTTTTCAGCTCTTTAATGAATAAGAAAACCCCCTGCAGTCGTATATTTTCCAGACCTGAGGTGGTTTACAAATATCTCCTGGAAATGAATTCACAAGGCAGTAAAAACTGAAAATCCATGCTTTTTCCTCATGACTTCTTTCAGTCAGGTAACACAGTATCTGGGATGCATTGTCTTCAAACTGTTAACTCTGTATGTAAGGACTCCACGGTGCAGACCCATGGAGAGAAATCAAGTGTAGTGATTGTCTCTGGTGCTCCAATGTATAGTAAATGTTCTTCAGCCCCACCCTTGGAACAAACTCCCAGCAGCTTCACATCTGATAATCACCACCGGACAGGTCAGGAATTATATTCTATTCTATTTTATTTGTAGTGTATGAGTTTGAGATTGTGCACTATATACTCAACATGTTAGGTACAAACCATTTACGGTTAAACAGAAAAGGTTCAAATCCCCTGTTACCTGTAAGAAAACTAAAGCTCAGAATTGTTAAACAGAGGATTGGCATTCATATCATCTGACACCATATCTGTCTGCATGCCATATCCCGCATTAACCACAGAGTAGCAGCCTTGCCTCTTAACCCATTCATATACCACCCTTTATGTATACAGTCTATGATTCCAGCAAATTAAACTAAAAGCATTAGATTCCTCACTAAACTGTGTTCCTCAGATCAGGGGAATGTTTTATGAGTGGCATTAAACTGCAGTCTGATCTCATGTGAACTTCAGGCATGTGGTTTGGGTTGAGGTGAGGTTAAGTATAAAGTAGCATAAAATGAAAGCACTGAAGTAAAGTACACACGTCAAAAAAATACTCAAGTAAAATACTTGAGTAAATGTACTTAGTTACTTTACACCACTGACCACCACACAATAAAGACTGTAAGTTAACACCACCATGTGCAATGTATAATATCCACTCATGTAACACCATTGTACATGCGTGAAACCATGGGCGTCGCAGCCATTATAAGAGTGTGGGACAAGTCCCCCCCACTTTTTCAAATGATTAGTTTAGACCCCCCCACTTTTACTATGCGGAAAGTCCGTGAATCGGTCTATCCACTCGCCGCACTTTGTAGAGCGCTGTGTCAGTGCTTTACTATCAAATGAAATCCATTCCACTTGCTTATTGAGAGAATGCCCAAATCAATGAAACTCCGTACCATGTTTTCACTGCTACTTTGTACCAAGGCAGATTCTCACATAGCGCGCGCATGTTCAAGGAGTGTTGTCATAGTTGGACAGCTCAGGGGCCTCATTTATAACGCCTTGCGTAGGATTGACGTGAGAAGGTTGCTTACGTAGTACAAAGCAAAAAAATAGGTACAGAGATTTTCCGACATTTTCCGATTCACAAAACATTGCGTACCGGTGAGGGAAGTGCGTACCGGCACTTCATACGCCTGTTTCCCTTTATAAATCACAATCGACTCGAAATGCGGCGCAGCTTTTGCAGGCTTCACGTAACGCCCATATTTGCCTATAAATAGTCAAAGAAACTCCCATTCATTCATTCATTTTGACTGACTGCATGAAGAAGATCGCAGGAAATTACGACCGAACAGCTAAAAAAGACATCTCACACCGTGTCAGATTTTGGTTATTTTGGGGAGGTCGAGATAAATCATATTGTTTGGTGGATGCAGTTTGAACCAGAGTAGCAGCATGGAGGTCGGATCGTCACCAAAATAAATAAATAAGTGGTCCGAAAAAAGTTAATGACAAAAAAAATACACATAACCTTCCTCAGGCAGTGTGTTTGTCCCGGGGACAGGAGACACCCCCTTGATGAGAAACTGTAAGAAATGATCGGGGAATCCCTCCGGAGTGGAGTCATGACGACTGGATCTGAATTATTTTGTTGTATTTGGTGGTTTGTGTTCCAGCTGTCGATCAGCAACTATATATCCATAATCCACCAGTTAAAGGAAATACAACTAATGTGTTGTGTTATATTAGCTGTACAATTTACCACATATGGTGTTCTTAGTTTCCATACCTCCTGTGTTTTACGAGCGACTTATCAAGTCTTGGCAAACGGCATAAAACACGATTAAACGTGATAGTATATAAAACCATGCTCGTATCTACAACCTATAGAAATGCAAAACGGCGTCAGTTTAGACGTTATTCTGTCCTCCTGCTTACCGCATCATTTATGAGAAAACATTTCATAACATTAACACAACATATTCGAGGTGGTTTTAAATAACATATCCGTATTTATTTATTTCCCCAAGTTATGTTTTTGTGTGCACTGAGGAGTCTCAAACAGGCGTTTGTTTAATCATTTTAAGATTGGCTTTAATCAATGTTTGAAAATGAATTCTTCATATGATAAATCACTACAAGGTAACATTTTATTTATTTCCACATATTTCTCTCCATTCTTCCTTCTGCCAACGGTGTCGCAGTTTCTCGTCTCTCCCGTTGTTGTGCTTAGTGCGTACGCATGGGTTACAGTTTGCGTGGAGGACCGCACATTTTCCCGTCAAGTTAGTATTTTATAAATCGCAAACATTGCGTAGAAACTGGCGTACGCCATTTTTTGAGCGTATATCCCTTTATAAATGAGGCCCCTGATCTGTTGTATGAAGCGATGCCGGTAGCGGAGGTAAGGCACACACACCAAATGTTCGGGAAATGGTTAATACAGCGAAAATCAAAGCTGACGATCTCTTGGTTTGATATGTTTTCTCCCCCAGACAACATGGGCATAAGAACATTTTTTTCAAAGAAGAGGAAAGTAAGTCATCAGCTGGTAGCAGTTAACAGTGATGGCGGCGTCTCACTTCTGGAGAGGAGTTTCGTCTTTATGTCATGGTAGAGAGATACCTACTGCTTGGGACTTTGAGTCTTCAAAATGTCCAATGTCACAGACTGGGACTTACTTTAGAGTCAGTTGTATTTACATTCAGTATGTCTTGTTATGATTCAATGTGAAAGAGTATACTGCTCAATAAATAATTATCACTTCACCACCTCTCTTGACATCTAGGCACTTGAGAGTGAGTCAGAGGCAGAATACAGGGACAGAGAGAGAGGTCCATTGCTGAGGTGAGTGATGAAAGGGAAATGACAGTTGAGAGTAAATTGTGATGTGGACTCTCATCCCAGGATTTTAAGGAAATCAGTGGGGATATTGAACAGGAAACATTTCAGTCAAGGGGCATCATATGACCAATATAGACAGAAGAGCAACATTTATTTGAACTTAACATCTGTATGGAGTCAGATCAGTCTCAATATTAATAAATGCTCACAGAAGGATTCACAAATGTATTTTGCGATTTATATATAAATGACTCTCCACAACAATATCTCTCAATGCACTCAAATATTTATTGTTGTATATAAATGTACAAAAAATGGGCATTTAAACTGCTTTTTATTAATTCAAAGACAGCTCTGAATTAATAATCAAATATGTTTCCTTTCTTTACTACTGGATGAAATTACAAAATGTACCCATCATTTTCCTCATGCTAGTATAGCCACATACAAGTATCAAACCACCTGTTAAAATGCACCAGAATACAGGAAATCTATATATTTTTTCGCCCCCACACCCCCCGTTAAAAATGTCCCCCCCACATTCAGGATGCTTCCTACGCCCATGCGTGAAACGAAAAGGGATTTTGTATTGTTATATCTGATTCTAAAAGCATCCAAGTGATTTTCTCCTGCATAATCCCGTGTCCCCACTAGGTGGCGGTAATGCGCATCTTAACCAGTTTGACAGCCACCAAAAAGAAAACAGAAGAAGAAGAAGTAGCCTGATCATGCGAACATCTCCAGAATGGTAACCGGTTATCATGTTGTAAATGTCATCGTTACTCAGCTTATTTTTATATAACAATACAGCCGAAATGCATTAACATGTCCACTTATCTCCGTTATGTTCAGCTTTAGCGTTACATTGACCGCTTACCTGTGAAAACAGCTAACTGATGGTTAGCATCAGAGTTAGCATGTAGCTAAATTATACCAAAACAACTGCTTTACTATCTTCATTTTCACTAATTTTGCTACATAATATAGTCATTTTCAGGCTTGACACGCAGGTTGTGGTTGTATATCATTGAAACAAGGTCATTTAGAAATTGTGCCATGTTTAAAATATATAATACACTGTAGTATGTCATATATTCATTGTTTTAAGTTTCTTTTTAGGTTATTATTTGTATATTTTCTTTTTTTATGTTTGCACCACCATACACCAAAGCTAATTTCTTGTTTATGTAAACGTGTAAAACACTTGATTCTGATTCTGATAAGTATTGTGGTGATGTGTTCAATGTCAGGGTACCCAAGTGAAAGATGTCATCATTAAGCCTGACGCCCCCAGCTCTCTGCTGCTGGACAAACATGCAGACTACATCGCTGCCTACGGCTCCAAAAAGGATGACTATGTGAGTAAAAGGACATTTTGTAGGATTAATTGATGTTTTTTTAAGAGTGTATCTTTTAGTTCCCAGGGTAATATGTTCCCCAAGTGTATTTTATCTTTATATGACACATGAAGGACAGTTTTTAGAGGAATTCATGTTTTAAGCAAGGCTTTTTTGGCCATTGTTAAATATTCAATATATGTTTTTCATGGTCAATAAGTTGAAATCACCCACCTTCAGCTAAAAGCAAACTGATCTACTCTTTGAAACAGACACCATCAAATGTGCAGATATACCACAGCATGTCAACAATTCTTCTTGTCATATTCACTCATTCATCTACATAATATGACTTTACTCCGCATCGGTTTTGACCCACCATTTTTTTTCCTTTGGGCGTTTATATTTCCAAAGTGGCTGAACATATTTTGACTGTAATAACTGCATTCAAAACTCTCACTTCAATTTCCTTGCTTGATCTGTGAATGGCCTTACCAACCTCTTCCAACATTGTTAAGTAAAGAGAATAATGCTAAGGCTAGTCTTGGTACCAAGGAACATTCATTCTGGAAAAAAAACACTTAAAATCTCCTAAGATTGTCTTTACCACAGACCAGGGATTTAACCAAAAACCCATAAAAGATCCCATAGATTTTGAGATGAGGGACCCATAAGTGCAATAATGCTGACTCATTCCCGGGTTTTTGGACTCATTCCTGCTGCACTGTTTATCTTTCCTGTTTGTTTGTGTTTGTCCAGAGGCCTGTACTACGAAGCCGGATTTTCGCTTAGCCGGCTGACTTCAGGGAAAACTCAGGCTTTTCGGTCCTACGACGCTGGTTCTCTTTTTAGCGGGCTAGATCTCCATGGTAACTTATGCTGAGCGGCTAACCTCCTCGGGAGGAGGTTAGGTTGCAGGCTAAGAGATTAACTCAGTGAAAGCACCGCCTGCTGACCAATCAGAGCTCCGTGTGCGGAGTTTAAAGCGATCAAGTCATATTACAGGATAGAGGAAATACAGAAAAACTGCCGTTGCAGGAAAGACTGCCGGCCAAAATCAACTGATTGTGTGAACGTGCAAATTAATAGAATATCCCCTCCCATCTTCAGAGCAATCTGACTATTATAACATTAGCGTTAAGAAAGCTTACTTAAATATCTGCCACAACATAAGTAACCGGATCAGAGTAACATTAAGTACAGTCCGCGGCACTGTGAGTGCAGACGTCGATGTGTCCCATTATCATTCATATCATATCACATCATAATGTATCATATATTTCCTTATTTGAGTCAGCTTCTTGAGCCGTATCTGGCCGTGCAACACTCACAGTGTCACATACTGTATGCAGAAGTATTATTTTAAGCAACACATTAAGTTGACGAAACACTTGTGTCAAATGTAATTAAAGTCAGATCCACTCGTGTCTTGGACGGGGCAGTGATATCATAAACCTGTTAATGTACGCATTCAAACACTTTTTCTTTTACCAGCTGTATTCACCTTGCAGGTGCAGCTATGTGGCTTTTATCCTGGATAAAGTGTTTAAGTCATGGATGTTTAAAGTTTAACTTCTTCATATTTGACTAATATTAAAGTTCACTTTTCATTCAGGAAGTATGACGCTGCGCTGTCAGTACGCTTGTCCATGTTTGAGATTGGTCGAATGCTCCAAATACCACCCCTTTCATGTGAACGCGCACCTAACTAGATAGGACACGGCTGGCTTGAGCGATCCACTTGATAACCAGCGTCGTAGTACAGCTTAGCGAGAGCGCGTATGTTTTGGATTGGGCCAACCGGCTAACTCAAACATATCCAGGTTAGCAAAATCCGGCTTCGTAGTACAGGCCTCAGGAGTACACACTGTCAGAGTACCTGCGGATGAGCGGCATCTACTGGGGGCTGACGGTGATGGACCTGATGGCGCAGCTGCCCCGGATGAACCGGCCGGAGATCGTAGACTTCATCAAATCCTGTCAGCACGAGTGTGGAGGCCTCAGCGCCAGCATCGGACACGACCCCCACCTGCTCTACACCCTCAGCGCCGTGCAGGTGACTCCTCAGACAGCCAACAGGAAATGTGACAGATTGCTAAACCTATTCTTGTTTTTCTCATCAACTTCTGTGGATGAGAGAAGTTGGAAATGTCGCCAACAAACGAAAACAATAGTATGCTTTGCTTTGATTCAAAGTTGATGCAAGCAGACATGTTAAGTATGTTTTAATGGATTTAGTTCCTGGAGGACACACAGAACTATACAATAATTTAGTTTCCTAAAGATTTTATTCATCTTCCTCTTTCTCTCTCTCTAGCAGCCTCAGTACCCAAATCCTTTCAGTCTATTTACTGTTTTACTCCTTTCTTCAGATCCTGTGCTTGTACGACAGTGTGGATGCTCTCGATGTGGACAAAGTGGTGGAGTACATCAAAGGGCTGCAGATAAAGATGCCAAAGCAGGAGATGCTGAACAGGAGACAGTTTCAGGCAGATCTAGCATCCTCTCTCATCCTGGTAACAATGCTTTTCTGCTTTTCTGAAATACAGAAGAGGATTAGGACCACATGTGGATTTATCTTTTGGACATGACCAAAACTGATTTTTTCTTTTGAGTAATAAATCAAAATTCTTACTTAAATCTCATATCTATGAAAACTAATTCTGAAGGTTTTCATGAAAATAAATAAAATATATTTTAAGAAAAAGTCAGATTTCTGAGATTTTCTTAAAGAAAAATTGAAAATCTGAATTTCTTTTGTAAAATACATTTTTTTGTTATCAGAATTATGACTTTCACTAGTAAAGAACATGTTGAGGTCTGACCAAAGTCATTTTTTTCTAACTTTAATCTCAGATTTCTGTAATTTCATTAAAAAAAAGGAATAAAATATATTTATTCTGAATTCTGAGATTTTCAGAAAAAAAATGTTCTTAAGAAAAAGATTTATTAAAAATATTCTGAATTCTGACTTGTTTCTCAATATTCTGACTAAAATCTTGAAACATAAAAAAATTATCACTTTAGTTCAGATCTCACATTTCTCCACATGTTCCTAACCCTCTTCCATAGACGTTTCGTCCTCTCCATTCTTTGGTGTAAATAAATGCACTTGTGTTCACTTTCCCCCCCGACTCTCTCAATGTTATTTGTTGTCGTGTGTTACTGTCTCCTTTTTTGTCCGAGAGCTTATTGGGGACGTAGCAGTAAAACAAGAACTACATGTATTAAAAATTCAACTCAACTTAGTGCAGCTTCACTGGAGAGGAGAGATCATTCATTTTAAGATTACAAACAAAGACTGAGATGTTCACTTGTGTCCTCTTAGCTCTTTTATTAACAAGAAAAACTCCAACATTTTATTTTGTACAGACATGTAAATGTGGCACTCATCTCACATCTTGAACATAGAAACACAATTTATTACAAACTCAACCTGTTAGCTTTTCTTTGAATGTGTTTTCTTTCCTTCTTCAAACTTTCATTGATGCATTCAACACATTGAGACTTAGTCACAAATAAAAGACATTTAGAATAAAATATCTACAATGAAAGAAGCTCTGGTGCTTTCTCTCTCTCATGCTTTACAAGAGAAACAACAACATACAAATACATCAATATCGATATTCAACAAATATTTAGAGCAAAGTTTACATTTCCATGCAGAGAAATATGAGTTGAGGTTAACAGAAATCCTCCTGAGCAGTGACAGCCTCCATGGCTAAACAGACACAGGAAGGAGCGCCGCCTAAAGAAACTCCAACATCTACAGAACAACTCAGGAGAAGATGTTAAAGCACATCCCATAATGTTTGATTGACAGCTGATCTCTGTGCAGTGAAGACATGAACAATCAGCTCTCAGCAACAATGATGGACACACAATGAGTTTAAGAAGTAGAAGAGTTCCTCAAAGACTTCAGGCTATTTCAGTTTACAGAACTCAGCTGTGGCTCCATAACCATAACCAACTCCAGCATGTAGCGGCTGAGTGAATATGGTCTGGACTCTGTGGAGGAGAGTCATGGTTTCAGAGATGCTGTAGAAGGACAGAATACCTGCTCTGTGATCCAGGTACACTCCTACTCTGGAGGACTGAGGACCTGAGACGGGAGTTTTGATTCTGTTGTAACGAAATAAATAACTGTTTTGGTTACAATCTAAGGACCAAGATTTGTCATTGTATCCAAATCCACTTCCATCCTCTGCTCTGATGATATTCTTGTATGCGACTGCTACATAAACTCCTCCCCCTCTCCACTCCACCTCCCAGTAACAGCGTCCAGTCAGACTCTCTCTACTCAGGACCTGAACATAATGAATGAATCTGTCTGGGTGACTAGAATAAGACTGATGTTGTTTCATGAATGTTGCTTTTCTGCTTCCCTCAGATAATAACAGATATGTGTATGCTGTGTTTGGATCCAGAGTGATCTCCTGTGAATATTTGAAGAACCCAGCTCTGGTGGTGGGCTCTGCTGCTGACAGTAAAACATCCACTTCAGTCGGTGAGACGTTTGTCCATTCCTCTCTCAGGACGTCCTGTAGTTTGTCTCTGACTGCTGACAGGGCCGCCGTCACGTCCTCAAAGTAGCTCAGAGGACGGATGTTGATGCTGGATGAGTGTGTAGGTTCACTGAGGGCTGACAGTGAGGGGTAGCTGTGCAGAAACTGGTTGTGATCCTCTGTGTGAGACAGCAGCTTCAGCTCAGCGTCTCTCCTCTTCAGCTCAGCCATCTCCTGCTCCAGCTTCTCCTGAAGCTCTTTGACTCGACTCACTTCACTCTTCTGCTGGGATCTGACCTGCTGCTTCACATCAGAGCTTCTTTTCTCCATGAGACGGATCAGCTCAGTGAACATCTTCTCACTGTCCTCCACTGCTTTATCAGCAGAGCCATTGACGGCCTCCACCTCCTGCTGAAGCAGCTTCACCTCCTTCTCTCCGTCCTGGATTCTCTGCTGGATGTTTAGTCGACTCCCCTCCAGCTCTCTCTGCCTCTCAGTCCTCTCTGCAGCAGCAGACACCGTGTCGTGGCCTTTGTGTTCGTCCACAGAGCAGAGATAACAGATACACTGCTGATCAGTGCGGCAGAACATCTTCATCACCTCGTCGTGAAGAGAGCAGATGTTCTCCTGGAGCTTCTTGGAGGGCTCCACCAGCTTGTGTTTTTTTAATGGAGCTACGTCATAATGAGGCTGGAGGTGTTTGTCACAATAAGAGGCCAGACACACGAGACAGGACTTACAGGCTCTCAGTTTTCTCCCAGTGCAGAAATCACAGGCCACATCTTCAGCTCCAGCATAGCAGTGATCAGCAGGAGCAGCTTGGAGTCCAGTCTTCTTCAGCTCCTCCACTAAAGCTGCTAACATGGTGTTTTTCAGCAGGACAGGCCTCGGTGTGAAGCTCTGCCTACACTGAGGGCAGCTGTGGATCTTCTTCTCATCCTCTCCATCCCAGAAGCCTTTAATACACTTCATGCAGTAGCTGTGTCCACAGGGAATAGCCACCGGATCCTTCATTAGATCCAGACAGATCGAACAAGAGAAGGTTTCCCGGTCCAGCTGAACTCCTTTCTGCGCCATTTCCCCTCTCAGTGGCAGCGAGTGTCTGAGTTTCACTTCCTGAAACCTGAAACTATGTGAGCTGTGATCTGAACAGCATGGGTGTGTGCAGTGAATGTGGCCTATCAGCTCTTGGACTTTACCCACATGTTGGTTACACCCATCCTCCTCAGTGTGGATCTAAAGGGGAGGAGCCAGGAAATACAGAGTGGAGCTGGCTGTGTCTGAGAGCAGGAAGAAGAGGGAGGGCTTATCAAACTCTGAGTCATCCCAGCAGGAGGAGCAGACACTCTGAACTGTTTCCTCATTCACAAACGGAGCCTCGCTTACAACCTGCTCTACATTTGAAAACAGTCTTCAGCTGTAAAATATTTGTTTTAAATTCAGGCTTTTGTAGCACACAGCTCCACACTCATGGTAGCAGTGGTGAAAGAAGTACTCAGATATTCTACTAAGTAAAAGTAGAAATACTACAGGGTAAAAATACTCTGTAACAAGTAAAAGTACAAAAGCATTGGTATCAAAATATACTTTAAGTACCAAAAGTAAAAGTACTCCTTATGCATAATGGCCCTTTTCAGAATCGTATAAATATATATATATATATTGAGTTACTATAATGATTATTGATGTGTTTTATCACAGTTAGTAAATGTAGAGCTAATTTGAGCAACTGTATGTCCTGCTGCTGGATATCTTATCCTATAAATATCTGTCAAAGTGTATTTAATAACTGATTTATATTTTGAATGATCTACTAATCTATATCTAACTAGTAACTAAAAGCTGTCGAGTAGAAGTATAAAGCAGCATAAACATATTGGCATCAAAAAATAGTTAAAGTACCAAAAGTAAAAGTACTTACTGCGCCCAATGTCCCATTTTAGAATCTTATATTGAATTACTGGATTCTTTCATTTTGTTTACGTTAATGTGTTCATCACAGCTGTTAAAAGTGGAGCAACGTTTACTTTATATACTGCTGCTGGATATCTTATAATAATAATAATAATTATATATCACTGTTTATTCATATTTTGTTTAATCTAATCATTTGTATTTGTAAAGTAACTAGTAACTCATTTTGTCAAATAAATGCAATGCTTTCTGCGGTCATGACTACTTCACTTTGACTGTGGTCTTTTTTCAGCTCTTTAATGAATAAGAAAACCCCCTGCAGTCGTATATTTTCCAGACCTGAGGTGGTTTACAAATATCTCCTGAAAATGAATTCACAAGGCAGTAAAAACTGAAAATCCATGCTTTTTCCTCATGACTTCTTTCAGTCAGGTAACACAGTATCTGGGATGCATTGTCTTCAAACTGTTAACTCTGTATGTAAGGACTCCACGGTGCAGACCCATGGAGAGAAATCAAGTGTAGTGATTGTCTCTGGTGCTCCAATGTATAGTAAATGCTCTTCAGCCCCACCCTTGGAACAAACTCCCAGCAGCTTCACATCTGATAATCACCACCGGACAGGTCAGGAATTATATTCTATTCTATTTTATTTGTAGTGTATGAGTTTGAGATTGTGCACTATATACTCAACATGTTAGGTACAAACCATTTACGGTTAAACAGAAAAGGTTCAAATCCCCTGTTACCTGTAAGAAAACTAAAGCACAGAATTGTTAAACAGAGGATTGGCATTCATATCATCTGACACCATATCTGTCTGCATGCCATATCCCGCATTAACCACAGAGTAGCAGCGTTGCCTCTTAACCCATTCATATACCACCCTTTATGTATAGTCTATGATTCCAGCAAATTAAACTAAAAGCATTAGATTCCTCAGTAAACTGTGTTCCTCAGATCAGGGGAATGTTTTATGAGTGGCATTCAACTGCAGTCTGATCTCATGTGAACTTCAGGCATGTGGTTTGGGTTGAGGTGAGGTTTCCGCAGCCAAATTTGCAAATATAATTCCTCTTTATTATTATTATTATCAACACAGTTACTTTTTTATACAGTGAGGTAAATGGTAAATGTGCATGTATGTCTGTAAGGATGCGTGGAAGGGTAGGACCCAAATGCAGACTATCAAAAAAGGTAAACGGTCTCGAAACAAAAAGCGAGCTTTATTTTAAAAAGCTGAACAATAGCATGGCATGAAACACATAGGTTCTACAGAAACTGACCGTGACCAACATGGTGGGAGACAGGAGAAACAAACAATGAACCGACAAGGCACACAGGGGAAGACAAGACTAAATACAGAGAGGGGTAATCACAAGACGAGACACAGCTGGGGTAAGGGAGGCAGAAACACAAGGGCAACAGGTGAACACAATCAAACAATCAGACACACCAGGGAAACTAAGACAGGAAGGCAAACACAGGAAGAAGGAACAGAGAAGACACAAGGAGGAAAACATTTCAAAACAAAACAGGAAACCAGAGACAGAAAAAGACAAGACAAAACACAACACAGACAGATCGTGACAATATCGTTCAGTATGCGTTTACAGGTGAATACGTCTGCATTTCCTGCCAAATACTAGCCTAAAAAAGATTACAATATAATTAATGCAAATAAACTACTTCTACTAATAATAATAATCATAATCAATTCAATAATATAAATACTATATTATTTTATTATAATATAGTTGTAATATAGTCAAGACAAAACATGCTTATTACATGCTCAAAAACTGATATTTCTTCAATCTGTATTCAAATGTAGTTTCCTCTGTCAGCAATGTATCAAGAACTACACCAGTGGCGTCGCCTGGGGTAGGCATCCGGGGCTTTAGCCCCGGATGTTTTTTCTTTAGCCCCGGACAAATTCTCCCTCAATATAATACATTAACCGTACTTCTTTACCTATAGGACGGCAGATTTGTAATTTCCCGTGTTCAGTGAATGCAACATAGGCAAGCCAAGACACCACCAGACCAATCAGAGAGTTGCATGGAAATAAACGTGTTTTATTGGCTGACAGGTACGTACCTCTCCTCTGTGACAATGTTTAAACTTTAAACTGTCAGCCCCGGACGCGGAGATTCTGAAGATGGACATTAGACATGTTTTCAATAAAAAAGACGGCAATACTCAAGTGGTGGCTCACACAACAACCCCAGAGCCACCACCTGAGCCAGGTGAACAAGGTATGTACATGTCAGTAAACTTACAAGTTATGCGAACATGTAAGCAAAGCATAAATTACAGCTACGTTGACGTTACTTTGAATCGCACGGGTAATCTAAACCGTTAGCAAGTAGCTATAGCGAGCCAGATATATTAAATAAACACTTTGTCATACAATATAAATGTTGTGTTTTTTAGCGTTACCTGGTGATTTCAAAGAAAGCTCTCTGGGAAATGTTGACTTACTGTTCGACAGGAAGCTAGAAGCTACCTTACAGTACACAGTTGATCCTGAGTCCTGTCAGTTAAAGTGTTTCATAGTTAGCTTAGCTAAGCATCAAACTAGCACTGAAATATATGGATGTTATGTGACAGTATTTCTGAGAAAAGTCCGTTTAAATGGTGGCCTAGTTGCCACTGCTTTACTGTCGACAGCACGTTTGAACGTATTTGCAGCAGTAAATGTGGCTGTTTGGCCACTGACGTTGCCATAACACCTGAATTTAAATGTGCAACCTCTTTTTGTGACAGATTTTTGCATGAAATTATAATTCTGATTGATATTTCCTATTGATAGCTAGTTTCTATGTGAACATTATGAGATGGACAGCCAGCTAACAAGCTTTTTATATACAAAGATTTCAGATCAAAGCTAATCCAGTAGGGCTCCTGAAAGGGGACAAGGGACACTATGCTCCCAAATATTAAGCCTCAACCCCCATCTTAAAATTGATATGATCAAAAAATCTGCATTGTCGGAGGCCTTTTTTCCTCATTATCATGTCAAATTGTACAGCTTTCCTTAGTTTTGAATGCAGAAAGATGACTATTCGAGTATTACGTGAAAATGACTATATTTAAGTGTTAAGTAAATATATTAAGTGAATTACTCAAACTGCATTTGTATAGGAATGATTCTCTCCTATTGGCAGATAACTACTAACAGTGATATCTACTGTACAAGAGGTTTCCAATGTCAATTTAACTATTTTCAATTGGTTAGTATTATATTTTGTGACAGTGTGGTGACACTCATTTTAATGAAGACAAATTTGTGTATCTTGAAATTCATTTATTTGACAGAGCTGGAAACTGATTTTAAATACTTGTTTGTGTTTACCTACACAGTCATCACAGATGAGCCAAAAATAGTAGAGGATGAAGAAAGGAGAACAGGAGAAAGGGACACACAAGAAGGAGATACAACAGATAAGAACAACAATGAACAGGAACATCAGAACAGACAAGAGTCAATGGGTAACTGGGTAACTGATTTAGGGACTGCAGATACAGGGCCAAGGCAAGTGAGACATCACTGTTTTCCATCCGGCATGTTTGGCCAGCAAAATAGATCATTTCAACCAAGTTGGTTTGATACTTTTAAATGGGTTGAATATTCTACCACTGCCAATGCAGCATTCTGCTTTAGTTGTAGACTATATGGCAAACCAAAGCAATCAAGGGATCAAAGGGACACCCTCACCACCTCAGGATACACAAACTGGAAGCGTGCATTGGATTCTTTTCGAGAACATGAAAATTCAAACATACACAAGGCTCTTCTTTCCAGTTCTCGACAGAATGCTGGAGGAGCTTCAAAACAGGTTTTCTGGAGTTGGGGAAAAAATATTAATTGGCATACAGGCATGTCACCCTCCATGGGGAGGTCGTCGACCGATTTGCGAAGGTCAAACCAAGGCGATTTAGCCTAACACTTCCACCTACAAAACAATAAAGAGTGTGAAGACAGCGAATGATGATGGGGAGAAAAAACGAAGCAAATGAAAGGTAATGTGATGAAGGAAGCAGCAAGTGAGGAAGGAAGCAAGTGATGAGGGATTATTATTTCCTCCTTCCATCCCTTTTTTCAGTTTAATCTCATTACTAACAACTTCTAATAATTTGACATAGTTTATGATTTAATTGGAAAATCAAGTGTTTTTAAATAATAAACCTGTTTCTGATTCTGATTCTTTGATTTTTTTTGACATATGGGTGTTGAGAGATGTATAGATCTCTTAATGTTGCTCTCAAAGTGCACCAGATTGATGCTTTTAACTTCAATATTTAAAAAAAATCTTCCTGGGGGAGTTCCCCCCAAAAATAGTACTTTACCTCTGCTTATGTAACTCCGGTGTAGTGTCCCCTCGGCAACAGATCACTCACAGTTGGTGATTACTTTCCTGCATTTCAATGGACAGCATATAAAAAGGACACGTGAGCTTCATTGCTTAAGAGATCCTCACATGCCATCTCTTTAAAAAAATAAGTGTCCAGTCAACAACAAAACATCAGTGATCATATAGTGGTAGTATATTTTTCATAAGCAATGTGAAACATTAAACTTAAAAAAACTGGTGTACAAAACTCACATACCTGCGTTGATCTCCTGGAGTGTCTCTACTCTTTCTTCTCCACCATTAGAGATTGCAAACATTTCAGAAACAGCTAGAGGTAGGGGACAAATAACTTGTTCGCTGGGCATGTCAAAAACCTCCCTGCTTTGATCAAGACTTTAGGGAGCCTTTCAGCCCCTCTGGCAAAGGGGCTGGAAAGCAAGTTTTGCAAATGCAGTACCATCTACATGCTTGTGCTGTTCCAGACACTGCTCTCAACCACTCAGGGCCTGCACAAATACCTGCAGAAAGAAACAATTGACTTGGTGCAGGCAGTAAATTACAAAACAGCAGTTGAGAACACACTGAAAAGTTACAGAAGTGACGAGAAAGCAAGACCAAGGCCCTGTGCAATGATCTTGATATTCCCGAAACTGTGACACAGAGGAAGAAGCGTAGAAACATGGAAGACTTTGTAGTCGAGGCATCGTGTGGAGCAGCTCTCCCATTAGCTTATTAGCTCAGATTAGCTATTGATGATCACGTTGATAAATCATATAAAACCAATAGCCAAACACACAAAAAACATGCTGCTGTGTGAGCATTAAACGATTAACATTAAACTAAACAAACACAACAAAACGTTATAGTCCTTATAAAATAAAAACATACATTTTGTCCACCAAAATAATACAGGCACCTTACCCTCGAGAGATCCTCACATGTTATGAGAATCTCCCACAATCCATTGCCGTAACAAAGCTAATGCAGGCACACGTTTGTTTGTGACACCAGATGGCGTAATTCTTCTTCTTCTTCTTTTATTTAATGGCGAATCGCTTCCACTTGGAGCATATATCGCCACCTCTGGCGTAACCCGAATTAATTCTCCGATTTAACAAGGATTTTATACCAACCTTTATAACTCTGTACACACACGACACACCTATATGTCGTGAGCTGATTATCGAGCCTTCATTGTAACAGATCTGGTAGGCCACCACGTTATTCTTTACTTTCTACGTCTTTATATGGAGAAGATATTACTTTTTTCTCCGTCATGTTGTTTCCATAGCAACAACAACTTCCTGTCAACAGCCAACGAAAAGTAACAAAAAACACTGTAATATCCTTTTCAGTTTCACAGAACACAAATTGGGTTATTTACATAATGTTTACAGTACTGTTTATTGTTATTTTGTAATATTCTTTGCGGAATTTGGCCATGTAAAATGTCCTATTGGGTTGCTGTACAGCCAATGCGTGACGTCATTGGTAAGCGGCGTAACGAACCCCGAACAGATTCTGGTACCTACACCGCCACTGTAGGCTCAGCCCCGAATGTTTCCAGGTCCAGGCGACGCCCCTGAACTACACACACATTTCTATCAGTATTTCTCTGTGTTGTGGTTGACATGATGATGACTGTTAGGAGTTAAGGGGAGAGGCTGAGCATCACCATGAAATGTGTAAATTGACATAAAAATGAATAAAAGGGGAAAAAATGCTCCATGTTTTTTAGGCTGTAAACTTGAACTGTTATGTAAGCCAACTAGACAGACAGTTTATCACTCTTCCTCCTGTACATAAGCAGATAAAAGGCATAACATACTTGAATGAATGGTAAATAAAGAATGCTGGAAATAACTGCATCTCCATTAGCCTATATGCTATGCAGAGACTGCCTTCTTCATGTCGTGAATTGCAGCTGATGTGTTTAATATGGCAATTGGCAAAAGTTTGACATTTGACTTATACAACATTCGCAAGTTGTACATTTGACTCATACAATAACCCACCTTCGAGTGATGCTCTAGTTTCTTCATGTTTTGTTTTTGACTCCCTCTTGCTTGCGCCGGACTGAAACTGTCTTTTCGCCGACATCTCTTCACCTGCACTAGTGGCCATATCAAAGCCGTGATTGGTCAGATGTCGATTCATTGCAACGGTGTCGGGTTACAGACGTGCTCCCCTTGTCACCTCTCACTCTCGCGTGTCAGCGCGGGGGGGGAACTGCGCTGAGAACTGCGCACAAGCTAAGCTCATAAGCCGAGGCCCCCTGCGCAATGTGAGGCCCCATGCAGCCTGCATGATCGGCCTGTAGGGAGGGACGGCCCCCTGCACCCCGAAAGACCTCAGTCTCCTCAGCAGAAAGAGTCTGCTCTGTCCCTTCTTGCAAAGAGCAGCAGAATTATCAGTCCAGTCCAGTTTATTGTTCAGATAGTTGTTTGCATAAGTAGGCTATATTTTTCGTTTCGTTTATTTAATAAATTAATTTCAGGACAACTTGGGGAATTTTGTTTGTTTGTTATGAGTTTTAAATATATTTTGAAAGTGGAGATAGAGAGAGAGAAGCAGCGCTGTCTGAGTTGCAATACCCTAGCTCAAGCATTTATGCAACTTACGCCTATAAATTGTTTATGTGTAGTGATCACTGATGCATACACTGGGGTTACATAATCCAATCATGGAACTACAGGTTGGGGGTATTGTTTCCGCCCGGACACATATGTTGACGGTACCTCCGGGGTACCTACTGTGTGTCCTCCTCTTTCACTTTCTCTTCTCCTCTTTCCTGCAACCCGACAGCACGTCGATTTCTGCTCCCCAATAAAGAGAGATTTGCACCTTCGATGCACCGCCTCCGTCTCCCTTCTCTCGGCACTACATATGTAACTTATGTGCCGGTGTGTCCATGGTTTTGAGTCTGTGTGTGTGTTGAGAGCAGCGCCGTCTGCTTTTTGCAGTACGGTAACTACAGTAGGACTAAGCATACCGGTAGTTTCTGTAGACATGTCTGCCCGTTTGGTGAGTGCACTGCGCGCGTGCGCACTTGTGGCATTGTTTGGGATGACCAGTGGCGGTTCTAGACCAATTTGACTGGGGGGCCATGGGCCAGTTATTTTCTGAGGGGGGCACAATAAATGCAGGGCGAAAAAGACAAAGACAGTATGAAGTAATTGCGCATAAGAAAACAATGCAATACAGTTATTGGTATTTGTTTCGGTACACATATTTATTTCAGATTCTTATAGTTACAGTTTTTACGCTGGGTCTGACTAGAATGACAAATAGTGTTAGTTCCGCCTATTCCGTCAGCCAAAACATCGTTTAATCATAAACTTTTTTTAATTTTTAATTTTCAGGGGGGCCACAGGGGGGTCCAAAGTCAGTGTTAGTTACATGTTAATTGTTAGACGCTTTTATCCTAAGCGACTTACATACTCAATACTGTGGGCAATCCCCACAGGAGCAATTTGGGGTGAAGTGTCTCAGGGACACAACGACACGCTCGGGCCGGCTCTGCAAACAATATTGAATCTGGACGGATACTTTTTTAAGGAAATCGTTTTTATTTTTTTATTATAATTATTGTGAAATGTATAATGTTTTCGTCATTATTACAACAAATACACACTTGCAACTGATAACACTGGCAATGATTTTATATTTATTAGACTATTCAAAAAAAATCATGCTTCAAAGAAAGTGGGGGAACGGCGATCCCCCGCGTCCAACGACCACTGCTGCCATCCAAAAAGTGATTTTGAGATGGAATCAGAGGACAGTGACACTGCTATGAGTGAAGAAGAGGCAGAAGAAGATGCCTGTGGACAAGTGGACAAAGAAAACCAACAACAATCCATCCCTCATATACTTATGTTCATATAATAACTTGTTTTATATTTTGTTTTTGTCATTGTTAATGTGTAAAGTCAACATGTATATTTTCTACTTTCTTGTTTATTTCCAGTCTTTTTTAATCGTTATTGTACAATGCCATGTCTTTTATGCTGCTGCAACACAACAATGTCCCAAATTGAGATCAATAAAGTGCTATCTTATCTTATCTCTTATCTGAACCCAATGGCCGCCCAGTCAGTGATTATGTGGACATCGAGCCCCAACCAAATAAACACACCAAGCCCCGTGACAGGTATCGCTGGCTGAAAAAATATTTGATCAGTCCCAATACTGATTTCTCTGCTCCAGATATCACAGAGGATGTCATTTCTGCAAAGCTCTAAAGATGCCAAAGCAGGAGATGCTGAACAGGAGACAGTTTCAGGCAGATCTAGCATCCTCTCTCATCCTGGTAACAATGCTTTTCTGCTTTTCTGAAATACAGAAGAGGATTAGGACCACATGTGGATTTATCTTTTGGACCTGACCAAAACTGATTTTTTCTTTAGAGTAATAAATCAAAATTCTTACTTAAATCTCAGATCTATGAAAACTAATTCTGAAGGTTTTCATGAAAATAAATAAAATATATTTTAAGAAAAAGTCAGATTTGAGATTTTCTTTAAAAAAAATTGAAAATCTGAATTTCTTTTGTAAAACATTTTTTTTTAATCAGAATTCTGACTTTCACTAGTAAAGAACATGTTGAGGTCTGACCAAAGTGATTTTTTCCTAACTTTAATCTCAGATTTCTGTAATTTCATTAAAAAAAAGGAATAAAAAAATATATTTATTCTGAATTCTGAGATTTTCAGAAAAAAAATGTTCTTAAGAAAAAGATTTATTAAAAATATTCTGAATTCTGACTTGTTTCTCAATATTCTGACTAAAATCTTGAAACATAAAAAAAAATATCACTTTAGTTCAGATCTCACATTTCTCCACATGTTCCTAACCCTCTTCCATAGACGTTTCGTCCTCTCCATTCTTTGGTGTAAATAAATGCACTTGTGTTCACTTTCCCCCCCGACTCTCTGAATGTTATTTGTTGTCGTGTGTTACCGTCTCCTTTTTTGTCCTAGAGCTTATTGGGGACGTAGCAGTAAAACAAGAACTACATGTATTAAAAATTCAACTCAACTTAGTGCTGGAGAGGAGAGATCATTCATTTTAAGATTACAAACAAAGACTGAGATTTTCACTTGTGTCCTCTTAGCTCTTTTATTAACAAGAAAAACTCCAACATTTTATTTTGTACAGACATGTAAATGTGGCACTCATCTCACATCTTGAACATAGGAACACCATTTATTACAAACTCAACCTGTTAGCTTTTCTTTGAATGTGTTTTATTTCCTTCTTCAAACTTTCATTGATGCATTCAACACATTGAGACTTAGTCAAAAATAAAAGACATTTAGAATAAAATACCTACAATGAAAGAAGCTCTGGTGCTTTCTCTCTCTCATGCTTTACAAGAGAAACAACAACATACAAATACATCAATATCGATATTCAACAAATATTTAGAGCATAGTTTACATTTCCATGCAGAGAAATATGAGTTGAGGTTAACAGAAATCCTCCTGAGCAGTGACAGCCTCCATGGCTAAACAGACACAGGAAGGAGCGCCGCCTAAAGAAACTCCAACATCTACAGAACAACTCAGGAGAAGATGTTAAAGCACATCCCATAATGTTTGATTGACAGCTGGTCTCTGTGCAGTGAAGACATGAACAATCAGCTCTCAGCAACAATGATGGACACACAATGAGTTTAAGAAGTAGAAGAGTTCCTCAAATGACTTCAGGCTATTTCAGTTTACAAAACTCAGCTGTGTCTCCAACATAACCAGGCCAAACTCCAGCATGTAGCGGCTGAGTGAATGTGGTCTGGACTCTGTGGAGGAGAGTCATGGTTTCAGAGATGCTGTAGAAGGACAGAATACCTGCTCTGTGATCCAGGTACACTCCTACTCTGGAGGACAGAGGACCTGAGACGGGAGTTTTGATATTGTTGTCACGAAATGAAAAACTGTTTTGGTTACAATCTAAGGACCAAGATTTGTCATTGTATCCAAATAGACTTCCACCCCCTGCTCTGCTGATATTCTTGTATGCGACTGCTACAGAAACGTCTCCCCCTCTCCACTCCACCTCCCAGTAACAGCGTCCAGTCAGACTCTCTCTACTCAGGACCTGAACACAATAAGTGAATCTGTCTGGGTGACTAGAATAAGACTGATGTTGTTTCATGTTTGTTGCTTTTCTGCTCCCCTCAGATAATAACAGCAGTGTGCATGCTGTGTTTGGATCCAGTGTGATCTCCTGTGAATATTTGAAGAACCCAGCTCTGGTGGTGGGCTCTGCTGCTGACAGTAAAACATCCACTTCAGTCGATGAGACGTTTGTCCATTCCTCTCTCAGGACGTCCTGTAGTTTGTCTCTGACTGCTGACAGGGCCGCCGTCACGTCCTCAAAGTAGCTCAGAGGACGGATGTTGATGCTGGATGAGTGTGTAGGTTCACTGAGGGCTGACAGTGAGGGGTAGCTGAGCAGAAACTGGTTGTGATCCTCTGTGTGAGACAGCAGCTTCAGCTCAGCGTCTCTCCTCTTCAGCTCAGCCATCTCCTGCTCCAGCTTCTCCTGAAGCTCTTTGACTCGACTCACTTCACTCTTCTGCTGGGATCTGACCTGCTGCTTCACATCAGAGCTTCTTTTCTCCATGAGACGGATCAGCTCAGTGAACATCTTCTCACTGTCCTCCACTGCTTTATCAGCAGAGCCATTGACGGCCTCCACCTCCTGCTGAAGCAGCTTCACCTCCTTCTCTCTGTCCTGGATTCTCTGCTGGATGTTTAGTCGACTCCCCTCCAGCTCTCTCTGCCTCTCAGTCCTCTCTGCAGCAGCTGACACTGTGTCGTGGCCTTTGTGTTCCTCCACAGAGCAGAGATAACAGATACACTGCTGATCAGTGCGACAGAACATCTTCATCACCTCGTCGTGACGAGAGCAGATGTTCTCCTGGAGCTTCTTGGAGGGCTCCACCAGCTTGTGTTTTTTCAATACATTATTAAATTCATTATGACACTGGAGGTGTTTGTCACAATAAGAGGCCAGACACACGAGGCAGGACTTACAGGCTCTCAGTTTTTTCCCAGTGCAGACATCACAGGCCACATCTTCAGCTCCAGCATAGCAGTGATCAGCAGGAGCAGCTTGGAGTCCAGTCTTCTTCAGCTCCTCCACTAAAGCTGCTAACATGGTGTTTTTCAGCAGGACAGGCCTCGGTGTGAAGCTCTGCCTACACTGAGGGCAGCTGTGGATCTTCTTCTCATCCTCTCCATCCCAGAAGCCTTTAATACACTTCATGCAGTAGCTGTGTCCACAGGGAATAGCCACCGGATCCTTCAGTAGATCCAGACAGATCGAACAAGAGAAGGTTTCCCGGTCCAGCTGAACTCCTTTCTGCGCCATTTCACCTCTCACTGGCAGCGAGTGTCTGAGTTTCACTTCCTGAAACCTGAAACTATGTGAGCTGTGATCTGAACAGCATGGGTGTGTGCAGTGAATGTGGCCTATCAGCTCTTGTGCTTTACCCACATGTTGGTTACACCCATCCTCCTCAGTGTGGATCTAAAGGGGAGGAGCCAGGACATACAGAGTGGAGCTGGCTGTGTCTGAGAGCAGGAAGAAGAGGGAGGGCTTATCAAACTCTGACTCATTCCAGCAGGAGGAGCTGACACTCTGAACTGTTTCCTCATTCACAAACGGAGCCTCGCTTACAACCTGCTCTACATTTGAAAACAGTCTTCAGCTGTAAAATATTTGTTTTAAATTCAGGCTTTTGTAGCACACAGCTCCACACTCATGGTAGCAGTGGTGAAAGAAGTACTCAGATATTCTACTAAAGTTAAAGTAGAAATACTACAAGTAAAAGTACAAAAGCATTGGTATCAAAATATACTTTAAGTACCAAAAGTAAAAGTACTCCTTATGCATAATGGCCCTTTTCAGAATCGTATATATATATATTGAGTTACTATAATGATTATTGATGTGTTTTATCACAGTTAGTAAATGTAGAGCTAATTTGAGCAACTGTATGTCCTGCTGCTGGATATCTTATCCTATAAATATCTGTCAAAGTGTATTTAATAACTGATTTATATTTTGAATGATCTACTTAAGCAATAGCTCACGACAGGCCGTGGTATATGCTCATTATATCACAGCTAAGGGGCGTGGTTCGGCCCGACGCGAAGCGGAGGGTCGACAACCCCCTTAGCTGTGATATAATGAGCATATATCACGGCCTGAAGTGAGCTATTGCTTTTATAAAACGGTTACCAAGTGTGGCAATATGAAAGAAAAATACACACTCTAATTTAAATAGTTTTTATTAGTAAATAATGATGTTCAAAATAAAATAGTCCCTCTGTTGCCTTCTGCACGAAACATAGTGCGAGGTGGTTGCTATGCAACAACACTAACAACAACTAGCGAACATATTAGACAGAGAGCGTTGATCCATTATTTGGCTATTTATTTACATTAATTTGTATGTTGCCGTTTATTGTGCACCCACTGAAAAACTGTCCAGCATCAGTAGCATGGCTTACGTGGTTACTTGTATAGGCTGAGGTTGTTCTAGGCTGTTGCTTTGCGTGGCGAGAATATTGCTCCACTTTCTCCGGTCCCCGAGATTCGGCTTCCAGTAGCTCTGGAGAGAGCTTTCGCACCTGTGGCCACTAACGGTCATAATTTCTCTGCTTTGTTTCAAGACCCGCATCAGAAAGCTTTTGAATGGTGATCCTTTTCCAGTTGGTCTACCTGCTCTTCACGTAGCTCTGCATGTCGTCGTTTAGGTGCTTTTTGTTCTGGAGATAGGCACTCCTCAATCCACTCCTCCATAGTAAGACCCCCCCGGAGGTCGAAGTTAATCTTAAATGTTTTTGCGGACCTTTTTGATTACAGATTTGAAAACATGGTTGCTTGCTTTAAAAGTAGCACAATTCATTATGTCAAACCTTGGAAAGTATCTAAATATCCCTGCCCTAATGCCAAAGGAACTGCACACTGAATATGTTTTTGCCGTTTGATGTCTATGTCTGGACCGTTGCGTAAAAAGGAGGGTTTCTGCCCCGTTACTTCTCCGCTGCTTTCTTGTTCCAGTTTGAAAAGCAAACTGCCCAACTGTATACTGTTTATCTCAGACGCGGAGGGATACTGAGTTGTTGTGAAAAGTAACTTACAATTCTACCCGTGGTATACGCTCAGTATACCACGGCTAAGAACCAATCAGATTGCTTGATTTTACTTGTCCGTTTTATAATAATCTATATCTAACTAGTAACTAAAAGCTGTCGAGTAGAAGTAAAGCAGCATAAACTGAGACATATTGGAATCAAAAAATAGTTAAAGTACCAAAAGTAAAAGTACTTACTGCGCCCAATGTCCCATTTTAGAATCTTATATTGAATTACTGGATTCTTTCATTTTGTTTACGTTAATGTGTTCATCACAGCTGTTAAAAGTTGAGCAAGGTTTACTTTATATACTGCTGCTGGATATCTTATAATAATAATAATAATAATAATTATATATCACTGTTTATTCATATTTTGTTTAATCTAATCATTTGTATTTGTAAAGTAACTAGTAACTAATTTTGTCAAATAAATGCAATGCTTTCTGCGGTCATGACTACTTCACTTTGACTGTGGTCTTTTTTCAGCTCTTTAATGAATAAGAAAACCCCCTGCAGTCGTATATTTTCCAGACCTGAGGTGGTTTACAAATATCTCCTGAAAATGAATTCACAAGGCAGTAAAAACTGAAAATCCATGCTTTTTCCTCATGACTTCTTTCAGTCAGGTAACACAGTATCTGGGATACATTGTCTTCAAACTGTTAACTCTGTATGTAAGGACTCCACGGTGCAGACCCATGGAGAGAAATCAAGTGTAGTGATTGTCTCTGGTGCTCCAATGTATAGTAAATGCTCTTCAGCCCCACCCTTGGAACAAACTCCCAGCAGCTTCACATCTGATAATCACTACCGGACAGGTCAGGAATTATATTCTATTCTATTTTATTTGTAGTGTATGTGTTTGAGATTGTGCACTATATACTCAACATGTTAGGTACAAACCATTTACGGTTAAACAGAAAAGGTTCAAATCCCCTGTTACCTGTAAGAAAACTAAAGCTCAGAATTGTTAAACAGAGGATTGGCATTCATATCATCTGACACCATATCTGTCTGCATGCCATATCCCCCATTAACCACAGAGTAGCAGTGTTGCCTCTTAACCCATTCATATCCCACCCTTTATGTATACAGTCTATGATTCCAGCAAATTAAACTAAAAGCATTAGATTCCTCACTAAACTGTGTTCCTCAGATCAGGGGAATGTTTTATCAGTGGCATTAAACTGCAGTCTGATCTCATGTGAACTTCAGGCATGTGGTTTGGGTTGAGGTGAGGTTAAGTATAAAGTAGCATAAAATTAAAGCACTGAAGTAAAGTATACACGTCAAAAAAATACTCAAGTAAAATACTTGAGTAAATGTACTTAGTTACTTTCCACCACTGACCACCACACAATAAAGACTGTAAGTTAACACCACCATGTGCAATGTATAATATCCACTCATGTAACACCATTGTACATGTGTGAAACGAAAAGGGATTTTGTATTGTTATATCTGATTCTAAAAGCATCCAAGTGATTTTCTCCTGCATAATCCCGTGTCCCCACTAGGTGGCGGTAATGCGCATCTTAACCAGTTTGACAGCCACCAAAAAGAAAACAGAAGAAGAAGAAGTAGCCTGATCATGCCAACATCTCCAGAATGGTAACCGGTTATCATGTTGTAAATGTCATCGTTACTCAGCTTATTTTTATATAACAATACAGCCGAAATGCATTAACATGTCCACTTATCTCCGTTATGTTCAGCTTTAGCGTTACATTGACCGCTAACCTGTGAAAACAGCTAACTTAAGTAAAGTGGTTAGCATCAGAGTTAGCATGTAGCTAAATTATACCAAAACAACTGCTTTACTATCTTCATTTTCACTAATTTCGCTACATAATATTAGTAATTTTCAGGCTTGACACGCAGGTTGTGGTTGTATATCATTGAAACAAGGTCATTTAGAAAATGTCCCATGTTTAAAATATATAATACACTGTAGTATGTCATATATTCATTGTCTTAAGTTTCTTTTGAGCTTTTTAGGTTATTATTTGTATATTTTCTTTGTTGATGTTTGCACCACCATACATACAAGCTAATTCCTTGTTTATGTAAACGTGTAAAACACTTGATTCTGATTCTGATAAGTATTGTGGTGATGTGTTCAATGTCAGGGTACCCAAGTGAAAGATGTCATCATTAAGCCTGACGCCCCCAGCTCTCTGCTGCTGGACAAACATGCAGACTACATCGCGGCCTACGGCTCCAAAAAGGATGACTATGTGAGTAAAAGGCATTTTTGTAGGATTCATTTATGTTTTTTTAGGAGTGTATATTTTAGTTCCCAAGGTAATATGTTCCCCAAGTGTATTTTATCTTTATATGACAGATGAAGGACAGTTTTTAGAGGAATTCATGTTTTAAGCAATGCTTTTTTGGCCATTGTTAAATGTTCAATGTATGTTTTTCATGGTCAATAAGTTGAAATCACCCACCTTCAGCTAAAAGCAAACCGATCTACTCTTTGAAACATACACCATGAAATGTGCAGATATACCACAGCATGTCAACAATTCTTCTTGTCATATTCACTCATTCGTCTACATCAGGGGTATTCAACTAAAATTCAACGAGGTCCAGTTAGAGAAAATGTCCCCATGCAAAGGTCCGGAACATCAAAATATCTAACTTGCTTTATGAATTAGTGTGATATATATTGAAGTAGCCTGTAGCTGTATCAACGTCTGCATGTAATCAACAACTGACTGCCAATCAGATAAAGAAAGTACAATTCAAAAACAACAATATTTATTGTCAATGAACATTGAACTATACAGATATACAGTAAATACTGTGGATATGTGTAATGTTCCTCTCGGGCTGCATTTAAAAATAAAATAGAGAAATAAATAAAATAGCTTTGTTAACCGTTTCACATCATGACTTAACAGTTTCAGACGATTATAGAACATACACATCATAACAATTGAACAGTTTTAAAGTTTCTCTTTCTTTCCCTCTTATATTGCAGTCCCTCACTCACTTTTCTTTAATTCAGTGCGAGAATTGAGCTCGAGCTTTTCCTGCCAGGAGTTTAAATCTGGGCTGAAATGGTGTCAGGGCCATTCTCATACACACATGCAGGTGCTCATTGGTTAGCCTCGGTTAGCCTGCCCTGGAACGATATTTAGTTTTAATTTTGATCCTGGTGGACTGATCATATTGGGCTCTGAGACTGCTTACTTTTTGTGACCTCAGTTCTGACTTGAGAGGGAATGTTTGGTCAAACACTTTGTGTTTTGTCTCATAGTGGCGTTTTGGCACTTTTAATCAGGGTTGGGAGGGTTACTTTGTAAATGTAATCGGTTACTGAATACATGGCTCTGAAAGTAATCCGAATACAGTTAGAGTTACGTGTCTTAAAAAAGTAACGTATTCAGATTACTTTTAGAATACTTTATTTTTCCATAACAGATGGGTATGTTTTGGTGAACAGGAGACACTTATTTTACTGTTTTAATGGCTTATCAAGAGCACAACTCAAACACAACATCTTTGGGTCATTCTGGACAGCTCCCTCTCATCTGCACCCCACATAAAAAACATCACAAGGACTGCATTATTTGTACTCTCTTAAACCTTTCCTTAGAATATGTTATGAATTGTCAGGTGTCCTTGGGTGCTTTGAAAGGCGCCCCTAAATAGAATGAATTACTATTATTATTTATTATCTGAAACGACGTAATAACTTTTAAAACTGTTTCCAGTCACTTGCCCCATGCATTCAGCAGCAGCAGGCCATTCACTTTGATTTGATCCCGTTATGAAATGTCATCATTTCGACAATAAAGAAATGCTACATAAACGTTATCTTGCACATTTTATCGAACCATCTCCGTTTCTATATATTTTAAAAGAGATCTCTCTCTCTGATCTGCGTGCGGGGGCGGGGCCTCACAGACATGCTGCAGCGCTGTGCAGTGTGCACACAGTTCTGCTGGTAATGAATATTACATTTTATGAGGAAACTTTTCCACCAATAATTCCAAAAAGTATTCACATTCACCGCTTCTCTCCCTGTATCGCTAATTATTCTCTTCACTCACTTTCCTCTCCGCTTCTCTCTGCCGCTCTCTCGTCTCTTCTTCTGTGTTTCTCTCCCTGTATCGCTCACTCGTCTCTTTCGCCCCCTGTCGGCGGCGGTTAAAATAGAATCGCCCCGTCAAAATTGAAATCCCCTATTAATGTATTGATTATAGGTCCGGGTCCGTATAGGTCGGCGTCTGGGTCCGGATCCGGACCGCGGTCCGCCTGTTGCCGACCCCTGGTCTACATAATATGACTTTACTCCGCATCGGTTTTGACCCACCATTTTTTTCCCTTTGGGCGTTTATATTTCCAAAGTGGCTGAACATATTTTGACTGTAATAACTGCATTCAAAACTCTCACTTCAACTTCCTTGCTTGATCTGTGAATGGCCTTACCAACCTCTTCCAACATTGTTAAGTAAAGAGAATAATGCTAAGGCTAGTCTTGGAACCAAGGAACATTCATTCTGGAAAAAAAACACTTAAAATCTCCTAAGATTGTCTTTACCACAGACCAGGGATTTTACCAAAAACCCATAAAAAATCCCATAGATTTTGAGATGAGGGACCCATAAGTGCAATAATGCTGACTCATTCCCGGGTTTTTGGACTCATTCCTGCTGCACTGTTTATCTTTCCTGTTTGTTTGTGTTTGTCCAGAGGCCTGTACTACGAAGCCGGATTTTCGCTTAGCCGGCTGACTTCAGGGAAAACTCGGGCTTTCCGGTCCTACGACGCTGGTTCTCTTTTTAGCGGGCTAGATCTCCATGGTAACTTATGCTGAGCGGCTAACCTCTTTGGGAGGAGGTTAGGTTGCAGGCTCAGAGATCAACTCAGTGAAAGCACCGCCTGCTGACCAATCAGAGCTCAGTGTGCGGAGTTTAAAGCTATCAAGTCATATTACAGGATAGAGGAAATACAGAACAACTGCCGTTGCAGGAAAGACGGCCGGCAAAAATCAACTGACTGTGTGAACGTGAAAATGAATAGAATATCCCCTCCCATCTTCAGAGCAATCTGACTATTATAACATTAGCGTTAAGAAAGCTTACTTAAATATCTGCCACGACATAAGTAACCGGATCAGAGTAACATTAAGTACAGTCCGCGGCACTGTGAGTGCAGACGTCGATGTGTCCCATTATCATTCATATCATATCACATCATAATGTATCATATATTTCCTTATCTGAGTCAGCTTCTTGAGCCGTATCTGGCGTGCAACACTTAGTGTCACATACTGTATGCAGAAGTATTATTTTAAGCAGCACATTAAGTTGAAGAAACACTCGAGTCAAATGTAATTAAAGTCAGATCCACTCGTGTCTTGGACGGGGCAGTGATATCATAAACCTGTTAATGTACGCATTCAAACACTTTTTCTTTTACCAGCTGTATTCACCTTGCAGCTATGTGGCTTTTATCCTGGATAAAGTGTTTAAGTCATGGATGTTTAAAGTTTAACTTCTTCATATTTGACTAATATTAAAGTTCACTTTTCATTCAGGAAGTATGACGCTGCGCTGTCAGTGCGCTTGTCCATGTTTGAGATTAGTCGAATGCTCCAAATACCACCCCTTTCATGTGAACGCGCACCTAACTAGATAGGACACGGCTGGCTTGAGCGATCCACTTGATAACCAGCGTCGTAGTACAGCTTAGCGAGAGCGCGTATGTTTTGGATTGGGCCAACCGGCTAACTCAAACATATCCAGGTTAGGAAAATCCGGCTTCGTAGTACAGGCCTCAGGAGTACACACTGTCAGAGTACCTGCGGATGAGCGGCATCTACTGGGGGCTGACGGTGATGGACCTGATGGCGCAGCTGCCCCGGATGAACCGGCCGGAGATCGTAGACTTCATCAAATCCTGTCAGCACGAGTGTGGAGGCCTCAGCGCCAGCATCGGACACGACCCCCACCTGCTCTACACCCTCAGCGCCGTGCAGGTGACTCCTCAGACAGCCAACAGGAAATGTGACAGATTGCTAAACCTATTCTTGTTTTTCTCATCAACTTCTGTGGATGAGAGAAGTTGGAAATGTCGCCAACAAACAAAAAAAATTGTATACTTTGCTTTGATTCAAAGTTGATGCAAGCAGACATTTTAAGTATGTCTTAATGGATTTAGTTCCTGGAGGACACACAGAACTATACAATAATTTAGTTTCTTAAAGATTTTATTCATCTTCCTCTTTCTCTCTCTCTAGCAACCTCAGTACCCAAATCCTTTCAGTCTATTTACTGTTTTACTCCTTTCTTCAGATCCTGTGCTTGTACGACAGTGTGGATGCTCTCGATGTGGACAAAGTGGTGGAGTACATCAAAGGGCTGCAGATAAAGATGCCAAAGCAGGAGATGCTGAACAGGAGACAGTTTCAGGCAGATCTAGCATCCTCTCTCATCCTGGTAACAATGCTTTTCTGCTTTTCTGAAATACAGAAGAGGATTAGGACCTCATGTGGATTTATCTTTTGGACCTGACCAAAACTGATTTTTTCTTTTGAGTAATAAATCAAAATTCTTACTTAAATCTCATATCTATGAAAACTAATTCTGAAGGTTTTCATGAAAATAAATAAAATATATTTTAAGAAAAAGTCAGATTTCTGAGATTTTCTTAAAAAAAAATTGAAAATCTGAATTTCTTTTGTAAAAGAATATTTTTGTTATCAGAATTCTGACTTTCACTAGTAAAGAACATGTTGAGGTCTGACCAAAGTCATTTTTTCTAACTTTAATCTCAGATTTCTGTAATTTCATTAAAAAAAGGAATAATAAAATATATTTATTCTGAATTCTGAGATTTTCAGAAAAAAAATGTTCTTATTAAAAATATTCTGAATTCTGACTTGTTTCTCAATATTCTGACTAAAATCTTGAAAAAAAAAATTATCACTTTATTTCAGATCTCACATTTCTCCACATGTTCCTAACCCTCTTCCATAGACGTTTCGTCCTCTCCATTCTTTGGTGTAAATAAATGCACTTGTGTTCACTTTCCCCCCCGACTCTCTCAATGTTATTTGTTGTCGTGTGTTACTGTCTCCTTTTTTGTCCTAGAGCTTATTGGGGACGTAGCAGTAAAACAAGAACTACATGTATTAAAAATTCAACTCAACTTAGTGCAGCTTCACTGGAGAGGAGAGATCATTCATTTTAAGATTACAAACAAAGACTGAGATTTTCACTTGTGTCCTCTTAGCTCTTTTATTAACAAGAAAAACTCCAACATTTTATTTTGTACAGACATGTAAATGTGGCACTCATCTCACATCTTGAACATAGAAACACCATTTATTACAAACTCAACCTGTTAGCTTTTCTTTGAATGTGTTTTCTTTCCTTCTTCAAACTTTCATTGATGCATTCAACACATTGAGACTTAGTCAAAAATAAAAGACATTTAGAATAAAATATCTACAATGAAAGAAGCTCTGGTGCTTTCTCTCTCTCATGCTTTACAAGAGAAACAACAACATACAAATACATCAATATCGATATTCAACAAATATTTAGAGCAAAGTTTACATTTCCATGCAGAGAAATATGAGTTGAGGTTAACAGAAATCCTCCTGAGCAGTGACAGCCTCCATGGCTAAACAGACACAGGAAGGAGCGCCGCCTAAAGAAACTCCAACATCTACAGAACAACTCGTGAGAAGATGTTAAAGCACATCCCATAATGTTTGATTGACAGCTGATCTCTGTGCAGTGAAGACATGAACAATCAGCTCTCAGCAACAATGATGGACACACAATGAGTTTAAGAAGTAGAAGAGTTCCTCAAAGACTTCAGGCTATTTCAGTTTACAAAACTCAGCTGTGTCTCCAACATAACCATAACCAAGCCAAACTCCAGCATGTAGCGGCTGAGTGAATGTGGTCTGGACTCTGTGGAGGAGAGTCATGGTTTCAGAGATGCTGTAGAAGGACAGAATACCTGCTCTGTGATCCAGGTACACTCCTACTCTGGAGGACCGAGGACCTGAGACGGGAGTGTTGATATTGTTGTAACGAAATGAATAACTGTTTTGTTTACACTCTAAGGACCAAGATTTGTCATTGCGTCCAAATCCACTTCCATCCCCTGCTCTGCTGATATTCTTGTATGCGACTGCTACATAAACTTTTCCCCCTCTCCGCTCCACCTCCCAGTAACAACGTCCAGTCAGACTCTCTCTACTCAGGACCTGAGACCATGCAGTGAATCTGTCTGGGTGACTAGAATAAGACTGTTGTTGTCCCATGTATGTTGCTTTTCTGCTCCCCTCAGATAATAACAGCAGTGTGAATGCTGTGTTTGGATCCAGAGTGATCTCCTGTGAATATTGTAAGAACCCAGCTCTGGTGGTGGGCTCTGCTGCTGACAGTAAAACATCCACTTCAGTCGGTGAGACGTTTGTCCATTCCTCTCTCAGGACGTCCTGTAGTTTGTCTCTGACTGCTGACAGGGCCGCCGTCACGTCCTCAAAGTAGCTCAGAGGACGGATGTTGATGCTGGATGAGTGTGTAGGTTCACTGAGGGCTGACAGTGAGGGGTAGCTGTGCAGAAACTGGTTGTGATCCTCTGTGTGAGACAGCAGCTTCAGCTCAGCGTCTCTCCTCTTCAGCTCAGCCATCTCCTGCTCCAGCTTCTCCTGAAGCTCTTTGACTCGACTCACTTCACTCTTCTGCTGGGATCTGACCTGCTGCTTCACATCAGAGCTTCTTTTCTCCATGAGACGGATCAGCTCAGTGAACATCTTCTCACTGTCCTCCACTGCTTTATCAGCAGAGCCATTGACGGCCTCCACCTCCTGCTGAAGCAGCTTCACCTCCTTCTCTCTGTCCTGGATTCTCTGCTGGATGTTTAGTCGACTCCCCTCCAGCTCTCTCTGCCTCTCAGTCCTCTCTGCTGCAGCAGACACTGTGTCGTGGCCTTTGTGTTCGTCCACAGAGCAGAGATAACAGATACACTGCTGATCAGTGCGGCAGAACATCTTCATCACCTCGTCGTGACGAGAGCAGATGTTCTCCTGGAGCTTCTTGGAGGGCTCCACCAGCTTGTGTTTTTTAAACGTAGCTGCGTCATAATGAGGCTGGAGGTGTTTGTCACAATAAGAGGCCAGACACACGAGACAGGACTTACAGGCTCTCAGTTTTCTCCCAGTGCAGACATCACAGGCCACATCTTCAGCTCCAGCATAGCAGAGATCAGCAGGAGCAGCTTGGAGTCCAGTCTTCTTCAGCTCCTCCACTAAAGCTGCTAACATGGTGTTTTTCAGCAGGACAGGCCTCGGTGTGAAGCTCTGCCTACACTGAGGGCAGCTGTGGATCTTCTTCTCATCCTCTCCATCCCAGAAGCCTTTAATACACTTCATGCAGTAGCTGTGTCCACAGGGAGTCGCCACCGGATCCTTCAGTAGATCCAGACAGATCGAACAAGAGAAGGTTTCCCGGTCCAGCTGAACTCCTTTCTGCGCCATTTCCCCTCTCAGTGGCAGCGAGTGTCTGAGTTTCACTTCCTGAAACCTGAAACTATGTGAGCTGTGATCTGAACAGCATGGGTGTGTGCAGTGAATGTGGCCTATCAGCTCTTGTACTTTACCCACATGTTGGTTACACCCGTCCTCCTCAGTGTGGATCTAAAGGGGAGGAGCCAGGAAATACAGAGTGGAGCTGGCTGTGTCTGAGAGCAGGAAGAAGAGGGAGGGCTTATCAAACGCTGACTCATTCCAGCAGGAGGAGCAGCGCTGACACTCTGAACTGTTTCCTCATTCACAAACGGAGCCTCGCTTACAACTTACAACCTGCTCTACATTTGAAAACAGTCTTCAGCTGTAAAATATTTGTTTTAAATGCAGGCTTTTGTAGCACACAGCTCCACACTCATGGTGGCAGTGGTGAAAGAAGTACTCAGATATTCTACTAAAGCAAAAGTAGAAATACTACGGGGTAAAAATACTGTGTAACAAGTAAAAGCACAAAAGCATTGGTATCAAAATATACTTTAAGTACCAAAAGTAAAAGTACTCCTTATGCATAATGGCCCTTTTCAGAATCGTATATATATATATATATATATATATATATATATATATATATATTGAGTTACTATAATGATTATTGATGTGTTTTATCACAGTTAGTAAATGTAGAGCTAATTTGAGCAACTGTATGTCCTGCTGCTGGATATCTTATCCTATAAATATCTGTCAAAGTGTATTTAATAACTGATTTATATTTTGAATTATCTATTAATCTATATCTAACTAGTAACTAAAAGCTGTCGAGTAGAAGTATAAAGCAGCATAAACTGAGACATATTGGCATCAAAAAATAGTTAAAGTACCAAAAGTAAAAGTACTTACTGCACCCAATGTCCCATTTTAGAATCTTATATTGAATTACTGGATTCTTTCATTTTGTTTACGTTAATGTGTTCATCACAGCTGTTAAAAGTGGAGCAACGTTCACTTTATATACTGCTGCTGGATATCTTATAATAATAATAATAATAATAATTATATATCACTGTTTATTCATATTTTGTTTAATCTAATAATTTGTATTTGTAAAGTAACTAGTAACTCATTTTGTCAAATAAATGCAATGCTTTCTGCGGTCATGACTACTTCACTTTGACTGTGGTCTTTTTTCAGCTCTTTAATGAATAAGAAAACCCCCTGCAGTCGTATATTTTCCAGACCTGAGGTGGTTTACAAATATCTCCTGAAAATGAATTCACAAGGCAGTAAAAACTGAAAATCCATGCTTTTTCCTCATGACTTCTTTCAGTCAGGTAACACAGTATCTGGGATGCATTGTCTTCAAACTGTTAACTCTGTATGTAAGGACTCCACGGTGCAGACCCATGGAGAGAAATCAAGTGTAGTGATTGTCTCTGGTGCTCCAATGTATAGTAAATGCTCTTCAGCCCCACCCTTGGAACAAACTCCCAGCAGCTTCACATCTGATAATCACCACGGACAGGTCAGGAATTATATTCTATTCTATTTTATTTGTAGTGTATGTGTTTGAGATTGTGCACTATATACTCAACATGTTAGGTACAAACCATTTACGGTTAAACAGAAAAGGTTCAAATCCCCTGTTACCTGTAAGAAAACTAAAGCTCAGAATTGTTAAACAGAGGATTGGCATTCATATCATCTGACACCATATCTGTCTGCATGCCATATCCCGCATTAACCACAGAGTAGCAGCGTTGCCTCTTAACCCATTCATATACCACCCTTTATGTATACAGTCTATGATTCCAGCAAATTAAACTAAAAGCATTAGATTCCTCACTAAACTGTGTTCCTCAGATCAGGGGAATGTTTTATGAGTGGCATTCAACTGCAGTCTGATCTCATGTGAACTTCAGGCATGTGGTTTGGGTTGAGGTGAGGTTAAGTATAAAGTAGCATAAAATTAAAGCACTGAAGTAAAGTATACACGTCAAAAAAATACTCAAGTAAAATACTTGAGTAAATGTACTTAGTTACTTTCCACCACTGACCACCACACAATAAAGACTGTAAGTTAACACCACCATGTGCAATGTATAATATCCACTCATGTAACACCATTGTACATGTGTGAAACGAAAAGGGATTTTGTATTGTTATATCTGATTCTAAAAGCATCCAAGTGATTTTCTCCTGCATAATCCCGTGTCCCCACTAGGTGGCGGTAATGCGCATCTTAACCAGTTTGACAGCCACCAAAAAGAAAACAGAAGAAGTAGCCTGATCATGCGAACATCTCCAGAATGGTAACCGGTTATCATGTTGTAAATGTCATCGTTACTCAGCTTATTTTTATATAACAATACAGCCGAAATGCATTAACATGTCCACTTATCTCCGTTATGTTCAGCTTTAGCGTTACATTGACCGCTAACCTGTGAAAACAGCTAACTTAAGTAAAGTGGTTAGCATCAGAGTTAGCATGTAGCTAAATTATACCAAAACAACTGCTTTACTATCTTCATTTTCACTAATTTTGCTACATAATATTAGTCATTTTCAGGCTTGACACGCAGGTTGTGGTTGTATATCATTGAAACAAGGTCATTTAGAAAATGTCCCATGTTTAAAATATATAATACACTGTAGTATGTCATATATTCATTGTCTTAAGTTTCTTTTGAGCTTTTTAGGTTATTATTTGTATATTTTCTTTGTTGATGTTTGCACCACCATACACCAAAGCTAATTCCTTGTTTATGTAAACGTGTAAAACACTTGATTCTGATTCTGATAAGTATTGTGGTGATGTGTTCAATGTCAGGGTACCCAAGTGAAAGATGTCATCATTAAGCCTGACGCCCCCAGCTCTCTGCTGCTGGACAAACATGCAGACTACATCGCGGCCTACGGCTCCAAAAAGGATGACTATGTGAGTAAAAGGCATTTTTGTAGGATTCATTTATGTTTTTTTAGGAGTGTATATTTTAGTTCCCAAGGTCCTATGTTCCCCAAGTGTATTTTATCTTTATATGACACATGAAGGACACTTTTTTAGAGGAATTCATGTTTTAAGCAATGCTTTTTTGGCCATTGTTAAATGTTCAATGTATGTTTTTCATGGTCAATAAGTTGAAATCACCCACCTTCAGCTAAAAGCAAACCGATCTACTCTTTGAAACATACACCATGAAATGTGCAGATATACCACAGCATGTCAACAATTCTTCTTGTCATATTCACTCATTCGTCTACATCAGGGGTATTCAACTAAAATTCAACGAGGTCCAGTTAGAGAAAATGTCCCCATGCAAAGGTCCGGAACATCAAAATATCTAACTTGCTTTATGAATTAGTGTGATATATATTGAAGTAGCCTGTAGCTGTATCAACGTCTGCATGTAATCAACAACTGACTGCCAATCAGATAAAGAAAGTACAATTCAAAAACAACAATATTTATTGTCAATGAACATTGAACTATACAGATATACAGTAAATACTGTGGATATGTGTAATGTTCCTCTCGGGCTGCATTTAAAAATAAAATAGAGAAATAAATAAAATAGCTTTGTTAACCGTTTCACATCATGACTTAACAGTTTCAGACGATTATAGAACAATATCAGTCTTTACACATCATAACAATTGAACAGTTTTAAAGTTTCTCTTTCTTTCCCTCTTATATTGCAGTCCCTCACTCACTTTTCTTTAATTCAGTGCGAGAATTGAGCTCGAGCTTGTCCTGCCAGGAGTTTAAATCTGGGCTGAAATGGTGTCAGGGCCATTCTCATACACACATGCAGGTGCTCATTGGTTAGCCTCGGTTAGCCTGCCCTGGAACGATATTTAGTTTTAATTTTGATCCTGGTGGACTGATCATATTGGGCTCTGAGACTGCTTACTTTTTGTGACCTCAGTTCTGACTTGAGAGGGAATGTTTGGTCAAACACTTTGTGTTTTGTCTCATAGTGGCGTTTTGGCACTTTTAATCAGGGTTGGGAGGGTTACTTTGTAAATGTAATCGGTTACTGAATACATGGCTCTGAAAGTAATCCGAATACAGTTAGAGTTACGTGTCTTAAAAAAGTAACGTATTCAGATTACTTTTAGAATACTTTATTTTTCCATAACAGATGGGTATGTTTTGGTGAACAGGAGACACTTATTTTACTGTTTTAATGGCTTATCAAGAGCACAACTCAAACACAACATCTTTGGGTCATTCTGGACAGCTCCCTCTCATCTGCACCCACATAAAAAACATCACAAGGACTGCATTATTTGTACTCTCTTAAACCTTTCCTTAGAATATGTTATGAATTGTCAGGTGTCCTTGGGTGCTTTGAAAGGCGCCCCTAAATAGAATGAATTACTATTATTATTTATTATCTGAAACGACGTAATAACTTTTAAAACTGTTTCCAGTCACTTGCCCCATGCATTCAGCAGCAGCAGGCCATTCACTTTGATTTGATCCCGTTATGAAATGTCATCATTTCGACAATAAAGAAATGCTACATAAACGTTATCTTGCACATTTTATCGAACCATCTCCGTTTCTATATATTTTAAAAGAGATCTCTCTCTCTGATCTGCGTGCGGGGGCGGGGCCTCACAGACATGCTGCAGCACTGTGCAGTGTGCACACAGTTCTGCTGGTAATGAATATTACATTTTATGAGGAAACTTTTCCACCAATAATTCCAAAAAGTATTCCAAAATGTATTCACATTCACCGCTTCTCTCCCTGTATCGCTAATTATTCTCTTCACTCACTTTCCTCTCCGCTTCTCTCTGCCACTCTCTCGTCTCTTCTTCTGTGTTTCTCTCCCTGTATCGCTCACTCGTCTCTTCTTCTGTGTTTCTCTCCCTGTATCGCTCACTCGTCTCTTTCGCCCCCTGTCGGCGGCGGTTAAAATAGAATCGCCCCGTCAAAATTGAAATCCCCTATTAATGTATTGATTATAGGTCCGGGTCCGTATAGGTCGGCGTCTGGGTCCGGATCCGGACCGCGGTCCGCCTGTTGCCGACCCCTGGTCTACATAATATGACTTTACTCCGCATCGGTTTTGACCCACCATTTTTTTCCCTTTGGGCGTTTATATTTCCAAAGTGGCTGAACATATTTTGACTGTAATAACTGCATTCAAAACTCTCACTTCAATTTCCTTGCTTGATCTGTGAATGGCCTTACCAACCTCTTCCAACATTGTTAAGTAAAGAGAATAATGCTAAGGCTAGTCTTGGAACCAAGGAACATTCATTCTGGAAAAAAAACACTTAAAATCTCCTAAGATTGTCTTTACCACAGACCAGGGATTTAACCAAAAACCCATAAAAAATCCCATAGATTTTGAGATGAGGGACCCATAAGTGCAATAATGCTGACTCATTCCCGGGTTTTTGGACTCATTCCTGCTGCACTGTTTATCTTTCCTGTTTGTTTGTGTTTGTCCAGAGGCCTGTACTACGAAGCCGGATTTTCGCTTAGCCGGCTGACTTCAGGGAAAACTCGGGCTTTCCGGTCCTACGACGCTGGTTCTCTTTTTAGCGGGCTAGATCTCCATGGTAACTTATGCTGAGCGGCTAACCTCCTCGGGAGCAGGTTAGGTTGCAGGCTCAGAGATCAACTCAGTGAAAGCACCGCCTGCTGACCAATCAGAGCTCAGTGTGCGGAGTTTAAAGCTATCAAGTCATATTACAGGATAGAGGAAATACAGAAAAACTGCCGTTGCAGGAAAGACGGCCGGCAAAAATCAACTGACTGTGTGAACGTGAAAATGAATAGAATATCCCCTCCCATCTTCAGAGCAATCTGACTATTATAACATTAGCGTTAAGAAAGCTTACTTAAATATCTGCCACGACATAAGTAACCGGATTAGAGTAACATTAAGTACAGTCCGCGGCACTGTGAGTGCAGACGTCGATGTGTCCCATTATCATTCATATCATATCACATCATAATGTATCATATATTTCCTTATCTGAGTCAGCTTCTTGAGCCGTATCTGGCCGTGCAACACTCACAGTGTCACATACTGTATGCAGAAGTATTATTTTAAGCAGCACATTAAGTTGAAGAAACACTCGAGTCAAATGTAATTAAAGTCAGATCGTGTCTTAGACGGGGCAGTGATTTCATAAACCTGTTAATGTACGCATTCAAACGCTTTTTCTTTTACCAGCTGTATTCACCTTGCAGGTGCAGCTATGTGGCTTTTATCCTGGATAAAGTGTTTAAGTCATGGATGTTTGAAGTTTAACTTCTTCATATTTGACTAATATTAAAGTTCACTTTTCATTCAGGAAGTATGACGCTGCGCTGTCAGTGCGCTTGTCCATGTTTGAGATTAGTCGAATGCTCCAAATACCACCCCTTTCATGTGAACGCGCACCTAACTAGATAGGACACGGCTGGCTTGAGCGATCCACTTGATAACCAGCGTCGTAGTACAGCTTAGCGAGAGCGCGTATGTTTTGGATTGGGCCAACCGGCTAACTCAAACATATCCAGGTTAGGAAAATCCGGCTTCGTAGTACAGGCCTCAGGAGTACACACTGTCAGAGTACCTGCGGATGAGCGGCATCTACTGGGGGCTGACGGTGATGGACCTGATGGCGCAGCTGCCCCGGATGAACCGGCCGGAGATCGTAGACTTCATCAAATCCTGTCAGCACGAGTGTGGAGGCCTCAGCGCCAGCATCGGACACGACCCCCACCTGCTCTACACCCTCAGCGCCGTGCAGGTGACTCCTCAGACAGCCAACAGGAAATGTGACAGATTGCTAAACCTATTCTTGTTTTTCTCATCAACTTCTGTGGATGAGAGAAGTTGGAAATGTCGCCAACAAACAAAAAAAATTGTATACTTTGCTTTGATTCAAAGTTGATGCAAGCAGACATTTTAAGTATGTTTTAATGGATTTAGTTCCTGGAGGACACACAGAACTATACAATAATTTAGTTTCTTATAGATTTTATTTATCTTTCTCTTTCTCTCTCTCTAGCAGCCTCAGTACCCAAATCCTTTCAGTCTATTTACTGTTTTACTCCTTTCTTCAGATCCTGTGCTTGTACGACAGTGTGGATGCTCTCGATGTGGACAAAGTGGTGGAGTACATCAAAGGGCTGCAGATAAAGATGCCAAAGCAGGAGATGCTGAACAGGAGACAGTTTCAGGCAGATCTAGCATCCTCTCTCATCCTGGTAACAATGCTTTCTGCTTTTCTGAAATACAGAAGAGGATTAGGACCTCATGTGGATTTATCTTTTGGACCTGACCAAAACTGATTTTTTCTTTTGAGTAATAAATCAAAATTCTTACTTAAATCTCATATCTATGAAAACTAATTCTGAAGGTTTTCATGAAAATAAATAAAATATATTTTAAGAAAAAGTCAGATTTCTGAGATTTTCTTAAAAAAAAATTGAAAATCTGAATTTCTTTTGTAAAAGAATATTTTTGTTATCAGAATTCTGACTTTCACTAGTAAAGAACATGTTGAGGTCTGACCAAAGTGATTTTTTTCTAACTTTAATCTCAGATTTCTGTAATTTCATTAAAAAAAGGAATAAAATATATTTATTCTGAATTCTGAGATTTTCAGAAAAAAAATGTTCTTAAGAAAAAGATTTATTAAAAATATTCTGAATTCTGACTTGTTTCTCAATATTCTGACTAAAATCTTGAAACATAAAAAATTATCACTTTATTTCAGATCTCACATTTCTCCACATGTTCCTAACCCTCTTCCATAGACGTTTCGTCCTCTCCATTCTTTGGTGTAAATAAATGCACTTGTGTTCACTTTCCCCCCCGACTCTCTCAATGTTATTTGTTGTCTTGTGTTACTGTCTCCTTTTTTGTCCTAGAGCTTATTGGGGACGTAGCAGTAAAACAAGAACTACATGTATTAAAATTCAACTCAACTTAGTGCAGCTTCACTGGAGAGGAGAGATCATTCATTTTAAGATTACAAACAAAGACTGAGATTTTCACTTGTGTCCTCTTAGCTCTTTTATTAACAAGAAAAGCTCCAACATTTTATTTTGTACAGACATGTAAATGTGGCACTCATCTCACATCTTGAACATAGAAACACCATTTATTACAAACTCAACCTGTTAGCTTTTCTTTGAATGTGTTTTATTTCCTTCTTCAAACTTTCATTGATGCATTCAACACATTGAGACTTAGTCAAAAATAAAAGACATTTAGAATAAAATATCTACAATGAAAGAAGCTCTGGTGCTTTCTCTCTCTCATGCTTTACAAGAGAAACAACAACATACAAATACGTCAATATCGATATTCAACAAATATTTAGAGCAAAGTTTACATTTCCATGCAGAGAAATATGAGTTGAGGTTAACAGAAATCCTCCTGAGCAGTGACAGCCTCCATGGCTAAACAGACACAGGAAGGAGCGCCGCCTAAAGAAACTCCAACATCTACAGAACAACTCGTGAGAAGATGTTAAAGCACATCCCATAATGTTTGATTGACAGCTGATCTCTGTGCAGTGAAGACATGAACAATCAGCTCTCAGCAACAATGATGGACACACAATGAGTTTAAGAAGTAGAAGAGTTCCTCAAATGACTTCAGGCTATTTCAGTTTACACAACTCAGCTGTGGTTCCACCATAAAGCCAAACTCCAGCATGTAGCGGCTGAGTGAATGTGGTCTGGACTCTGTGGAGGAGAGTCATGGTTTCAGAGATGCTGTAGAAGGACAGAATACCTGCTCTGTGATCCAGGTACACTCCTACTCTGGAGGACTGAGGACCTGAGACGGGAGTTTTGATATTGTTGTAACAAAATGAAAAACTGTTTTGGTTACACTCTAAGGACCAAGATTTGTCATTGTATCCAAATCCACATCCACTCCCTGCTCTGCTGATATTCTTGTATGCGACTGCAACACGAACTTTTCCCCCTCTCCGCTCCACCTCCCAGTAACAGCGTCCAGTCAGACTCTCTCTACTCAGGACCTGAACACAATGAGTGAATCTGTCTGGGTGACTAGAATAAGACTGTTGTTGTTCCATGAATGTTGCTTTTCTGCTCCCCTCAGATAATAACAGATCTGTGCATGCTGTGTTTGGATCCAGAGTGATCTCCTGTGAATATTGTAAGAACCCAGCTCTGGTGGTGGGCTCTGCTGCTGACAGTAAAACATTCACTTCAGTCGGTGAGACGTTTGTCCATTCCTCTCTCAGGACGTCCTGTAGTTTGTCTCTGACTGCTGACAGGGCCGCCGTCACGTCCTCAAAGTAGCTCAGAGGACGGATGTTGATGCTGGATGAGTGTGTAGGTTCACTGAGGGCTGACAGTGAGGGGTAGCTGTGCAGAAACTGGTTGTGATCCTCTGTGTGAGACAGCAGCTTCAGATCAGCGTCTCTCCTCTTCAGCTCAGCCATCTCCTGCTCTAGCTTCTCCTGAAGCTCTTTGACTCGACTCACTTCACTCTTCTGCTGGGATCTGACCTGCTGCTTCACATCAGAGCTTCTTTTCTCCATGAGACGGATCAGCTCAGTGAACATCTTCTCACTGTCCTCCACTGCTTTATCAGCAGAGCCATTGACGGCCTCCACCTCCTGCTGAAGCAGCTTCACCTCCTTCTCTCTGTCCTGGATTCTCTGCTGGATGTTTTCTCGACTCCCCTCCAGCTCTCTCTGCCTCTCAGTCCTCTCTGCAGCAGCTGACACTGTGTCGTGGCCTTTGTGTTCGTCCACAGAGCAGAGATAACAGATACACTGCTGATCAGTGCGGCAGAACATCTTCATCACCTCGTCGTGACGAGAGCAGATGTTCTCCTGGAGCTTCTTGGAGGGCTCCACCAGCTTGTGTTTTTTAAATACAGCTAATTCATAATGAGGCTGGAGGTGTTGGTCACAATAAGAGGCCAGACACACGAGGCAGGACTTACAGGCTCTCAGTTTTCTCCCAGTGCAGAAATCACAGGCCACATCTTCAGCTCCAGCATAGCAGTGATCAGCAGGAGCAGCTTGGAGTCCAGTCTTCTTCAGCTCCTCCACTAAAGCTGCTAACATGGTGTTTTTCAGCAGGACAGGCCTCGGTGTGAAGCTCTGCCTACACTGAGGGCAGCTGTGGATCTTCTTCTCATCCTCTCCATCCCAGAAGCCTTTAATACACTTCATGCAGTAGCTGTGTCCACAGGTAGTCGTAACCGGATCCTTCAGTAGATCCAGACAGATCGAACAAGAGAAGGTTTCCCGGTCCAGCTGAACTCCTTTCTGCGCCATTTCAGCTCTCAGTGGCAGCGAGTGTCTGAGTTTCACTTCCTGAGAGCTGAAACTATGTGAGCTGTGATCTGAACAGGATGTGTGTGTGCAGTGAATGTGGCCTATCAGCTATTGGACTTTACCCACATGTTGGTTACACCCATCCTCCTCAGTGTGGATCTAAAGGGGAGGAGCGAGGAAATACAGAGTGGAGCTGGCTGTGTCTGAGAGCAGGAAGAAGAGGGAGGGCTTATCAAACTCTGACTCATTCCAGCAGGAGGAGCTGACACTCTGAACTGTTTCCTCATTCACAAACGGAGCCTCGCTTACAACCTGCTCTACATTTGAAAACAGTCTTCAGCTGTAAAATATTTGTTTTAAATTCAGGCTTTTGTAGCACACAGCTCCACACTCATGGTAGCAGTGGTGAAAGAAGTACTCAGATATTCTACTAAAGCAAAAGTAGAAATACTACGGGGTACAAATACTGTGTAACAAGTAAAAGTACAAAAGCATTGGTATCAAAATATACTTTAAGTACCAAAAGTAAAAGTACTCCTTATGCATAATGGCCCTTTTCAGAATCGTATATATATATATATATATATATATATATATAGAGTTACTATAATGATTATTGATGTGTTTTATCACAGTTAGTAAATGTAGAGCTAATTTGAGCAACTGTATGTCCTGCTACTGGATATCTTATCCTATAAATATCTGTCAAAGTGTATTTAATAACTGATTTATATTTTGAATTATCTCCTAATCTATATCTAACTAGTAACTAAAAGCTGTCGAGTAGAAGTAAAGCAGCATAAACTGAGACATATTGGCATAAAAAATAGTTAAAGTACCAAAAGTAAAAGTACTTACTGCGCCCAATGTCCCATTTTAGAATCTTATATTGAATTACTGGATTCTTTCATTTAGTTTACGTTAATGTGTTCATCACAGCTGTTAAAAGTGGAGCAACGTTCACTTTATATACTGCTGCTGGATATCTTATAATAATAATAATAATTATATATCACTGTTTATTCATATTTTGTTTAATCTAATCATTTGTATTTGTAAAGTAACTAGTAACTCATTTTGTCAAATAAATGCAATGCTTTCTGCGGTCATGACTACTTCACTTTGACTGTGGTCTTTTTTCAGCTCTTTAATGAATAAGAAAACCCCCTGCAGTCGTATATTTTCCAGACCTGAGGTGGTTCCCAGCAGCTTCACATCTGATAATCACCACCGGTGACAGGTCAGGAATTCTATTCTATTCTATTTGATTTGTAGTGTATGAGTTTGAGATTGTGCACTATATACTCAACATGTTAGGTACAAACCATTTACGGTTAAACAGAAAAGGTTCAAATCCCCTGTTACCTGTAAGAAAACTAAAGCTCAGAATTGTTAAACAGAGGATTGGCATTCATATCATCTGACACCATATCTGTCTGCATGCCATATCCCGCATTAACCACAGAGTAGCAGCGTTGCCTCTTAACCCATTCATATACCACCCTTTATGTATACAGTCTATGATTCCAGCAAATTAAACTAAAAGCATTAGATTCCTCACTAAACTGTGTTCCTCAGATCAGGGGAATGTTTTATGAGTGGCATTAAACTGCAGTCTGATCTCATGTGAACTTCAGGCATGTGGTTTGGGTTGAGGTGAGGTTTCCGCAGCCAACTTGGGGCCCCAAGCGACATTGTGAGATGAGGCCCCCCCCCCACCCCACCGACAGGAGTGAAACCATTTTTTTGGAAACAAAGTACTTTGCAAATATAATTCCTGTTTATTATTATTATCAACACAGTTACTTTTTTATACAGTGAGGTAAATGGTAAATGTGCATGTATGTCGTTCAGTATGCGTTAGGTGAATACGTCTACATTTCCTGCCAAATACTAGCCTCAAAAAGATTATTATTAAAAGGCATAAAATACTTGAATGAATGGTAAATAAAGAATGCTGGAAATAACTGCATCTCCATTAGCCTATATGCTATGCAGAGACTGCCTTCTTCATGTCGTGAATTGCAGCTGATGTGTTTAATATGGCAATTGGCAAAAGTTTGACATTTGACTTATACAACATTCGCAAGTTGTACATTTGACTCATACAATAACCCACCTTTGAGTGATGCTCTAGTTTCTTCATGTTTTGTTTTTTTCTCCCTCTTGCTTGCGCCGGACTGAAACTGTCTTTTCGCCAACATCTCTTCACCTGGGTTGCGGTCGAATAGTCCATTTAGCTTAGGAACCTTCCTAACGGAGTGAAATGACCCGGAAGTCCCTCAGTGGCAGCCATGACAAGTGCTGTTCGAATTCTCTAAATTAAAAGGAAAGGAGGTTTCAAACTTCCTTTATAACCTCCTTTAGCTTAGGAACCACTGGACCTCCCTAACCGAAAGGAGAGGAGAAAATGCTGCCCCACAATGCCTTGTGGCCGCCGCATTTGCCGTTGTCACTACCTGATCTGTCCCCCTGCCCGATCTGTACTGCGCATGTGCGAGATGATCCGCCATATTGGACAACTACATACGGCAACTCTACTAGGACACTTGACACAGTGGCTTTTGGCAAAGCAGAAAAAGAACCGAGAGAGATTATTGTTATTACAACGTGACTTCACTATTATTTAACAACTCTTTTTATTGGGTTCTTTTATTTGGGGTTAAATACATACATTAAGTGAGACATGGATTTAACTTATGTTAGACAGCTATCATACTGAATAAATATTTACTCTGATTGTATGCAAAAATGTATGGCATATAGCTGTCTAACAGAAGTTAAATCCATGTCTCACTTATTCTGACAATGTATTTAACCCCAAATAAAAGAACCCAATAAAAAGAGTTGTTAAATAATAGTGAAGTCACGTTGTAATAACAATAATCTCTCTCGGTTCTTTTTCTGCTTTGCCAAAAGCCACTGTGTCAAGTGTCCTAGTAGAGTTGCCGTATGTAGTTGTCCAATATGGCGGACCATCTCGCACATGCGCAGTACAGATCGGGCAGGGGGACAGATCGGGTAGTGACAGCCGTCACACAACAGTCGGCCGTTCACGGAAACAACCGATTATGAACGAGAAATAATATCATGAAAGTTACGGTGCTTATTAAGCATTTTAAAACGTATGTGGTAAGTTGCCAAAGTGCTTTGTTTTGAACGTTCATCAGTATTAGAATCAAAAAGAGAAATATGAACGTTAGTTTTTACTGAAATGATCAAATAAAGTCAACATTTCACAGTCTTTACTGAGCTGTGTGGGGTTTGTTCAACTTTTAAAAGATGTTTGAATGGTGATATACACAGTGATAGATGTTAAGGACTAACGTTTATAATAAATACATTTGTATTGATTTTAAGATCTTTTCATACAATCATACGTATTGGGATCATTTGTATTAATGTGGACCGGAGGGAGAGGGTGACGAGCATAAGTTTCACTTTCCTTTTTTATTTCAATTCCAACTTTGGTCATGAAGAATATGTTTCTCTGTTGTCCCCGTTCATAAAGCATAAAACAACAGCATCAGAGCACGGTGCAGAGTCTCTAGATGAGTTTACAGTAGTTTGCCCTCGTTCTTATTAAACATCCATGTTGTAGTCCGCTGTATAGAAAACTGTAGTTTCCATAGTTTCCCCACAGCAGCAGGCGCACATTTATGACCTCCGCTGGCGCATCATAAACACGTCGGATAGTGAAAGTGCAGTCGATTCTCTAAAGCAGGGGTTCCCAACCCCCGGTCCGCGGACCGGTACCGGGCCGCAGAGGTGTTACTGCCGGGCCGCGAAATAGCTGTGAGTTTATCGTAATATTTGCAGAATTATAAATATATAAAAATATTTTATCATAATATTTTTTCAAAAAGTGTTTAATTTTCGCACCTATGCCACCAGTCATATTATTTCATCCAGTAGCTAGTTAATCTTTCACCAGAAAACCGTTGAAAATGGCTTTTATGATGAGGGATTCGGCGGCTCAGCCTTATAAGGTCTCCTCTCGTGCGCACAAGCATGTTACCGGTGCGCCAAGTAGGAAGAGGAGCGCACAGGAGACAACCGTTTGATTGCAGACTGTTATGTTTATGTGGGGAAATGGTGGTGCATACATTATTTGAGATATATTTCAAACTCGGACTTCATTTTAAGGACATGTCGGCCAGGGGTGTAGAGCTATTTGTTTAAGCACCGGATTGGCAAAACAGAAGAGTAAACCAGTCTGCCTTGATCTATGAATTAATGTCCGGGACTCTCGGACCCGCAGCTGCCCGCAGCTGCTTTATAGACGGAAACCCTCCTTCACTTCTTAAAACGGCTGCAGCATCCGGAGGCAGCGGCACGTATACTCCGCTTCTGAGAAGTGCAGCACCAGTATGACTGTGTTTAACTTCATCAGAACAGTTTAAGAGTGACTGCAGGCTGCTACGTGTTAACCACACACACCTATACACACACATCTACACACATCGAACTGCCCGATTACTCCCCCTTTTATTAGTTTTATGAAGGAGATGTCCAGTCAGTCACCAAGGCGCATGATGTGTGTGTGTATGTGCTCTGCTCAGCTCAGCTCTGTGTGTTCGGTGTGTTTGTGTCTGTCCGACACCGGCATTTGTTTTCAAATGTTTATGAACAGTAATTTACACACATATGGCTAACTCCATATATGCGGCTGTTCCCAAAATAAATTAGTTTAATCTTAATCTCGATGTAGTGCTAATGCTGTCGGAGTGCACCGGAACGAACGACACTATCATAATATCTTCTGAAAACAAATGCCAGTGTTCATAATGCGGCTTCTCCTCGTTTTCCCAGCATTCACTGGATTATCCGTAAATCATACAAACAAAACCAAAACGTTAATTTATCTGTTTTCCCGTTTTGGTTTAAAAACTGAATAACGTCGGTTTTTTGGTTTTCCGAAAAACCAAAAAATGACACCGGTTCTTTTTTAAACTTTGTTAATATGTTTTGGATGCATATTGTTCTAGTATCTGTTCAGGCTGTTACATACAATTAGCCTCTGTTGCTACCTGCTGGTGGTGAGTAAATATTAAAATCAGTTAAAATTGACAACCGGTCCGCGATTTTTTTTTAATGTATCTGCCGGTCCTTGGCACAATAAAGGTTGGGAACCCCTGCTCTAAAGTACCGCAGTCTCTTCTCCTAAATCCTTTTGAATTCTCCTATCCACTATCCCTTAACCCCATGACGTTTCACTCCGAGGTCAAGGAATAGACGATAGGGTTAGAACTTAAAGCTCCCATGTCATGCTTTTCCGGTTATTACCCGTCCCCTTGTGTGTTATGAAGGTTTTTATGCATGTAAACGGTGTGCAGAGTCAAAACCCTCAAAGTACACCCTGTAGCGAGTAAAACTCTAACACAGAAAATACCTCCCCAAAACGCCTCGTTGGAGATACGTCACTGCCCATTTGAGTCTTCCATTTAGTTCCGGGTACCGCCTGATGTCATGCGGTACCCGGAACGAAATGGACCAATCCCGAAGAGCTATGGCCACACCAGCAGCGTCGTGTTCCTCCTCCAGAGGTTCGAAGAACCGGCATTTCACAGACGAAAGCTTCCAAAACATTGCCCAGTTTGAGGCCGGATATGCACAGCTTGTTTGGACCGTTTGGAGCAGGGGAAGATCTGGGTATACAACCTGTAAGTTTGCATTGTTATTTGTGTATTTATCAAACAAGACTGTTTAAATGTGTAAACTGTGTTGGACTGCTAAGCCATTGACACAGTGCTAACTAAGTTGCTAGAGTTTCCATATATCAACTCTAATATCAGCAGATGGCCTTGCATACATGTATCTCATAGCAGGAGAATGTCTGCATTCACACACAAAATACCTATTGACAGTATACTCCGGGTGATTTGCCGGTCAGTCGCGAAACGTAATTACATTATAGCTGGCGTAGCGATCTAACACACGGAGCTAGAGCTAGTTTCGGTCAGAAAAACATTTTTGTGATGCTACGTTGCTAGCGTTTAAATATATCAACTACAATGTCAGCAGATGGCCTTACATGTTTGTCATGGCAGGAGAATGTCTGCAGTCACACACACGGAATACTCATACAGTATACTGTACTGTGATTTACCGTACATTGTGACCGTACATATACTGCATGTAGCTAACGAGGCTAGCTGTATGCTAGCGCAAAACAATGTATTCATGCAAGTTACATTGTATGACCGAACGTAGCAGAATACCCGTATACGATTGCAATTATAAACACGTTATTGCTAGCCTAATATGAACCACTAGCTTTTGTTCATAGTAGTTTTATTACACTGCATTATAGTTGCCTTTCCTCCAAGCTAACATTCATATCGTGTTAGCTACCAAGGTAAACAAAGCTAGGTTAGCATATTAGCAGGCAAGCTGTTCATTACACAACTACTACTAACGAATCTAAAACAACTAAGTTTCTCTAATATTTTGTGATTTGCATTTGATTTCGTCCAGCCAGATCCTGGCAGACAATCCATGACGGGGAAGGGATTCTACTACTACTGAGGGTGCTAAAAGGCACCGCACCGACTGTGCGCAGGCAAGATGCGAGGAGGAGGAATGGATGATATACCGTGTATATATGTATATTTATGTTCATTTTGTACATTTCTAAAAATAAAGTTTAATGGAAATACTTAGTAGGCCTATCCTTTCTTCCCTGAATTCATATATAGCAAACCATGATTTGATTTCTCATCAAACAGTAGTAGTTTATAACGGGTAAAAATAACTTACTCTTTGTTATGAGAGTAGCTCGTAGGCCACAACGGAAAGACAAGGAGACATACACGAGTTTACAAAACCACGGCACATTTATTGTAGTAAATGCAGAGACAGGTGGTCGAGGGGAGAGGGTCGCTCAGTTCGTCCTTCTGCAGCCGCTTTGGAGAGAGACTCCGGGCCGCTGGGATTAATAGCACCGGCTACGGAGGTGTCCGTGATCGCGCTGATTACCCTCTTCAGCTCCACCCCACCGTAAGACAAAGGCCCTGAGGCCGTCACACTCTTCTATAACAACAGTTAAAAATATATATGTATATAAAATATACCGCTGTACCGACGCCATGATAAGACTGATGTTACGCTGAGAGCAGCCGGGAAAAGCACTGACATGGGCGCAGCCTCTCTGGTGGTTGACTAATCAGAACGAGTGGCCGAGCTGACCAATCGGAGCACACTAGGCTCACAGGGAGGGGGGGGCAAGAGCTCCAACGAGTCGTTTAGTGGAGAAAGTGAATACTGCTGAATACACATGCTTGACAGAGATGCTGTATGCGAAACCAATGTGAGTTTGGAAAATTGCACAGTATAAATCTATTTTAGTATACCTCAACAATGTAATTATGATCAGTGGAAATGGCCATGACATGGGCCCTTTAAGAGCTGTTTTTTTGGAGTATTCGACCGCAACCCTGCACTAGTGGCCGTATCAAAGCCGTGATTGGTCAGATATCGATTCATTGCAACGGTGTCGGGTTACAGACGTACTCCCCTTGTCACCTCTCACTCTCGCGTGTCAGCGGGGGGGGGGGGGGGGGGGGGGGGGGAACTGCGCTGAGAACTGCGCACAAGCCGAGCTCATAAGCCGAGGCCCCCTGCGCAATGTGAGGCCCCTATGGAAAGCCGAATGTGCCATATGACGCATACATAGTCTCGCGCGAATATACGGGGAGGTCCGTATATTCGCGCGTTTTTTCGCGCGGTTTTTAATATGATAATGAGCCCCTCCTTCTGATTTCATTAGCCAATGAGTTCAAAGTGTCTTCAACCAATCAGTGAGGGGTAAAGCCAGACCAAAGCAATCTGTAGATGAAAAGTTCCTGACTGACATTGTGAGGCTGTGCTGTAAATTGTACATTATTCCAGATGCAGGGGACTAAGTATTAATTTGTATATAATAAATATATCACCTTACACCTTATCACCTTGTCAAAATGTTCAGTACAGTCTCTGGTCTTGCTAGAAATGCAAGTCACTCACCTTAGAGCACTGTTTTATGAGATACTTAGCTTAGAAATCCGATTTTTGGAAAACTTCAAAACTGTTGTGAAACACAGATTTACTCATGTCCTCCTTTTATTTTGGTGTTTCAGATTTGGTTCACCAAAGTCTTTGGTTCACAAAAGTAGTGAAATATATGAATTACACTATAGGCCTACATAAATGTGTTATTCATGTCTAAAATGAAAATGTGTAAATTAGAATTTGGAGTAAGTAAAATTGTTCTATCACTCTACTTTCACCACAGAAAAGTTACATCAGGACTGATTCATGACTTCATATTCCATAATGAGGTTCATGTGATGTGTACAAATACAAATTGAGCATTACAACTTTTTTTTTCAACCAACTATTTATGTTAACATAAGAAACTGTAAAATTTCAATATTTACAATATCAGAACTTTCTCAACCAACTATTCATTATACATGTAAAGACAGGGGGAGCAGTGTCATGCTCTTTGTCCGTCTTCCAAGACAGTGGGGCTGGCTGCTGTGTAGGTGGGGGTGATGGTGCATGGGCTGCTGGTGGCTGTGTCGGAGGGAGGTAGGTGGGATTGTCCCGGGTTGATCGTGATGGCTGTGGTGGAGGCCTTTGTGCCGATGTGTATCTTAATCTTATGGCAGGCACAGATGGAGGTGGGGGCTGCTGTAGTGATGCTGGTCCTCTGGTCCTTGGTGGTGATGGCTGTGGTGGAGGTCTTTGAGCCACGGTAGATCTTGACCTGGGGGCCGGCACAGATGAAGGTTCTGGCTGCTGGATAAACGTCGCCTGTGGGCCACTAGGCCCAGGCAGCTGTGAAATATGAAAAAAAAACATACCTTTACTATTAGCAAATCAAAATAACTGTATGACGTATTTGTCTCTAATAAAAAAATGGAAATAAATTCACATGCCATATTATGACTTTAATGGAGGATTAAAGCCTTCTTAATTTACAGTATATAATATAGTGATAACACACACAACCCAGTTGACTGTACTCCCTTTAACCTGGCTCTGTTGTACACTGATAGGCACAATATTAGCATAGCATTAGCGCTATTAGCATTGCAATACTATGAACAATTATGAACTCAGACCAGCATTTCACATATTTATACAAGCAGAATACACTTGAAATGTAAGCCAAACTAGTGCACGGGAGTCATACACCTAGTAACATAGTGGTTTTAGCCCTACATTATTCAGGGAGCGATAGCCTGTGCTAAAGAAGCTAGCGGACGCCATTAGCTACTGTAGTGGAGCTCACTAGCTCACAAAATGACATTAAACTACACATAAAGAACAGTTTCAAACACACTTCTTAGATCGAAATATGACATCATATTTGTACACACTACTAACCTGTTGAACAGGAGATATGAATGAAGCAGAGGGAACGTTGCTGCCTTTCTAGCCAGAATGCCAAGTCTGCGGCAGACACATAATAACAACACTTACTTTACGGCGCAGAGGCCTTTCCGTGTCCTATACTGCCCTCTGCTGTTTGTAATGATATACACTGTTTAACATAAACATGCCTTGGAGAGTATAACTTAATTTATACAAGACAATATACATTGAAAATGTAACCACATATTTATGCGGTTATCTGAATCATATTTCTACCCCTTATATTCGAAAATATATGATTAAATATGTAAAATATGCGCACTTTGACACTGCACTGTGTGGGTGGACTCCAGAGTTATATCTTTCAAACTAAATCTATCCACTATCTGCTTGTCTATGTTAAAAAGCCTCAGTCACCTTAATTCATGTAATAAAAACATCTCAACACCAACAGTCAGTCTGTCGAATTTTAGGTTCACCAGAGATTACATGTCAATTGAGGCATCTCTGACACACACTCTGTGGTTCTCTCACACATCACCTACTGTTTAACGACCTGGTCACATGCCAGTACAACAACATTAAAACCACTGGAGTCATTGTACAAACAAGCACTCAAAATACTGGCCTTAAAATAAACGGCCTTACCTCACCTCCTCTTAGACAGTTTATTAACATACGCACAAGTGCAACTAGGGTAACAAGAGGTGCAGAGAGAGGAGATTATTTCAGTCAGTCTTCATTTTCTGTTAAAGTTGCTCAGCAATGGAACTCAATCCCATCTCCAATCAGAGACCAGTCCACATTCACTTTATTTAAATCAAAACTCAAAATATGGTTAGTGAGGAATCAGCTCTGCCAACCAAATATTCTGCTCCTTACAACCCACTGCCTGTGTTTTAACATGTTCTTTTGTTTTGTTTTATTTGTTTTGTTTTAATGTTCTGTATTTTAAATTGTTTTATTTAAGTATCCCAGTAATGTATGTTGCATGTTTTAAATGTATTGTATTTACTTGTTTAAAATGAAATGTGTTTTAGATTGACTTTTAAAATCTGTCCAGGGACTACAGATGAAAAATAGCCTCTTGGCTAACTCTGGCACATTTACAGAAATGTTCATTAATGTGCACTGTCCCTGTTAAATAAATGAATAAATAAATAAAAACATCATTGCCACCAGTCATTCCAGTGCCAGTGGTCACTCCAGGGTCGGCGGCCACACCTGATGAACCCACCAGGGCAGTTTCCTCAGAGCGAGAGGAACATTTTTATCTTTATTTTATCTTTTTATAGCTCGTCCTGGTTTCCGCAGCAGATAGGCCTATGGTGTCAGTTATGTCAGTTATGTCAGTTGTTTTAAATAAAACGATGAAAACTGAACTTGAAAATTGTTTCCTCTTTTTATTTTATTTATTATTTTCGGGACGGGGAGACGTCTGTGATTAAAAATTCATTCGCAGAAATGTAAAGTGATCTAACTAAGTTCTATTCATATTCTTGACGGGAAGAGCAGTGTAAATGGGTGGCCTATATGCATTTGAAAAGCAATATAAATCACACAGTTAGTATACAATAGGCTTTAAAAGCACCATCGATAACCATTGCCCTTCTCCAATTCAAACCAAAAGAGAAAAGGCAGATATTACCCTCATAAAAGAAATGGTAGATATATCAATAAACATTTATAACTAGTTTAGGTAGTTTGAGAGGTAATTAAAATAGCTAAGGGTGATGATCTGACTTGAAGTGTGTGTTTTCCTCCTCCCGCTGCATCACAGCATATACTGTGTATATCACCATTCTTTAATTAAATGTTTGATAAGTGCATGCAGATCACAGTACAGTAAAACATGTACACAGATACATTATTTTGTATTTTTATTAAATTTGACAATGTCAATTTCACTTTCCACTATGTACAGGTATCTTGGGTCAGTTTTGTCTGGGTCAGAGAAAATGCAGATATTACACTCAGAAAAGAAATGGTAGACATATCAGTACTCTTAGTGCCAAGTTGTCTCAGACAATCTGCATTTCCCAAGTCTATGTTAAAAAGCCTCAGTCACCTTAATTCATGTAATAAAAACATCTCAGGTCAGTAACACTGAAAGCTAAATGTGCAATACCATGTTCAGCTATGTTACTATTTATAATGTTATTGTTGTTACAACAGAAGATGTTTTTCTTTATATTGAAGTTAAATGCATCAATCTGGTGCACTTTGAGGGCAAAATTAAGAGATTTATGGATACCGCTGGAAAAAGCTGCAGTACATATGCCGAGCCTGTACGTAGCGCTGTAACTTCCTCCACAAAAGCAGCCTTCTGTTTATTCAACGTCAACCGCCAATAAACACCAAAGAAGAAGAACAAGAAGAACATGTGTTCGAACCGGAAGCTAAACAAATGGGCGGGGCAGTTTAAGGTAAGACCATAGACTGTATATAAAGGTAAGACATACGGATGGCAGTATCATCGAAGAAGAAGCAGATTCAGAAGCCGGAAAAATGTCCACGAGAAACTTCATCTTGCGTTGCAAAAGGACAATAAATTACTGCACAAGACTTCTCCAAACAGATGATGCCGGTCATGCTGTGTTACAATCCACAGTAACGAGGTAAGGGCCAAGCCTATCACTACTACCAGTACCAACACAAAGGAATGTAGTTTGTTTTTGCATGTAACCTAAACTGAGGTTGTGTGAGATCTTTCACACTTACAAATTCTGTCTTCTCCCCTATTTCACCAAACCGTTTACTGGCAGGTTAGAAACCATGGAAAGGAGCCTCGAGTGGTCACGGGGCAGGCTAATTAACGTCCCTACAGCTGATATTTTACTTCAGGACCTTCGGGAATATATACTTGAAGTCCGGAGATCTTGGCCTACCACACCCGCACAACAAGGTCGGTCGATGTGATAATTGTTCACTTTAGCATAGGCTTTCGTTGATAAACCAGTGATAGTATTGTTGAGTACTAAGTGGCCAATACATTTCAAAGTAATTATTTGTTTGAAATATTGGTAATGCCAATATAAAAACCTTTTTAATCTGTAGTTGCCAGCTATTAATTAGAACATTCTGGTGAGACGCTCTGAGTCTCGAGTTGTCCTCTTAAAACTGTACTCCAAATTCCAACTTTATATCCTGCCACAGTAGAGGAGACGCTATTCCCCCTCCCCCATCGAGGGCAGTCTGGCCATCTGTAGTACACACCACGTATCATCAAACGTGTGAATGAGGACATTGAAAGGGTGCCAGAGAGGGCGTCTCTGTCTTCAGGGTTGTGTTAGAAATTAAAATCAATGTTTAATAGCATAATTTAGTCTAAAACATATCGTCAGTTTAAAAGCTGTTTTATTGTGAAAAAACCCGGAAGTTCTCAGGAAATCTCAATGCCAAGCTTTTATTCTGAAAATCCTTCATATCCAGTCAGCAGTTAGCAGTTAGCATGTGGCTAATAATAATAAGTTTTCTGAATGTAAAGTGAAAATGACATGGAGTGTTGCACACCAAAACCTACGGACTTTAACCACCATATATTACATATTATATTATATTACACCATATATTTATAGACCACGCTATAGAGCAGGGCACCTTGAACATCTGGATCCATAGTCTCCGATGAAATTGACCACCTCTTTTTACTCGGTATGGACTCTGAAGCATCTCCAAGGACACACATCGTGTTTCTTTTCATCCGTTCATTCATTTCAGAAATTCTAAAGGCTCCTTATTATCTCCAAAAGTGCTACATTGGTAAACAAATAAGCATATACAAACAGCTAGCGCAGTTTCTTTGATAGAGACAAAGATAGTTGCTCAGCAACCAGGACGCCAACCACAGGAAAGATAAACAATAAAATGGAGCAGAACTCTGTGTCATGGACGTTCTAGCATTCTGATATTTCATTATTATTTCAAGGTGATTTACTATCCAGGCCACTTACTTACTTTTTTTTTTTTTTTAAATGTACTGTACATATGGTAAAGTACATATGTTTTGTGATATTATGTCCCTCTTGTTTTCATATATATGTGTCCCCTCTTCCTTCACAAGCACTATATATCAATATATAATACTATTCTGCAGCATGCAATGAAATAGAAGCAGAAAATGCTGCAGTGTTTGCGATGACCCTTTGTATACATTTCTGAATAAGTCTCAGAACCACTTTGTGGTACTATTAATTTGATATGGTTGGATATAGTTTTCAGCTGGAGCAACATCTGAGGTTGATACATTCCCATTTCTTTCCTGTGAAACATGAACACAGAAGACAGGCTACCACCTTAAAAAACTGGAGAACAGACAGCTGTTGCCACCAAGCAGTGGGGACAATTAAGGTGAAGCAGACCTTGCAATAACTTGCATTACATTCCATGTCATTTGTTGGACGCTTTTATCCAAAGCAACTTACATACTCAATACTGTGGGCAATCCCCACAGGAGCAATTTGGGGTGAAGTGTCTCAGGGACACAACGACACGCTCGGGCCGGCTCTGCAAACAATATTGAATCTGGACGGATACTTTTTTAAGGAAATCGTTTTTATTTTTTATTATAATTATTGTGAAATGTATTATGTTTTCATCATTATTACAACAAATACACACTTGCAACTGATAACACTGGCAATGATTTTATATTTATTAGACTATTCAAAAAAAATCATGCTTCAAAGAAAGTGGGGGAACGGCGATCCCCCGCGTCCAACGACCACTGCTGCCATCCAAAAAGTGACTTTGAGATGGAATCAGAGTTCAGTGACACTGCTATGAGTGAAGAAGAGGCAGAAGAAGATGCCTGTGGACAAGTGGACAAAGAAAACCAACAACAATCCATCCCTCATATACTTATGTTCATATAATAACTTGCTTTATATTTTATTTTTGTCATTGTTAATGTGTAAAGTCAACATGTATATTTTCTACTTTCTTGTTTATTTCCAGTCTTTTTTAATCGTTATTGTACAATGCCATGTCTTTTATGCTGCTGCAACACAACAATGTCCCAAATTGAGATCAATAAAGTACTATCTTATCTTATCTCTTATCTGAACCCAATGGCCGCCCAGTCAGTGATTATGTGGACATCGAGCCCCAACCAAATAAACACACCAAGCCCCGTGACAGGTATCGCTGGCTGAAAAGATATTTGATCAGTCCCAATACTGATTTCTCTGCTCCAGATATCACAGAGGATGTCATTTCTGCAAAGCTCTAAAGATGCCAAAGCAGGAGATGCTGAACAGGAGACAGTTTCAGGCAGATCTAGCATCCTCTCTCATCCTGGTAACAATGCTTTTCTGCTTTTCTGAAATACAGAAGAGGATTAGGACCACATGTGGATTTATCTTTTGGACCTGACCAAAACTGATTTTTTCTTTTGAGTAATAAATCAAAAATTCTTACTTAAATCTCAGATCTATGAAAACTAATTCTGAAGGTTTTCATGAAAATAAATAAAATATATTTGAAGAAAAAGTCAGATTTCTGAGATTTTCTTTAAAAAAAATTGAAAATCTGAATTTCTTTTGTAAAAGAATATTTTTTTTATCAGAATTCTGACTTTCACTAGTAAAGAACATGTTGAGGTCTGACCAAAGTGATTTTTTTCTAACTTTAATCTCAGATTTCTGTAATTTCATTAAAAAAAAGGAATAAAATATATTTATTCTGAATTCTGAGATTTTCAGAAAAAAAATGTTCTTAAGAAAAAGATTTATTAAAAATATTCTGAATTCTGACTTGTTTCTCAATATTCTGACTAAAATCTTGAAACATAAAAAAATATCACTTTAGTTCAGATCTCACATTTCTCCACATGTTCCTAACCCTCTTCCATAGACGTTTCGTCCTCTCCATTCTTTGGTGTAAATAAATGCACTTGTGTTCACTTTCCCCCCCGACTCTCTCAATGTTATTTGTTGTCGTGTGTTACCGTCTCCTTTTTTGTCCTAGAGCTTATTGGGGACGTAGCAGTAAAACAAGAACTACATGTATTAAAAATTCAACTCAACTTAGTGCAGCTTCACTGGAGAGGAGAGATCATTCATTTTAAGATTACAAACAAAGACTGAGATGTTCACTTGTGTCCTCTTAGCTCTTTTATTAACAAGAAAAACTCCAACATTTTATTTTGTACAGACATGTAAATGTGGCACTCATCTCACATCTTGAACATAGAAACACAATTTATTACAAACTCAACCTGTTAGCTTTTCTTTGAATGTGTTTTATTTCCTTCTTCAAACTTTCATTGATGCATTCAACACATTGAGACTTAGTCAAAAATAAAAGACATTTAGAATAAAATATCTACAATGAAAGAAGCTCTGGTGCTTTCTCTCTCTCATGCTTTACAAGAGAAACAACAACATACAAATACATCAATATCGATATTCAACAAATATTTAGAGCAAAGTTTACATTTCCATGCAGAGAAATATGAGTTGAGGTTAACAGAAATCCTCCTGAGCAGTGACAGCCTCCACGGCTAAACAGACACAGGAAGGAGCGCCGCCTAAAGAAACTCCAACATCTACAGAACAACTCAGGAGAAGATGTTAAAGCACATCCCATAATGTTTGATTGACAGCTGATCTCTGTGCAGTGAAGACATGAACAATCAGCTCTCAGCAACAATGATGGACACACAATGAGTTTAAGAAGTAGAAGAGTTCCTCAAATGACTTCAGGCTATTTCAGTTTACACAACTCAAATGTGTCTCCATAACCATAAAGATAAACTCCAGCATGTAGCGGCTGAGTGAATGTGGTCTGGACTCTGTGGAGGAGAGTCATGGTTTCAGAGATGCTGTAGAAGGACAGAATACCTGCTCTGTGATCCAGGTACACTCCTACTCTGGAGGACTGAGGACCTGAGACGGGAGTTTTGATATTGTTGTAACGAAATGAATAACTGTTTTGGTTACAATCTAAGGACCAAGATTTGTCATTGTATCCAAATAAACTTTCACCCCCTGCTCTGATGATATTCTTGTATGCGACTGCTACAAAAACTCCTCTCCCTCTCCACTCCACCTCCCAGTAACAACGTCCAGTCAGACTCCCTCTACTCAGGACCTGAGGCAATACAGTGAATCTGTCTGGGTGACTAGAATAAGACTGATGTTGTCCCATGCATGTTGCTTTTCTGCTCCCCTCAGATAATACCAGCAGTGTGTGTGCTGTGTTTGGATCCAGAGTGATCTCCTGTGAATATTGTAAGAACCCAGCTCTGGTGGTGGGCTCTGCTGCTGACAGTAAAACATCCACTTCAGTCGGTGAGACGTTTGTCCATTCCTCTCTCAGGACGTCCTGTAGTTTGTCTCTGACTGCTGACAGGGCCGCCGTCACGTCCTCAAAGTAGCTCAGAGGACGGATGTTGATGCTGGATGAGTGTGTAGGTTCACTGAGGGCTGACAGTGAGGGGTAGCTGTGCAGAAACTGGTTGTGATCCTCTGTGTGAGACAGCAGCTTCAGCTCAGCGTCTCTCCTCTTCAGCTCAGCCATCTCCTGCTCCAGCTTCTCCTGAAGCTCTTTGACTCGACTCACTTCACTCTTCTGCTGGGATCTGACCTGCTGCTTCACATCAGAGCTTCTTTTCTCCATGAGACGGATCAGCTCAGTGAACATCTTCTCACTGTCCTCCACTGCTTTATCAGCAGAGCCATTGACGGCCTCCACCTCCTGCTGAAGCAGCTTCACCTCCTTCTCTCTGTCCTGGATTCTCTGCTGGATGTTTAGTCGACTCCCCTCCAGCTCTCTCTGCCTCTCAGTCCTTTCTGCAGCAGCTGACACTGTGTCGTGGCCTTTGTGTTCGTCCACAGAGCAGAGATAACAGATACACTGCTGATCAGTGCGGCAGAACATCTTCATCACCTCGTCGTGACGAGAGCAGATGTTCTCCTGGAGCTTCTTGGAGGGCTCCACCAGCTTGTGTTTTTTCAAGACATTATTAAATTCATTATGACACTGGAGGTGTTTCTCACAATAAGAGGCCAGACACACGAGACAGGACTTACAGGCTCTCAGTTTTCTCCCAGTGCAGACATCACAGGCCACATCTTCAGCTCCAGCATAGCAGTGATCAGCAGGAGCAGCTTGGAGTCCAGTCTTCTTCAGCTCCTCCACTAAAGCTGCTAACATGGTGTTTTTCAGCAGGACAGGCCTCGGTGTGAAGCTCTGCCTACACTGAGGGCAGCTGTGGATCTTCTTCTCATCCTCTCCATCCCAGAAGCCTTTAATACACTTCATGCAGTAGCTGTGTCCACAGGAAGTCGTCACCGGATCCTTCAGTAGATCCAGACAGATCGAACAAGAGAAGGTTTCCCGGTCCAGCTGAACTCCTTTCTGCGCCATTTCACCTCTCACTGGCAGCGAGTGTCTGAGTTTCACTTCCTGAAACCTGAAACTATGTGAGCTGTGATCTGAACAGCATGGGTGTGTGCAGTGAATGTGGCCTATCAGCTCTTGTTCTTTACCCACATGTTGGTTACACCCGTCCTCCTCAGTGTGGATCTAAAGGGGAGGAGCCAGGAAATACAGAGTGGAGCTGGCTGTGTCTGAGAGCAGGAAGAAGAGGGAGGGCTTATCAAACTCTGACTCATTCCAGGAGGAGGAGCAGCGCTGACACTCTGAACTGTTTCCTCATTCACAAACGGAGCCTCGCTTACAACCTGCTCTACATTTGTAAACAGTCTTCAGCTGTAAAATATTTGTTTTAAATTCAGGCTTTTGTAGCACACAGCTCCACACTCATGGTGGCAGTGGTGAAAGAAGTACTCAGATATTCTACTAAAGCAAAAGTAGAAATACTACAGGGTAAAAATACTCTGTAACAAGTAAAAGTACAAAAGCATTGGTATCAAAATATACTTTAAGTACCAAAAGTAAAAGTACTCCTTATGCATAATGGCCCTTTTCAGAATCGTATATATATATATATATATATATATATATATATATATATATATATATATATATATATATATATATATATATATATTGAGTTACTATAATGATTATTGATGTGTTTTATCACAGTTAGTAAATGTAGAGCTAATTTGAGCAACTGTATGTCCTGCTGCTGGATATCTTATCCTATAAATATCTGTCAAAGTGTATTTAATAACTGATTTATAATTTGAATTATCTACTAATCTATATCTAACTAGTAACTAAAAGCTGTCGAGTAGAAGTAAAGCAGCATAAACTGAGACATATTGGCATCAAAAAATAGTTAAAGTACCAAAAGTAAAAGTACTTACTGCGCCCAATGTCCCATTTTAGAATCTTATATTGAATTACTGGATTCTTTCATTTTGTTTACGTTAATGTGTTCATCACAGCTGTTAAAAGTGGAGCAAGGTTTACTTTATATACTGCTGCTGGATATCTTATAATAATAATAATAATAATAATTATATATCACTGTTTATTCATATTTTGTTTAATCTAATCATTTGTATTTGTAAAGTAACTAGTAACTCATTTTGTCAAATAAATGCAATGCTTTCTGCGGTCATGACTACTTCACTTTGACTGTGGTCTTTTTTCAGCTCTTTAATGAATAAGAAAACCCCCTGCAGTCGTATATTTTCCAGACCTGAGGTGGTTTACAAATATCTCCTGAAAATGAATTCACAAGGCAGTAAAAACTGAAAATCCATGCTTTTTCCTCATGACTTCTTTCAGTCAGGTAACACAGTATCTGGGATACATTGTCTTCAAACTGTTAACTCTGTATGTAAGGACTCCACGGTGCAGACCCATGGAGAGAAATCAAGTGTAGTGATTGTCTCTGGTGCTCCAATGTATAGTAAATGCTCTTCAGCCCCACCCTTGGAACAAACTCCCAGCAGCTTCACATCTGATAATCACCACCGGACAGGTCAGGAATTATATTCTATTCTATTTTATTTGTAGTGTATGAGTTTAAGATTGTGCACTATATACTCAACATGTTAGGTACAAACCATTTACGGTTAAACAGAAAAGGTTCAAATCCCCTGTTACCTGTAAGAAAACTAAAGCTCAGAATTGTTAAACAGAGGATTGGCATTCATATCATCTGACACCATATCTGTCTGCATGCCATATCCCGCATTAACCACAGAGTAGCAGCGTTGCCTCTTAACCCATTCATATCCCACCCTTTATGTATACAGTCTATGATTCCAGCAAATTAAACTAAAAGCATTAGATTCCTCACTAAACTGTGTTCCTCAGATCAGGGGAATGTTTTATGAGTGGCATTCAACTGCAGTCTGATCTCATGTGAACTTCAGGCATGTGGTTTGGGTTGAGGTGAGGTTTCCGCAGCCAACTTGGGGCCCCAAGCGACATTGTGAGATGAGGCCCCCCCCCCCACCGACAGGAGTGAAACCATTTTTTTGGAAACAAAGTACTTTGCAAATATAATTCCTGTTTATTATTATTATCCACACAGTTACTTTTTTATACAGTGAGGTAAATGGTAAATGTGCATGTATGTCGTTCAGTATGCGTTTACAGGTGAATAAGTCTGCATTTCCTGCCAAATACTAGCCTCAAAAAGATTAAAATATAATTAATGCAAATAAACTACTTCTACTAATAATCTCAACTGCGCTGAGAACTGCGCACAAGCCAAGCTCATAAGCCGAGTATAAAGTAACATAAAATGAAAGCACTGAAGTAAAGTACACACGTCAAAAAAATACTCAAGTAAAATACTTGAGTAAATGTACTTAGTTACTTTCCACCACTGACCACCACACAATAAAGACTGTAAGTTAACCCCACCATGTGCAATGTATAATATCCACTCATGTAACACCATTGTACATGTGTGAAACGAAAAGGGATTTTGTATTGTTATATCTAATTCCAAAAGCATCCAAGTGATTTTCTCCTGCATAATCCCGTGTCCCCACTAGGTGGCGGTAATGCGCATCTTAACCAGTTTGACAGCCACCAAAAAGAAAACAGAAGAAGAAGAAGTAGCCTGATCATGCGAACATCTCCAGAATGGTAACCGGTTATCATGTTGTAAATGTCATCGTTACTCAGCTTATTTTTATATAACAATACAGCCGAAATGCATTAACATGTCCACTTATCTCCGTTATGTTCAGCTTTAGCGTTACATTGACCGCTTACCTGTGAAAACAGCTAACATAAGTAAAGTGGTTAGCATCAGAGTTAGCATGTAGCTCAATGATACCAAAACAACTGCAATTTTCACTAATTTCGCTCCATAATATAGTCATTTTCAGGCTTGACACGCAGGTTGTGGTTGTATATCATTGAAACAAGGTCATTTAGAAATTGTGCCATGTTTAAAATATATAATACACTGTAGTATGTCATATATTCATTGTCTTAAGTTTCTTTTTAGGTTATTATTTGTATATTTTCTTTGTTTATGTTTGCACCACCATACACCAAAGCTAATTTCTTGTTTATGTAAACGTGTAAAACACTTGATTCTGATTCTGATAAGTATTGTGGTGATGTGTTCAATGTCAGGGTACCCAAGTGAAAGATGTCATCATTAAGCCTGACGCCCCCAGCTCTCTGCTGCTGGACAAACATGCAGACTACATCGCGGCCTACGGCTCCAAAAAGGATGACTATGTGAGTAAAAGGACATTTTGCAGGATTAATTGATGTTTTTTTAAGAGTGTATCTTTTAGTTCCCAGGGTCCTATGTTCCCCAAGTATATTTTATCTTTATATGACACATGAAGGACACTTTTTAGAGGAATTCGTTTTTTAAGCAATGCTTTTTTGGCCATTGTTAAATGTTCAATATATGTTTTTCATGGTCAGTTGAAATCACCCACCTTCAGCTAAAAGCAAACTGATCTACTCTTTGAAACAGACACCATCAAATGTGCAGATATACCACAGCATGTCAACAATTCTTCTTGTCATATTCACTCATTCATCTACATAATATGACTTTACTCCGCATCGGTTTTGACCCACCATTTTTTCCCCTTTGGGCGTTTATATTTCCAAAGTGGCTGAACATATTTTGACTGTAATAACTGCATTCAAAACTCTCACTTCAACTTCCTTGCTTGATCTGTGAATGGCCTTACCAACCTCTTCCAACATTGTTAAGTACGGTGAATAATGCTGAGGCTAGTCTTGGATCCAAGGAACATTCATTCTGGAAAAAAATCTCCTAAGATTGTCTTTACCACAGACCAGGGATTTAACCAAAAACCCATAAAAGATCCCATAGATTTTGAGATGAGGGACCCATAAGTGCAATAATGCTGACTCATTCCCGGGTTTTTGGACTCATTCCTGCTGCACTGTTTATCTTTCCTGTTTGTTTGTGTTTGTCCAGGAGTACACACTGTCAGAGTACCTGCGGATGAGCGGCATCTACTGGGGGCTGACGGTGATGGACCTGATGGCGCAGCTGCCCCGGATGAACCGGCCGGAGATCGTAGACTTCATCAAATCCTGTCAGCACGAGTGTGGAGGCCTCAGCGCCAGCATCGGACACGACCCCCACCTGCTCTACACCCTCAGCGCCGTGCAGGTGACTCCTCAGGAAATGTGACAGATTGCTAAACCTATTCTTGTTTTTCTCATCAACTTCTGTGGATGAGAGAAGTTGGAAATGTTGCCAACAAACGGAAAAAATAGTATACTTTGTTCAAACTTTCAACTTTATTCAAATTTGATGCAAGCAGACATTTTAAGTATGTTTTAATGGATTTAGTTCCTGGAGGACACACAGAACTATACAATAATTGTATTTCTTATAGATTTTATTTATCTTACTCTTTCTCTCTCTCTAGCAGCCTCAGTACCCAAATCCTTTCAGTCTATTTACTGTTTTACTCCTTTCTTCAGATCCTGTGCTTGTATGACAGTGTGGATGCTCTCGATGTGGACAAAGTGGTGGAGTACATCAAAGGGCTGCAGCAGGAAGACGGATCCTTTGCAGGAGACAAATGGGGTGAGCCAGACTTACTCTGATTAATGTCTCAAGAAACATTTGCTCCTCCAATGAAAAATAAAAGCAGACAATAATTTGAGAAAAGGGGATCAAATAATAGGCATTTCATCAAATAACTTGTATCACAACAACAATGTACAAATTAGAGCTGTAACAATTAGTCTAACAACAGATTAATGAACCCACTATATATAAAATAATAATACAGTGTTTAAGTTGTTTTTTTATGCAAGAATTCCAGAAAATGCAGTTTTTAGCTGCTTTATTATGATATTTCCTGTTTTATATAATATTGAACTGATTATCATTTGGTCTTGGTCTGACAAGAAAGACATTTACAGTCGTCCCCTTGAACTTTGACAAACTGGGATGCATTTCTTTTTGTATTTTCTGACATTTCTTAGACCATTTGATCATTCATAATAAAAATAATGGTTAGTTTCAGCCCCGGTACAATTCAAACGCGTGTTGTGCTTGCAGCGTAAATTCCACTTAAACATATAATAATAATAAATATAATATTAAATACCGTGTTTGCGTTACAGGAGAAATAGACACCAGATTTTCCTTCTGTGCTGTTGCGACACTTGCGTTACTGGTACGTATATCATGTACAGTTTTTTCTTGTCTCAACAGTGTAACTCTTTCTAATCTGAAGATGACTCTCTGTCCTCTCTTCCTTCTAAGGGCAAGATGGACAAAATAAATGTTGACAAAGCTGTGGAGTTCATCCTGTCCTGTATGAACTTTGACGGGGGTTTTGGCTGCAGACCGGGTTCAGAGTCTCACGCTGGTCAGGTGAGTCCACTCATGTTCACCTTTAATGCAAGACAATCGCTATTTGAGTTTCACTTTCATCTCTTTTAGAACAAAAGCAGCCCATCCAGAGTTTAAACCTGAAGAAGGTTCTAACTGGTGTGTCAAGGTGTTCAACATTTGATATGTTTATCTGATGTCGTTTTTTCAATTATCCTTGACATCTGTTGTAGGGTTAGGAAAACACACACATACAGGTCAAATTAGGGCTGCTCAATTAATCGTATTTTAATCGCGATTACGATTATGGCTTGCAACGATTACGAAAACATCGTAATCGAAATAAAACGATTATTTTTTTATTAATAATAATAAAAACAATTTTTTGTTTTTGTTTTCAGTTGAATTATACTTAAAGTTCAGGGTAATCAACTGTTAAAAACATACTGTTCACATTTTTTTTCTCCAATAAATTGATGTTTTCAAAGTAAAAGTAAAAGTTTTTAATAATCGTGATATCAGTTATTGACCCAAATAATCGAGATTATGATTTTTGCCATAATCAAGCAGTCATGTAAAAACTAACCATTAGAAGACACTGTATGAGAGACTAGCTTCCACTTTATTATACAGTTCAACAGCTGAACTGAAGCTCATGCACCAGGGAGCTTTTTCTTTTCAAGACAAATCATATCTAAAAATTCAAATCTCAATAAAAACCTACTTCATAATCCATAATGACTACCTTACCTCTAATATACTTAAATTCAAAAGATATAACTTCAAATGCAGGGACGCAGGAAGTCAGTCAGAGTTGGGGGTGCGGCGTGCTGGGGGGGGGCGGTGTTAGTGGAGCCTCGCAGCGGCGAAACTGTGGCGCGCTACACTAGGTGCGCCGAGTTTGCGCTTCAGAGGAGGCTCCCTCCGCAAAATGAGGCCCCATCCGCGAGGGCTCTGCGTGATCTGCGTGTAGGGAGGGGCGGCCCTGTATAATAACGTCATATTAAATGCAGTCATTTGGTCTTTAGCAACAGCTTGTGAGAGCAGCGCATTCATCAGTGTTCGTCTTAATGCTGCCAGTTTGTTGACGGCCTGTGTGTTGATGGGACTTCTCATGCTCCCTAAATGTTTCCCCTGCCTTTCGCCAGTTGTTAAACCCTGCTTTCACAAAACCCCCATCCCTGATCTTGTCTGCAGTGACGAGCTTCTTTTCTATAGCAGAGCAACAGAAGAAGCACCCCGCATTATCACTTTCTCTTATATAGTGAAGCTTTTTATAGACTGCTTACACTAAAATGCTAACTCAAAAATAGTAACTCAAAATAAAACTTTTGTATTGATTTGTTTAGTGAACTTTTTGGCGTTGCAGTTACAACTCTCCGCCAACAGATGGGGGTGCTGCAGCCCCCTCAGCACCCCCCCCTTCCCTGTTCAAATGTACATCTTTTATGAATAGAATAGGAAAACTATGGGGAAATGTACAAGCAAATCCTTGCCTCATACAGGTGTTGAGCTGCCAGTTTCTAAATAAATGTTATTTATTTGTGAGGCTGTGGGCTGGTCTTGTGGGAAGATTAAATCACAACGGAGAGACTGTCAATCCCTCACACTGACAGGTGAAATGTCCTCTCTGGAGTCGGATGCCGTTTCATTCACACCCCTCTTCAGCTGTGACATGTGTTAAACTTCTTCTCACCTGTACTCCCTGTGGTCTCTTCCCTGCTGTCCGTCAGATCTACTGCTGCGCCGGCTTCCTGTCGCTCACCGGCCAGCTGCACCAGGTGAACGCTGACCTGCTGGGCTGGTGGCTCTGCGAGAGGCAGCTGCCGTCCGGAGGCCTGAACGGACGCCCGGAGAAGGTTAGTGCTCTCCAGAGGATGTGCGGGGAAATCAAGGGGCTTCTTGTCATTGTTTAACCTTAACTAAATCAGGACAGAATGATTACTGAAGTAGTTCTGCTGCTCCTATTCTTATTTCTTCTCTATCTGGAAATTATTTTTGATTAGTTGTGAGTTCCACAGGACAAAAGTTTATTCACACTGGAAGAGTTTAACAGAGATTTCCATTTCCTGGCTGCCATTATTATATACTTATATGGCTGAGTCTAACAAAACAATTTAGCTCCACAGCTTTAAATGTGCTATATGTGTTCATTGTATGATTTCACCAGGAGATTATGCTCCAATTCAAACACTGAGTAAGTGCATTGAACAAATCAATGACTGGATGTGTCAGAACTTTCTCCAATTAAACAAAGATAAAACTGAGGTAATGGTTTTTGGAGCCAAGGCAGAACGTATAAAAGTTAGCGCTGAGCTTCAGTCTGCAATGTTCAAAACAACAGATAAAGCCAGAAATCTAGGTGTAGTCATGGACTCTGACCTGAGTTTCAACAGTCACATTAAAACAGTTACTAAATCAGCCTACTATCACCTAAAGAACATATCTAGGATTAAAAGATTAATGTCACAGCAGGATTTGGAAAAACTTGTCCATGCTTTTATCTTCAGTAGACTCGACTACTGCAATGGTGTCTTTACAGGTCTCACTAAAAAATCTATTAGAAAGCTGCAGCTAATTCAGAACGCCGCTGCTCGAGTCCTCACTAACACTAAGAAAGTGGATCACATCACTCCTGTTCTGAAGTCTTTACACTGGCTTCCTGTGTGTCAAAGAATAGATTTCAAAATATTGTTGCTGGTTTATAAAGCTTTGAATGGTTTAGGCCCAAAATACATGTCTGACCTACTGCTAAATTATGAACCATCCAGAACTCTCAGGTCTTCAGGGACTGGTCAGCTTTCTGTCCCCAGAGTCAGAACTAAACATGGAGAAGCAGCGTTCAGTTATTATGCTCCGAATATCTGGAACAAACTCCCAGAAACCTGCAGGTCCGCTGCAACTCTTACTACTTTTAAATCCAGGCTGAAGACTTTTCTTTTTGCCGCTGCTTTTAATTGAACTATTCACATCTTAAACTGCACTGTAACTTTTAACTTTTATCCATGTATTTTTTCTTTTAATGTTTATTTTATTATCTTTTGTTTTTAATGACTGATTTTAAATGCCATTTTTAAAATGTCTTCCATTTTTGTAAAGCACTTTGAATTACCTTGTGTTGAAAGGTGCTATATAAATAAACTTGCCTTGCCTTGCCTTGCCTTACACGCCTTAACTTTGAAACAATGCCAGCATGAGGGGGGAAAAAATGACTGTCTCCCCCACTCCGTCCCCACTTGCTCTGTGAATGTGTGTGTATGTGCTCAGATGAGTGTGTGTGTGTATGTGCTCAGATGAGTGTGTGTATGTGCTCAGATGAGAGTGTGTGGACTGCTGAGTAGAGAGCAGAGAGTGGCCTTCACTGTTTGCCAAATATTAGCAAAACATTTGATGATGAATCACACGAAGTATTTAATTGATCTCACAGACAAGGCATCTCCTCATTAGATGGGGAAACTTTGAAAAGCTCAGACGGCAGCATATTGACCACCAAGTTTGGGCTTTCACAGCCAAAGTTTCTGTTCGGTGTTGCATGCCCCTGCAATCCCATATATTTCTCCTTGTTCCTGCTGACTGCTCCAAGTGCAACATATCTACTCATTTAAATTAGCAAAAGTAATTCCGTTAACTTGTAAAATAAAATAATATATGTACATTTGTTTATATCAAAAACATAAGGAAGCTGGGATCTTATTAACTTGCACGTACAGTACTGACACCGCTCTGGTTTTCTTTGTGTCATTCAGCTTCCGGATGTGTGCTACTCGTGGTGGGTTTTAGCATCTCTTAAAATCATTGGTAGGATCCACTGGATCGACAAGGCCAAGCTGCGATCGTTTATTCTGGCCTGTCAGGACGAGGAGACCGGAGGCTTTGCCGACAGACCGGGAGACATGGTGAGCCGTCACACATGAGTAACTCCTGCATGCTGTGATGGAAAGAGGAAGCGTTTAAGACCTGTGTTTTCCCCAAATCCTGTCTGCTGTTTCAACTCGTCTAACCCTGTCTGCACATCCATGATCCCCTCCTTTGTCTCTCCATCTTATATATATATTTTGAACCGGTCAAAAGGTATGAGATAAAGAGATCTTGAGGTAGATGGCAATGGACTTAAGTACTGGAGGGTTTTAGATAAGATCAGACTCTAGTTTGTGCACAGTTCAGGCACAGAGACAACCTACGTAATCCTGTTAAGAATTTACCCAGAAGTGCATATAAGCATATTGAAGATGTAATCAAAAAGATATTATAATAGTAATAATAGGGAAAAGTACTGGAAAAAATAATACTAAAATAGAATAGAAACATTGTTACGACTGAAATAAAAAAAAAATTATGTAAATAAAATGATGTAAATAATGTCCATAAACCATTCTGAATACATAGCCTGGCTAAATAAGTAAGTTTGCAACTCCTTTTTGCTTATTATATTCCTCTTAAATGTTAAGTGTCATGCCTCCTCTCTGCAGGTGGATCCTTTCCACACTCTGTTTGGAATCGCAGGTCTCTCTCTTCTCGGGGACGAGCAGATAAAGCCGGTGAATCCGGTTCTGTGCATGCCGGAGGACGTCCTGCAGAGGGTCCGCCTGCAGCCCGACATCCTCAGCTAGCCCACGACACCATCACAACAACACACACACGCACACACTCACACACATACACACACACACACACACACACACACACACACACACACACACTCACACTCACACTCACACTCACACTCACACACACACACACACACACACACACACACACACACACACACACACACACACACACACACACACACACACACACACTCACACTCACACTCACACACAGCTGCCCTGCTAAACACCCAGAGAGAGAGAGAGAGAGGACCACTACACATCTTAGTGTTAACTGAAGTCCTCAGACACATTTTATCTGCAGGTTTCACTAAGGACAAGGAGAGTCTGTCTTTACACCCTCACAGCTTATGTTATCATGTCACTTTTGTCGGTTTTACTGCAAGAGAACAGTTTGGAAAAGAGACAACCATCAGTGCTAAACTCCAGAAACCATTAGAAAACATTCCTTAGATTTCCGACTTACTCTGTCTGAGGGAAAACATGTGACTGTTAGCGAACTGGAATATTCTCATACCTCTCATTGGCCAGAGACAGAGGCACTGATTAACTCTGCTTTGTTATGTGCATTAAACAAATGATCAAGGTAGATTATTTTTGACAGATTAAGACACTTGACTGGTTCTGCCTTTCTTATGCATCGACTGTGTTTTTTGAAAAGTAAAAGCATGTGAAGGTAAAACTATCCTTGTCCTGTTTAAACTAGAGCAAATGTACCACCCCTTTGCTTACATCTCTTACACTTGGAGAAGCAACATATGACTTGTTGTGAACAAGTTAGTTCACTTCAGTTTACAGTACTAACAGGAATAGTTTTTTGCATAGATTTGAGGAAGATGTAATCTTTTGTCCCTAGAGGTATAAAACATGGCCACGTCTTAGTCTCTTGCCAAGCACATTTAACGTCTTATCCACAATCTTAGCTACACTATTTATTTAAACCTGTGTTACTCAACCCAGATGTGTGATGCAGCTGTGGGCAGAGAGTTAAGAATTGCCCCCAAACTGTGTTAAAACATGAAGTAAATGTTCGTCTCAAATCTTGATGATTTTTAAGCTTCTTCTTAAGTGTACTCCCCCCCCCCCCCCCCCCCCCCCCCCCCCCCCCCCCCCTTTTCAGTAATAACTGATTGTCATATTGCTGCACACTTGTTGTCTTTCTTTGATCTGTTGTAAGCTAACTGTTCAGTGTTGACATTGTTACAGAGAGTCACTAAATCACTCATTGAACCTATTAGTGTGTCCCCAATTTAAATGACAAACTGATAAATGTTCATATTGACATTGTTATGCCAAGTTAATGCTGTGTCATTACTCAAACAAATCCCTTTATTATTATCATCGGTTTTATATCACAATTATAAAGAAATTGTATGATTCAAAAAGTCAAAACTTTAGGGTAAACTTCTATTTCTCATCTCTGTGTTGTGGGGGCAGCTCTAATCCAAAAAGCTGCTTACTGTTGCACAACTGTCTGTGTGTATATTCATGTAACTTATTTGTTATTTTGGTTGGCAATAAATGTAGGATAACTCCATCAACTCTGATTCAGTATGTTTGTGCACTAAATGGGAATAAGGATATTTTTAATATTCATCTCTCAGTATATTGGACAAATTGGGTAATTATCTAACCCAGTTTATTTTAGTCACTGGATATCACTCACTGTGATAAAGGACAAATTGGATACACATTATTTAAACATTCGCTATATTTCACATATTCGACAAAGAAATAAAACTACATTTAAAATAAAAGCATGACGAAGTAAAGAAAACAAAAACAAAGAAACACTCAGAAATGCAAATCAATTTTAAAATGACTCTGCACCTGGACTTCCAAAAATTCAGAAAATAAATCACTTTTTTTTGCAAATAATCCAGGCCTTCCTTTGTAAATCGGTCTATCCGATACCTACAATACATCTCCTTCAACAATACATGTATAGTAGGTATATCCATGTTTTCTCTAAGATCAAGCTAATATCCTATTGGCTTGCAGGAATCCGAAGTCGTTTTAATTTGTAACCGACTAGCTATAAAGTTATGTGAAATGTACCTAATAGTACACACATTTCTGCTCTATTCGGCACCTTCCAGCCAACAAATCTTAGTCTAAATTGTTTAACAGCATTTGTTTTTGATATTTCAGTTTTATTGCATAATATTAAAGAAATCATTATAATAAAATGTGAGGTAAGTGGCTGATAATAGTTTTAAAATGGGGTTTTAATCGGTTTACACGCTGTCAGTGTCAAGTGCTCCCAGAGTGTGGGAAAACAACAATAACCATGCTCAGAGCTGATTGGCTGTTGGTAACGGTCGGCCCCACCATGAACGATGTGGATTATCTTCTACAGCTGACATCGAAATTTAGATAAAATGTAAGTCAAATATCTAAGGAATGTTGTTTTAACCAAACTTCATTGAGATTTAGCGGTTTGCCATGAAAAGTGGCTAACGTTAAAGGCGGCTAGCTTGCCAGAGAGACGCCTCTGTTATGGTTAGTGGTCAAAAACAAGCTTTTAGGATATCAGGCATTATTCTGAGAGGATAAACAAACATGGAACAAGAGGACATCAAGATAACATTTGGACGAACATGACGTTAACAAAACTGACACCGCACCGAAGCAATTTAACAAGTTGAGGTGCTCAGTCTGGATATCCCTTTTGTTAAACTAGAACTTTGATGTTTTTCAACCAAAAATTGTGTTTTTTTTGTGTTGCATCTGTCCAAAGTTGCCCCATTTTTTCCCACATTAAATACCACTCTGTTTGTGTTGTTACATGGGCACGTTTGCGTTTCAGTATTTGTGGCTGGTTTGAGTAAAGCCACTAGATGGCGGTCTTACCATTCAACATCTTTACTGAATGTTCAAAATGCATTTATGTTGATGCGACTAATGTACAATTGAGAAGACTCCTGGTGAGTCATTTGCCAGATTATTGGTAGTTTGTGATGTGATTGAAAGCAAATATATAATAATCACAGGTTACATTCTCTGACTTTATACCAATACAGTGAGACGGTATCAAAAGCTCTATGGAAACTGTGAGTTATCTGTAACCTACTTTGGTCACTTGAAGCACTTAAAATGTTCTCATGCATTTTACATCCTACTCCACAGCCATATTGAGGCTTTAGTAACAATGCTGGCAGCCCAGACTGTTGGAGAAATGATGTCTCATAGCAGTGGCAGATTGTAATAATAGAGTGTAAAGATTGATGCTCTCAATTAGAGGAAGGTAATTCCCTCCTACATGTTTTCTTCCTTGTATAAAAGATCACCACTTCCCCTGCAATGGACAGACTGATAAGAAAGATTACGCTTTACCTGATGCAACCATTACTAACAATGGCTTTTGTTTAAAAAATAATGGCTAAAAAGTCTGACTAATGATCAAGTGATAACAGGAACTATGAGGAACATTTTTATCTCCGTGCACTAATTACTCTACATGACAGTTTTAATATTCTGATGCACCTCTGGATTCCTGCTCAGGGGTGGTTTTGCAACTTTAAATATGGGTGGGGATGTGGTTGTGAGTATTTTTGTAGTTTATGTGCCTGTCTTTGTAGTTGATTGACTTTCAAACAAGAAATGTTAAACAGTCATTTCATAGACTCAAATCCCATGGGTCTGTTTCTTCTCTCTTGTTTCAATTTACTTCACATTCATGGTTTTACATAGCACCAGTATGTAGGCTACGACAGGTAGATTAATTTAGCATTGTGCACACCGCAAAACAAAACTGAAGTACATTTGATAACCATTTTACAGCTTGGCTCTTTCAAAGGTTTCTTTCATGACATAATCTTTAATTATTTACAATTGAACATGGGAAGTTTTACCCTTACATATTACAAAACATAACGGCCCGTCCACATGGCAGCGTGCGTTGAAGCTTCAACGCAGCTTCCCATTCACTTTGAATGGGGTGACGTCAGGCTTTGCCTAACTGCATTGTGGTTCCGTCGCTTCGCTTTGCCTCCGTTGCTCGCTTCAAAAGTTGAGAAAAGTTCAACTTTTCAAGCGTCGACAGAAGCGTCAGCCAATCAAATCATATGCCAGTACAAGCTCTAGCCAATCAAACCGCGTGCTTGTGTGTCCGGGGCGGGAGATTCATGTGATTGGTTGTTGGTCGCGCTCCAGACACGCCCACCGGCAAGCTTCAACGCACGCTGCCGTGTGGACGTCGCGTGCTTCAGCGGAGACGCTTCCCATTCACTTTGAATGGGGTGACGTCAGGCTTTGCCGAACTGTATTTGATTTGTGGTTCCGTCGCTTCGCTTTGCCTCCGTTGCTCGCTTCGAAAGTTGAGAAAAGTTCAACTTTTCAAGCGTCGACGGAAGCGCCAGCCAATCAAATCATATGCCAGTACAAGCGCTAGCCAATCAAACCGCGTGCTTGTGTGTCCAGGGCGGGAGATTAATGTGATTGGTTGTTGGTCGCACGCCAGACACGCCCACTGGCAAGCTTCAACGCACGCTGCCGTGTGGACGACGTACTTTCAACTTTTTAACGTCTCCTTCGAGTGAATTGCATTGTTTTGCATCTCTGTGATCAAACTGAATCTCGTTGTGGTTGTTTTACATCTCATGAAAATGTTGTGACTCTTAAATGTTTTTGAACATCTTAGTTATGTTGCCTTACTTTGTGGTTGCTTTGTGTCTTTTTGGCTTGTTTTGCACCAATGTTGCGTGACCTCCTTATCATCATCGTATTTCTGTTTGTGGTCGATTTATTGTATTTGTTTGGATTGATATTCCAACAAGAAATGTCAACTCTCATTTCACACGAGTCCCTGGGTCTGTATCCTTGTGGTTTGTTTTGTGTCTCTTTATAGTTTATTTGCGCTGTTCTGTACTCATTGTGTATCTCCTTTTGTTCTGCTTGTCTCTTTGTTTGTAGTTTATTTACCAACTAAATGAACGCATACAGAGGCCCTGCACCCAGTAGGCCTGTTCAGTTATCCATCCCTGTTATTAACAAACCAACCATCTTCTGCCTCTGGTACGAGAAGGTATTATTTAGGGGCTGGATCAGACTCCAGGGAGGGGTCCATGCCCTGCTTCGGTTCCAGCTGAATGCACATTTCATCATGTGGTATTCTCAGTGCATTGCAAACTGCAAACACTATAAAGAATTTGCTGGCAGCCCTGTGAGTTTTAGATATACTTGTCTCTCTGTTTAGGCGACGGGGGAGCAGTAATCTGTGGCCCCCTGGTGTCTGGGCAGAGACAAACAGGCTGGTTGTTAAGACCAGGAAACCCCACCGGCTCTCATTAGTGAGGAAGAGAGAGATGAAGAGGAGACAGAAGGTGGGAGAGATGGGTAAAGAAAGGTGTGAATGGGCGATAGAGGCAGAGATTTAGGAATATATGGAGGGAGAAGCAGATGGACGGATCACAGCTTTTCACTCTCAGTCTTGTTTTGTTTGCGAGGAAAATCCGCAACCCATTTCCCTCCTTCTCTTCTTCTCAGTCTCCCTCTTGTTATCTCTCCGCACAAAATACTGAGGATTAGTCCAGGCCACGGGGGCTGCAGCCAAATGCTGCTGAACCACAGGCACAGCAGATAATCACTTCATAAATGTTTAATTAAACCGCTGCAGTGTTATTTGAATGTGTATGTGGATGACTCACAAGTTTGGTAGGAAATGAAATGGTGTTTAAAACGGCTCCGAAAGAGATTTGTGTTGCATTGTTCACCCAGTCTGGGGTTATTATTACTGAACTAGACTGACATATTACACTTATTTGCCCAGCTCTGGGGAAGTCTGATTGATAGCTCAACTCTCTGGACTAAACTCGACCAAACTGGACTAAACTGGTCTTTTGTTTGCAACCATTTTCTTTCCAGTGAATTTATAATTGACTTTTTGACACTCTGGAGTTTTTCATATAGATAAACAAAAAAAAAGAATGATATCTGATGATTTGAGGCTCCTTTTTCTGCATTAACACATTGTTATAATCACTAGGAGGCAGTAAAGCACAGTGCATAGTCATGGTTACATTTATCAGTTGTGTTGTAGTAGATTCTGTCAAAAGACATAATAAAATGCCCTTTAAGCCTCAAATGGTAAAATTAACGAACAATATGAACATAAAGGAAGCTTGTGTTTTAAAACGAACCATTACACGTTGACAAATGTACACAGTGTACAAGTATATGGATTTCAGTGTATGGTTCTTTTCAGTGGCAGTAGAGACAAATCTGCGACATTGAATGGAGATGATTCATGGTGGTAAGCCTTCTTGGAAGCAGAGGAGGAACACGGGACAGCAGCTTATCCTGTGGCTGCCGGCAATCTGATGTGAGAGTACATCCTCTGTACAGAAAGGCTGAAGTGCTCCACTAGTGTGAGAGAGTTACTCTTTATTCAAGTCACAGCAAACTTATACCTGTTATAGAAAGCAACTATAGATTACCACTTAAAGGTGGGGTAGGTAATTCACTTCAGAAACACTTGTTGTTATATTCCATGGAATGCTCTTAACATCCCGATAGCAATGAATACATTAAATGCTTTGACAATAAATACATAACAAAATGTCATCTGTGGAAGCCGTGGCGCTGTAAAAAGCACGACCAATCATCTGAGCCGGCCCGGCTAAAATAACTGGATGGCCTACCTGCCTGTCAGCCTTCCATCTGTGCACAAACTTATCTCGTGCCCTCATTGGTCATGTGCGCGTTCGTGTGTGTTGGAGGAGGGGCTCTGTAAGGAAGTCTGAAGGAAGAGGCAGATTTTTTCCGGTTGTGTACTTTCAAATTTTAGCGCACTCGAGCTGGTTTTTCCATTCTTACCTACCCTACCTTTAATGTTGAATAGTTTGTGAACAGCGTATCAAAAGGTTAGTGACACAGGAGTCAAAATGTATAAATGCATTTTTGTCAAAACCTTACTATTTTAAAACACTTCAACAGACAAAGTCCTCATTCAGACAAGAAGCTGGCCTGCATAAGAGTTAGCCTGTTTTTGCGAGAGGGCTTAAAATAGTGAGGTTTTAGCGAAAAGCACACGTTTGCGAAATAGTTAGCATACAAAAATGTAAGAGTTGGATTATCCTGCTCTAGTTGCGTGACAGCTTATTAACTGTTGTTTTTATATAGTTTGCTGTTGTTAAAGCCGGCCCTCATTAACATTATTTTATTCATCAATCATTTCCTGTATTTGGAGTCTTCCTTCATCATGGAGGCATGCGAGAAAGCTACGTTTTCTTCAAAAGTTTTCTTGTTTTGGACTCCAGACGGGTCTCCTGCAGACTGACAGACTGTGAAGAGCGACTTGTCTCCATCAGCTGGGAACCTCCGCCGTGTCTTTGTGTGCGTCTGTCAGCACAGGAGGAGGGTTTCAGGCCTCATCCTCTCTGAGGCATCCTCTTACTGAGCTCACTGGACTGAAGCCTGGGAACCAGACCAACGATGACCGTTCTCATCAGGCAAATGGACCCAGGTGCTCTGAAACTGAAATCAGAGCCCCGCTGCACAGCAGGGTGTCAAGTATTTTTAGACAAAAGCTCAGAGACAGAAAGTACAGACCTGCACTGACACATCTCCAGTCCAAACTTTTTTTTAATGTATTCTTCACTGCTGAGAGAAATAATCCCTAAATGAGGTGAACCCGATGGCCTTTTCTCTAATTAAAGTTATGAACAATACCTGGCTCTGATTCCCAGCTTTTTCACTATTTTTTTTTTAAGCAAATCTTCAATATACTTAAAACACATTGAAATTACCATTCCCTTTTTTAAGTGGGGTAATGGCGGGGGATTAGGGGATGTTTAGGGGTGGATAAACACAAAAAGTAAGTATTTAAGATCTCGGTTTAAAACATTTTTCTTCAACAATCTTTGAGGTTTCATTGTTAGTGACACTCGCATAGATTAACACATGTTATTGCATCATTTCGTTTTAGTATGATAATTAGTATCTCATATGAAATGGGGACACAGCATTGTTGAGAGCTGGGAGTTGGAGGTGCACGTCACGATTTGCACTTGTGATCCTAGAAGGAGGTTCAAAAATAAAACTTTAATCTTGAAAGCGTTGTGTTACATCCTCATCTTCCTGAGCCTGATAGCTCCTTATCACACCCTCAAAGGTGACGGGTTATCATCCGCAGTCTCTTATTCATCTTGAGGTAATTTCAGATGCAGATGACCTTGACTCTCTCTTTTTGAGCAGGGTGCGCACTCCTGAGAATGTAATCCTTGATGTGGCGCTCTCCGAGTTTGAGGATTACCTTTTTCATGCTCTGTTTGAAAGGCTTTAAGAGAGGAGAGGCCGGGAGGGAGATTTGGCGATAACCCAGATAGAGATATTGATTTAGTTAGAGGACCTGCTTCACACCTGGCGAGATTCAGAAAAAAGAACTGAGAGTTTTAATCGATGTGCCGACAGCGAATCAGAAATAGTGATGAGTTCCAGCAGCATGTGGTGACCTGCAGAGCTCACAGGGTTTGAGTGAATGTTCCTCTTCCCACTCGAGTGTTTGTACATCTGCAGATTCAGGCTTGTTTGTGTTCCGGTAATTACAGAGGGTGTACATCAAATATATTCGGTGATAGAATTTTTGTTTGTTTGCAAATCAAAGAAACCAATTTTTTTTTTCTTTCTGTTTACTCGAGGTGTCATGTCATCTTGTAGGAAGGCAGACTGCAGCTGAACTCAATTACTGCCTCCGTGCAGGCGGGCAAACACAGAGGCAGCCTCTGAATGACAGGATGCTTGCAAGGTTTGCATCACGCTTTCTGATCATTTCAACAGTAGCTGTAAAAATAAAGCGAAAATCAGTGATAAACCAAAAACAGCTCTCAAGTACCGCCTATCAGAGCAGATTAAATGGAGATATATTGTGAGAGGCTTCCTTTTTATGTTATTGGTTTATTTATTCAGAATCAACTGAAACATCTGTACACATACCTCCTCTCTGCATTCATCCTATTTGAATAGTTGCACCAGAGACTTCGTACACACTGTCTAATCATCTTCCTAAACAAAGTTTTCTCATTTATTTCGCACAGTTGAAAGTAAACAACAACAGGCAACGAGACAAAAGGTCAACAAGCAAAGGTTCTCAACTTCACAAGAGAGAATAAGTACACCCTGTAGCGAGTACAACTCTAACACAGAAAAGACCTGTCTATGCTGCCCCAGAACGCCTCGTTGGAGATTTCTCTTTTTCCATGTTTTTCTTCCGGGAACCAAGTGACGTAACGACGACCCAATGGACCAATCCGTGGAGCTCCTCACACACACACACTCTCTCAGCGGCGAAACTGTGGCGAGCTTACACTGTAGGTGCGCCGCGTTTGGGGGTGCGGGTGCTAGTGGAGCCTCGCAGATGGGGGTGCTGCAGCCCCCTCAGCATCCCCCCTTCCCGCGTCCATGGTGCTCAGGCTGAGTTCAGGCTGAGTTTCGCGATGTCTCGCTGTCTCGCAGACCCCATGCAGCAACCAGGAAACGACACCAGTAATCCAGCTCACACTGTCTGCTCCTCGAGCCTCAAAGGGCGGAGCAGCGAGCCGCGCAACGTCCCGCCAACACGGCACCCAGACCCCACGCAGCATTCTCATCTGTTTGTCATTACTGGTGTCATTTTCTGGTTGCTAACGCCATTGTAACACATAATCACTGATGTTCAGCTGTAACGGTGGTGGACTCATCAGAACAGAGTGGGCGAGCTGACTAATCAGAGCACAGTGGGCGAGCTGACCAATCAGAGCACAGTGGGCTCATAGGGAGGGAGGGGGGGGGGGGCAGGAGCTCCAACAAGCCGTGTAGGACAGAGAGTGAATACTATACAGAGATGCTGTATAAGAAACCAATGTGAGTTTGGAACATTGAACAATGTAAATCTATTCTAGTAGACCTCAACAATGGAATTATGATCAGTAGAAATGGCCATGCCATGGGACCTTTAAGTACATTTTAAGTTATTTACTAAGCTCCTTTAGAAGCTTTACATGTCATAATGTCAAAGCTGGTCACACAGGTTTATAAAGAATGGCCATGCGAATACTTATGTAGCATATAAATGAACTTAAAGCACCAAAAGTAAGATTAACCTACTAATTTAAATATAATCATTAATGTTCATGCATCACTAATGTTGTAGTTTGAAAATGTAGGGCTAATCCCTACTACGTTAAGTACTTCTGGTTAGCTTAATAAATGATAAAATATTATTAATAATGTATTTTTTTATGTTTATTTTGTTTAATAATCTGAATCTGCAAAGTAACTAGTGATCAAAGCTATCAGATAAATGCAGTGACGTAAAAAGTACGACATTTTCTTCCAAAAGGTTGTGTAGTACAAGTTTTAAATAGCATAGAGTAGACACACTCAAGGACAATTTTGAGGTACTTGTATTTTACTTAACTATAGTACTTTAGTAAATACACTGATTTACAGTTACTTAGTTCCTCAAAGTGTTTCCTTCCTCCTGTCCCTGCCAGCTTAAGTTAAACTAATTTAACCATGTGAATATTGACAAAAACCTTTAATGCAATGGCCAAATGCAATTTAACAAATTCTGAAACTAAAAGTGAAATCACTCAAATATAAATATACATTACTGTTGTCATCTTGCAATATACTAATTTATGTAAATAGTCTTAATTTACATTATTTAATTTCATATTCTGTTCTTGTACATATCTCATATTCTATTTACATGTATATAGACCGATATAGACTTTTTGCACTACTTCTTATTTTGTATTTTTTTTATATATGTAGAATTGTTGGAGGAGCTCAGGTCAGAATAATATTATTGCCATTTCTACACTGTAGCTTTGTGCAATAACACCTTTGAATCTTGAATCAAAAGTTCATAAACTTCTCTTGTGTGATACGGCACCTCTACTCCTGCAGAAAATAATCGGATCCTTTCTGCTGGCTCTTCCTGTGCGGTGTTCACATGTTCTCACCATGCCGGCTCCTGTTTCCCTCGCTGTGCTCCGGTTTCCTCTCGCAGTCCAAAGACATGTAGAAAGGGAGGATTAGATTCTCTGAATCATCTGCAGTGTTAGTGTTTTTCCCCTCTGTGTGACGGACAGGAACTTGACCCCTGAGGAGGCCTCTGGTCCTCCTGTGACCGTGAAAAAGCCTCATGTAGAAAATAGAGGAAGAATCACGGCTGGTCGCTGGAATCTCTTTACGACTGAGTAAAAGGAACAGTTCACCTCAAATCTGAAATACATATTCACTCTCTTACCTGTAGTGCTAATTATGAACTAGATGTGTGGTGTGAGTTGTCGAGTGATGGAGATATTGGAGAAGCTACTGTAACTCACCCGGCGTTACTCAGCGAATTAATACAAGAACTCAGACATGGGGGACGGCATTTACATATTTACATCTGTACAGCGCTTTTTCAGTCTTTTTGACCCCTCAAAGTACTTTTACATTCACACACATTCATACAGAGGCAGGGGCTGCCATACACCTGGGACGCTAACATTCACACACATTGGCCATCGGGAGCAATTTGGGGTTAAGTGTATCCCCCAAGGACACAAAGCCATGTTGACTACAGCGCCAGGGGATCAGACCACTGGAGGATGACAGTCTTCAGACCCATGTGTAGATGCATGCTTACTTCTTTGTATTGTTCTTTCACAGGATCTGTGGATAATCTTGAGACATTGCTGTTGAGAGTTTTCTCATGTATATGTTTGCCATTCTATAGCACCACAGGCAGAGAGTAATGCAGTAACATTACAGAGAAGGCTGACACCTCTAGGGCTGATATCTCCTACACGCTGCCGGTCTTTCCAAATACATTGATAAATAGTGCTACAGATAAGAGGGAAAATGTGTATGAATGTGTCTCTATAAGGATCCCTGAAATGTTTCCAGGAAATATATCAAAATACCTTTATTCTTCCCACAGAGGGGAAATGATATGTTTTAATGCAACACTTTTGCATTCATGTGAATTCAGCTCTGAGGAATATAATGTGTTTGCAGACCTGAGTTTACCTCTCTCTGTCCCCCAACCAGATAACATTAATATTCTCCGATAGGAAACACAACTGACCTTCTGCATGCACAGCAGCCTGAATGCAACCATTCTTTTTATCCCTTGCATGAGCATGAAAATACATAGTAACATGGAAGGGTGATACAGGGAACATTGAGCCCAGTTTGAGCCTCTCCCTTATTAGCATGTATTCAGCTTATCATAACTAAATGGAAAACATATTTAATCTGCGATGTTTGAAAAACCCAGAGGCTCATTCCAAAACACACAGAAACTATTTATGAAACCTATTTGGATACTTCTTGTTTCCGCGGTTTTTCCCCCCGCATTGAAAACACATTTTAGGGATATTTTTGTAGATAAGAAAGACAATGTTTAACTGTATATGAAAGCAAAATAGAATAAAAACATTAAATGATTTACAATAAGGTAACAAAACATGCAAAGAAATAACATAAAAGTAATTTGGGTAAAGGCATGAATTAACACAGTCTCACAGATTGAAAAGCTTTTTTAAAAAGCAATTGTTTTAACATTTACCTGCGTTTGTTGTTTTGAAACATAAAAGTGACGATTTACTTTTTACCCCTTTTTATGTACAGCTCTGCAAAACCAATTTTACGATTGACAACTAGATTTTTGTCTACTGTGTTGATTTAAAAAAAACACACACTTTCCAGTAGAAATGTGAAGTAACAGAAAATAATATAACTTCAATCATCTTGTCATGTAGAAGATTTTGCTGTTATTTTTTTATTTAAATACGTGACCAATTCAAGTATACAAAGGATGGGATAAACATAAAAAGAGAAACATTTAGTAACACAAAATACTAGGAATTATTATATATAGAAAGTAACATTATATTAGGAGAGCAGTCTCACAGTTGTAATAACTTTTTTTCCAAAGTTATTGTCTTAATATATTCATTTATTGATTGAAAGTGAGGATTTACTTTAGTAAATGTACATTTATGCATGTAAAACTTAAGAACTTAAGTCTATACATTTTATTACTGTGTTGCAGGCACGTGCACACCAGAGTTCCCGTTAGAATATTTTTTTGCCGGTCAACATGTCCGTTAAAGTTGAAATCTTCCGGACAAAATTAGATAAGTGCCGGTTAAAGGTCTTCTTTGTTATTTATTGAGCTTTAAAACAAATTGATATGATTCGACATTAAACAAACTAATTATAGTAGATTAACTACATTATTCAAAAGTGTACAGTAATTTACAAAAACGCGGGAATAATAAACGGAGCGCTCTCTCCTTCTCCTGACAGCCCGTCAGTATCATGCAGCTCGCGGATCCAGTAATGAGTGACCCGACAGTAAAACTAAACATATCTATAACTAGTTTAGGTAGTTTGAGAGGTAATTAAAATAGCTACGTGTGATTTTCTAACCTGAAGTGTGTTTTGCTCTGCTCGCCGCTGCAGGGGATCATGCAGAGCTGCGTGTCGACTCGTCAGCAGCAGCCGATCTCTCTCTCCTGTCAGATTAGACTTTACTCGCATTTATGTCCATATCGATCAGATCTAGCTAGTTCTAGCTAATGATATGACTACCTGCTTGTTAAAAGACACCTAAACAATAAGCGTCGCTATGCAACCGGATGAGGCCACAAAGTATAGCGCAGCATTATGCATTTGTTTACATGCCCACCGGAACCCCGAGGCATTACCAACAGATCAACGCACAATCAACCCATACAGGACATCTCTTTCTCCACATTAAGTGTTAGACATTAGAATTGACAATTTTTGTCTGTCACATACTCTTTTGTCTGTCACATACTATTCTTGTCTGTCACATAAGTGGCGCAACTGATGCGGTATTGCGCTAAGGGAAAATTATTTTGACCGGACATTTTGACCGGAGAGATTTAGATTTGCCGGACTTCAGCATATTTTACCGGTCATTGTCCGGTAATTACCGGCTAACGGGAACTCTGGTGCACACATAAGGCGCGTTCACACCAAGTACTTTGCCGTATTTAGTACAGGTGTTGTGTCAAATTATGCACCCCCATCATGAAATGTCCCCCTTGTCACGGGAACGCGCATTTCTAAATGACACGTTTACATCTTAAAACGATGTTTAAGGCGCCGTTTACACGAGGAGAAAACTGCTTGTATCTGCATAGTTTCGCGTGCGTATAGCCCTATTATTTACACGAGGCCGATAGAAACTGACCCCACAAACGATAACGGGTCCCAAGGTGGATAGATTTGCAAACGAAACGCTCTGGGGGGTCAACCGAGTCCGTGTAATCGCCTCTATACGAATATTTCCTGAAAAAATAGCGATAGCCCCACCTCTCCCCACCTCTCCTGCTCACTGCTGTAGCAACTATCAAAAAGAACTGTGTTAATTAAACGCACAAGGGGTTCTTGAATGAAATAATATTATAAAAGGCAAACCAGAATTGTTAACGCCCAATATACTCCTTAAACAAAATAAACAGAGTCAGATTTCATGCATTGATCCATTATATTGACAAAGGTGCGATCTCACCCGGTGTTTGTAGAGAATATCTCTCTTTCTGAGCCGTCCTCTCCACGGAGACGTGCTTCTTGGTCGGTCGATGCAATATCCACAGATTCGGTTAACTTCCCCGTTGCATTTATCCATATGCTGAGGAAATGACTATATCCCGCTGAATACCAGCAATCGCCACACACACTTCCTCCTGTCAGTAGCTACTGCTAGTGCTACTGCTACTGACCATGCTACAGATATTAGTGCAAAATCTACAGCTCCTCTACCACAACCATCAGCAACAAGTGGACATGGAGAATTACATGAACTACATGTTGCTAAATCCACCGCGGGGCATAAACAGAAGGGTAGCCATGGCAACATTGCGGCGGGGCTGCTCGGGCTGCTCTTCTTCTTCGGTGTATTTTGGCGGAAGTTACAGCGCCACTTACAGTCCCGGCATATGTACTACAGCGTTTCCAGCGGCCTCGTTTGAACAGACACGTTAAATGAAACTAATGCATGTGAACGGAAGACTTTTTTGAATACGCATACTGTGCATAAACGCAAACGGTCCTGTGTGAGCGGGGCCTAAAACGAAAAGTAAACGTTCAGGGTTTTTATTAATGGTAATTTTCAGACTGTGAGTTGTTTAGTGGTAGCTCATATAGTCTTGATTCTTGTGGTTAAACTTTTCGCTCCGTATTTGATGGTAGTGGTGTCGAAATTCATTCGTCACTTCCTTTTCAGTTTTTTTTTTTTTTAATCTTTTTTTTTTAAATTATTGTTACGTCCTGTCTGTATTCACGTGCTTTAAAATGTATTGTTTAATTTTACATATTTGTCATATAATAATCAAAATATATGTTTACAAATGTTACATAGTCTTTGTCAGCATATCTTTGCCACATTATGCACCCCTTGCTATCTTACATAATAAAAGGGTCACATTCATGAAACTTGCTCCATTCATTGGTACTAGTCCTACAACTATACCCTGAAACATGCTTGAGGGTGGGATTAATATAAACATCTTTTGGGGGGGGGGGTGCATTTTATGACAGTCATCGGCAGTCACTTCAGACAGACAGGAAGCAGCACCTCCCACCTCACAGTCCCATGTTATGCCGGCTTTTCTTGGCTTGTTTGAAGGTGAGTGGTGATGAACAAATGACTAAACTGCCAGTGCCTCTAGTTTACAGAGCTTAGCCAAAAGCCAAAAAACAAATAGTTAACTAAGGTGGTGGCTAATGGATAAGTTAGCTCAAGGTTTAGCTATGGCAATTTATCATGGGCGTAGGCTAATGTACTGTACTTAAGGGGAGAGACTACAGGTGAATACAGTAAAATGTGTATCTAATATTGCAAATTAGGCGTTACATATAGCCTAATTAAATTGCGCCAATTATGTTGAGTATTAAACTCAATGCGTGAGTGTGAGGGTATTAAAATAAATGTGTCAGTAAGTCTTTTATCAATTATTATGGGAAGTGCCCTGTTTCCTCACTTGAGCTCCTGCCCCCCAAAATGTCTGTGCACGTCCCTGCTGTGTTGAACATTAAAAAAACAGGAAATATTGTATCTACACCACTCATCTTTCCATGTAAAAGCAGAAGTCAGGAAACCAGCAGCGGTCACATGACGCATGCGTGGGCGGGGCTCTGCGTCTGCACCGACCAATAGGATCGCAGCTTTGCTCCAGGTCCCAGCCAGCTCCATGGGGGGAAAAAACCCGAGAGAGGAGACGAATAACGGTACACACTCCAATATTTATGGAGCCGATGCCCGCATATAAGTGCACCACATCCACTCTCCCGGTGCATACGTGAATACATGCGTTTGGAGACGGAAGCGGGGGACGGCGTTTCGGGGAGACGAACACAAGCGGTCCACCATTGTCTGCGTAGAAATAAGAATGGCCTGGATGTGGAAGGTAAGAGGGGCTTTCTCTCATATTTACACCCCCCAAAAAATGGAAATTAAGGAAAAAAGCGTGAAACCATCTTCTGACGTGGTGGTCGTTACGTTAGTGTGCGTTTCAGCAGATGTTGTGTTAAATATGAGCTCATGGTGGTGATGCTGCGTGGAGGTTATTTAATCTCTTCTGCTTTCTGTCTGGTGGTCGCCTGTTTCTTTTATTTGGGGTGGGGGAGTCTGAATTTGTGATTTTCGCTCGTGCATATGAAGGGTAGCAAGGCCATAGTGTTTGTTTTTATCTTTTTATTGCGTTTAGTCCATGTCTGTGTGTCATTTCTGGTGATACAAATCAGGCAGATGCAGGCCATGCAGCCAGCTGTGTTCACAACATGACACGTTCAGGTGTTCACATGATGAGTGAGGAGTTTACAACCTCCACTGTGGCCTTCACAGATGAGGAGAAAGTTGACAAAAAGTTCCTCAGTGACTGTCCTCTTCTCTGTTTCACCCTTTTACTTTAACTTTTAATCAGGAAATGTCCCTTATTTACAGATGTTGATATGAACAACACTGTAAGAGCTGAATATGTTGTTGGTGATATGTGACGTATAAACATTGTGTTCTTCAAGTATATATTGTTTTCTGTATCTTTAAAAGGCTGAAAACATTGAATGACACTTTCCCTTGCTAAGTGACCTAAAAAATAAACAAGTTGGCAAGGCATTTTTTGTTTCTCGCCTCACTGTTTTGACCATAACATGTCAGATATAAATAGTACATAATGAAATAGTTTTTTGCTAATAATTCAGTTTTCTTTTACTCAAACTCAGATAATTTGTTGTTTAAGTTATATCATAAGCCAAACATTTACAAAATCACATAAAACAAACTTTTCAAAGTGAGAGATTGTGTTCCAGTTGTCCATGAACAAACTTGTCACGTCTACAACAGCACTTTATCTTGGTAAAAGCAAATATTTAGTCCCAAACATTGTAGAGTGCTATCTTAAACTGTTATTGATCTCTCTTTACTGTGGAGGTAATTAAGACAGTGAAAGATGAATGTGTTTATTTCTGTTAGACTTTGTGTGATAGTAAACACAGTCTTAGTTTGGTGTTGTCGGACTTCATGTTGTTTTCTTATTTGTATTTGGCCAAAGTTAGGAGTTTCTTATTCATCTGATTCAATGCTCCCACACCCACTGGAAAAACACATTTTAGTCAAAAAAAATTTCCTTTTACAAACTTCCTTACTGTTTTTGTTATCTGAGCCATGAGATAATTTCACACTAGATTACACACTGTAATATTATATTATATTGACAAACTTAGAACATGTAATTACGTGGTACGTAATTGAAAGAAGTGGGACACAAAGTAAATGTAACTTTAAATGAAAGGACGCCAGTTTGCTTGTTATTCTCATGGCTATTAGGTACATAAATAAGTAAAGATAGTCAGACTCAAAAGCCCATTTATGTCCTTCATTAGGCTACTGGAAAGTGCTGCTGACATCACGGCACGCTTGCAGTTATACACTTTACTCTTTCCTTGCTCTATAGTTAACATCTCAACTAGATCCAGCCAACTTGTTGCATGCAGTGAGACAGAGAAGACATACGAGTACGAGTAAAATGGCATCTTTCTGCTGTTAGATGCTTGTTTATGAAACAAACAGTAGACTTCTGTTTGATTGTTTTTGCAAGTAACTGTTGTGGATGAATGGATAAAGTGATGATGGATGGCTGAATTGATAATCTTATGCATTTTATGATTCAAACAATTGAAGACGATGCAGGAAATGTGCTGAGTTATGGGATTTATGTTTGTTTTCAGGATTAATTGAAGGATCTTTACAGTCTTCTAATCGCTCAACACTAATCTGATGTTTTAATCTGACACGAGTGTTCAGTGGAGCAGAAGTATTAGTGATGTTTTAATCCCAAAGTCGTCCTGATTGTTTAGCAAAGTCGGTTTCCTTTGTGCTTTGTCACATTTTCTTTCATATACGAACCACATTTTCTACCCCAGCAAAGCGTAGAAACTTTTTTGCGATATTTTATCTTTCCATCCTTATTTAAGCATTTCCACACACTTAAACAGGTGGGTGGTAATCCACTTATTTTTCAATTGAAAAACTCCTTAAAACTTTACTCAAAATGTGGTGATTCCAGATTGTTCCATGTTGGAAAATACTTTATATACAAAAAAATTGCAGTACAAAAATCCCAAATACGCACTTGTGGTACTTGAGGTGCCCGTTTTAAGGGTCATGACATAAATGTTGTGCTAGAAAAGAAGAAGAATATAAATTCTGCTTCACACAAATATTATTTATAGTTTTGCACTTTTTCTATTTTTTTTTTAATTGAAGAATTTGATCTCTTTCTGATTCTGAGTATTTAAATTAAACAATATCAGAAATGTTTTTGGGGGCAAACAAGCCTCTGGTTTTATCTTGAATAAATTCCATTTCATTCACTTATACATTTCTGTAACGAGTGACTATATCTGTCAAACACATGTAGTGGACTAAGAGTCCTTCTGAAATGCACGTTCCTCAAAAGTGTACTTAAGTAGAGCACAAAGTTCTCCACTACTTTTCATCTCTGTGCATGATGCATTGCTTTAACCAGAGAGAGCTGTGTGACTATCGCTCTGATACTTAGTTCATGTGTTGAGCGAGGCCTGCAGGAAAGCTCTCCCCTCTTTGTTAGCTGGTGTTTAATTGGAGTGAGTTCATCCGTGAAGCGCTGAGCTGGAGCTGGGAAAGGCTGAGGCTGTTGTCCTCCATCATAACAGTTCAGGGTGAGCTCTACATCGCGTCTCAACTACATTTGGCAGAACAAGGGCCAGAAAAGCATGTTTTTGTGACGGGTTCATGCGGGTACACGCAAGCAGAAGGCACACAAAGAAGACCTCAAATTAATTAATGCACACACACACAGAAACACACATTCGGTTGTGTGTGTCGAGGTGTTGTAACAGCTAGGGGAATGCACTGAGTGTCCCAGTTCTTCACAGTTTCGGGGATGAATGGCACTTCTCTGAGTCCCTCTTGTCCCGTGTGGGTTACAGCAGAAGGCAGACTGATAAAAAGGATGTTGAATGAGGCTCTGGGTTATATTGAAAGTGTTATCAAATCCGTGCTCAGATTTCCCTTTGTGCCATTCTCTCTTTTTATCTGTTTTCCTTCGTGAGTGTGAAGTTTACATGAGATCTTCCGTTAGTATAAAAGTTCTGGCTGCATAGGGTCCACAAGGAAAACCTGGTTCCTTTTTTAATGCTACAGTTCATACAGATACATTATTATAAGTTTAATAGATCCCTTCATACAATAATCCTACTGTTAACTATTTAAAAAGTTTCTTTACAGCAAAGGTTTCGTTTTAAACATAAGTATATTACATATGAAATCATAATGGCAAGTTTTTTGTAATATGTTTACATATTTATTATTTTGCCTTGAGTTTTCCCTCACCTGAATCAACAACCTATAGATGACATGCACTCCTTAATGTTGACTATTGTAAAAGGAAGTCATAACATAACGTCATTGGTTTGCATCAGGTTCCAAATGCAGTGCATGGGTAGCTAATTCAAGCACATTACACATGTTGTGATTACAGGGTCAGCAGTTTTTGTAACTAGCTTGAACTCGTTCAAGTTGTATAATTGCCGGCTGCAATGTTCTAGTAAAAGTTTCCACACATCCAAAAAAGGTTTAATACAGTTTAAAACAAATTGGGAATATGTGCCTGATCGCTGCAGTATTATAGTCCTTTATATTTCCTCAAAAATTTAAATTTCAAGTTTGACTTTGTGAACCTTCCCCTCACAGAATGACCTTAAAGAAAGTCTTAGTTTTGCTGCTTCGCTGTTTGCCGTCCATTCTCTTAAAAACCCCGTTTGAGGCGAGAGGGGACCATTTAAACATGTGGCTTCTTTATTATGGTAATGTAACCTACATCTGTTGTGCAAACACACACGCACACACACTGCTGCAGAAAACGCTAGTGCAAAGGTTAGCGTATTCACAGTGGTAACCCAGGGTGATAACCTCGCTCCTGATCTGGCATTAATCCAGCGGCTGCAGCAACTGGGCCAGCGGAGCCGCCGCTCACCACAAATCTTATCAACATCTGTGAAGACTTAGGCTTTAAGCCACTTGATCCCACTACGCCTCGCTGGTCATGTTAGTCAGGTAGCTTCTAATCCTGGATCATTTAATCATCTCTCCAGGTGCTGCCAGCGCTGGTCTTTTCCTCCGCTGTTTTCTTTGGTCTTCTTTTACCGAAATTACAAAGAAAAGACACCCAAAGTTTAATGAAAGAGCTGATATAGCAGCCTATAAATTATCTTCCACTCTGTAATTAAGTCTCAGTCAGCAGCATGAAATGACATGTCATTCACAAAGAGCCTCGGGGCCTGAACCTCCATTATTGCTGTACAGGCATTCTCAAAGGAGCCTGTTCAAAGCTTAAATGTCGAGGGTTGACGTTTTATACTTTGATGAACCTAAATCAAGAGGACAAAGCCAATATTCATGAGGTAAAAGGATTATCTGCAGTTATTAATCTGCCGTTGCTCTTCCAGGGATAAAGCAAAGTGCACACGGTGTAATCAATACAGTAGAAGATTTACCTGCAATTTCATTGAAAAAGTCCAGACTGCTTAGCCTTTATTGACTTGAGAACAATTCCAGGCTTTACCTACAATACTCTTAAAGATTTAGACTTCATTGTGTTTGGAAAAAAACGATGACGTAGGTGGATTTTGGAACCAGATGGGAACGTGCATTATGCCTATGCTGATTTGCTTCTTAGTTAATCTGTTGATTCAGCAGTATTTTTCTTTCCCGAGGAATTTAATCGCAAATATTTGAACTAGATTTCATTAATCCTTATTCCAGATACTCCTAGGTTCAAGGTTCAAGGTTCTCTATTGTCAAACTAACATAGCTACAGAGTCATTATGTCGTTGAAAATCTTAGGTCACAGGCTTCTCCAACAATGCAACTCCTAAATGAACTTTGTACACACTGTGGGCTTCTCAGTCCTAACCTTCAGCAGAGGTATTCTCAGAGACTTTTAACTCTCCAAAACAAACCAAATGCCTCCACATGACTGAACAAAGGTGTTTTAATTATCTTTTTATTTCATTTCTTGAATCATCTGGCACTGATCCTAAATGATCTCCTGACTCTTTAACGACTTTTTAATCTTCTTCTGCTTATTGGGTTAATCTTGTTGGTGTGATGATGGATCATTTTCAGATAATCAGCTGGCATCAGTGTTTGTTTTGAACTACACCTGTCTGATCCCTCTGCAGCACACACACACACACACACATGCACTCAGACAGAGAGGATTAACGGGTCAAACACCATATTAGGATTAACACTAGTTTAACACTTCGCTCTCCACTCAGCTGCAAACTCCCACTCGAGTGCCGTAAGTCCGACCTGTGAGTCGGAGAGATTGTGGCCAAGTCAGCAGATCTTTGTGGTCAGATGGCATCCTCCGGCCCCGATGGTTTCCTGGAAGAACTGTGGACTTTGGGGTTTGATCCAAGAGCTGATCTGCCAATTTACTGCTGCGTGGAAATGACTAATGCCGGATGGACTTCACATTGTGTATGTATGAAAGAGTTATCAGTGGTGCTTGGTGTGTGAGAGATGTGACATGGTGTGAACAAGCTGTTAGAGTAGAGATCTGTGTGATCTTGTCTGTGCTTTGGCAGAATGGGGATTTGAAATGTTTGGAAGGTGGCAACAAAAAATAATAAGAAAAAATGTACTGGTGCAAAATATATATGTGGTTGCGCCAACTTCCAAAACCCCCAAAATATTCAGTTTCAAATTCTCACATTTCAGAAGCTAACATTAGCAATTATTTGTCATTTCTGTTTGTAAAATAAATTATTATTTCAATAACTGCCTTTTATTCTCCACTATAAATGTCAGTACTTAAACTTTGCAATTATTTTCTTATCTGTTAAACAAGGCAGGAAAACTGAATCAGCAGAATGCTTTTCAAGTTAAATCTTGCATTATAAAAACTGTTAATAAGACTATTATTTTACTTTTCCTCTCCCTGGCACACTTTCAGCGCTCATTTCTGGGCAATTATACCGATTTCTTAGTAGCTGTTTGCGAGACCCAAATACCCATTGGCACAGGCACGAGCTGAAACCCCAGAAGAGAGCGAACAGCAGAGTCTGTGTCTGATAAGAAGTTAGCCTCTCCAAAGAATTGGCTTAGAATTCACATCCAAACAACACAAAGATAAGTTATGAAGAAACAAAAGGGGCAGCAGGGGGTGCAGACTAAGTAGGAAGATTGGGGTTCAAGTACTTGCCCTGCTAAAGTGTACTTAAGCAAAAACACTGAGTCATCTTTAGCTCCAGTGGTGCTCCTTTCGTACCTGACCCTGACCTGTAAGCTGCTCATGGGAAGGGGCAGGTGAGATCCTTCTGAGAAGTATCAATTCAGCATCTCAATTTATGAAAACCTATCGCTCACAAATGATTTCTTGCCCCGTTCATTGTGATCCACGCCGCTGTAATCCTGCATGTATCCTTTCAGCCGCTTTTTCTGGGTGGCATGATTAGGCTCGCTGAGCAACGGCTGAGTCTTCGCGGGTTCGCCTTGAGCTTTCTGCAAACCGCCCTTGAACGGAGCCTCTGAGCAAGCAGAAAATCCTTGTAATTGCATTAGTGTTGTCCAACTGAGCCACGCCCGCTACCCTCCAGACCGGCTTTTTTAGCTTGATTTGTAGCTTTGACATGTTCGGATTTATTTTCATCCTATTGCAGAATTTGCCGACAAGATCCGATATGTTTCACGAATACCCTGGCTTTGATTCTGTCTTTTCCTCTGATGGAAGTGTCAGTGGGAGCCAGGTGGTCATCAATTTTGCTCCAGCTGAGCACTCTTGACCAAGCCAGCTAATAACATGTTTCCTTTCCACTGTTATTATCCCCAGCGGAAGCCTGTGCTCTGATCCTGAAGAGGTTGACAGAAACAAATAGAGCCTGGTGGTTAAGTGAGGGCATTAAATAAAGTGCTAGTACATTTTGTTCATATAATATATAATCCCTTGTCAGCTTTTTAATGGCCGTCTGTGCACTGGAACTTTCTGTTGTTGTGGTCATTATTTGAAAAGGAGATGGGCAGCGGTTCAAAATGCCACAGTGTACTCTGGGTAATGTTGCATCTGTTCACTGAGCTGTTGATTTGTGTTGAACCTGTGCTGCTGTGTGTCGAGTCGGTTTTTTGTGTGACCAGATTTTCATTCTGGTTTCTTCTTGACCTCCCTGACGCCTGCAGGTGTTTGCTTCTTGTTTTTTTTATTGTCTCTGACTCGCTCCCACCTCGATCCTTTAACCATCACACACACATTGAATGCCACACTCTCCAACCCACTTTATTGTTGTTTTTCCAGAATGAACACCTGCATAGCGGAGCTGTTCGCTGGCCTCTGATTCACCTGGTTGGTTTGTTTATTGTGTGCAACAGCTGCTCCACTTACATTTTCACAATGCTGGTGCTCGAGTTCTCTGGGAGAACCTTCACAGTCTAAAGAGGATTAATGGAAAAACTCAAAGCTGCACTGGTAAATCGTTTGAATGTTTTTGTGGGTAGAAATCTCTGCTGCTTTAGACAAAGAGGATTCAGTCCGTCCCTCAACCAAAACACCAGGAATGTTAAGAATGAGACTTAAAAATATATCCTTTATCCGATCCGACGTGTCCTATTTGTTAAGCAGCTGAAGAACGAAATAACAAGTCTGCCTGTTTCTTATGCATGGCACAGATTGCCTTGAAACGGCACCCTGACAGAGAAGGCTCATGAACAATCACTACAAAGTTGACTATTTTCAGTATTTATTGTTTAGTTTATGAAACACTAAAACATTTTTTTAAAGTCTCAAGCAGCAAATTCTAACAATCAGAAAACATTTGAAGTTTTTTCTTTAGAAATGAGGATTAATCAAGTATCAAAATAAGTACATCATTATGGAAAGTAGTCCTATAAAAGGTTTAATAATGGGCTTTCTTACTCTGAAGGGTCAAAAAAAAAACTTTTGTTATCTTGGCTTGGAGATGGGGTCAGTTAGGATTGGTTAATATATAAGTTGATAAGTAATGAAGTAATGATTGCAGTGCAGAAATGGAAAACAATGTCTCTAAGACAAAGCTGTCCACCAGAGATCACTGACAAGTTGATTCTAACGCCGAAAAATGTCATCATTGATGTTGTCTATATTGAATACAACACAGGCACTCCTATAGTTGTGTTAAACTGTAAAATGACATAATGGAAAATCCAATATCCATTATGGAAGGTCCAACATTTGCTTGACTTATAAAAGGGACTAAAAGTGAGGATATCTCAATTAGATTTCTACCTTTCTTTCCAAATGTAAAAGTCTTCTAACTTTAAGTTTCATAACTAATAATTATCCTCATTATCAGGTGAACATTGAATACCCTTTCCTTTTAATCAGAAAATTGCTTGGCCTATGAAAATGTCAGAAAAAACACCTAAGACAATTTCTCAAAAGCCCAAGGTGTTGCATGAAAAGACTGAGTAACAGAAGTATTGGAAGAAGACGACGCAAATAACCTTCAACAGTAAGAACAATGCTTCTTTTAACTTCAAGGTGTCTCAGTCCTCATCTCTCCGAGGGCACCAAACATGACAAACTCATTTTTTGTCTCTGAGCCACTTCAATATTCAGCGAGCGTCGCTTCTTTCTGTCTCCTGCAGCCTTGAGGAGAAGTTTATTTTTTTGACAGAAATATTTCTTTGACAAATAATACTGTTCGAAAAAATCTCTGCACAGGACAAACGTGTGTCGAGTCAAGTGGAGAAGAACATTTGAGACGCTGTTTGTTCCACTCGTCCTGCATCTGTCTGTCGAACCCTTTCACATTCTCAGATGTGAGTAGCTTGCCATTTATATATACTCAAATGATCTGTGTGTGAGCAGTCATGATGTGTAAATCACTACCGATGAGATGAAGCTCTATTAGGGAGTTATGGAGGGATGCCGTTAAGTTTCAGGGGAAATATCAGTTGCTAAATGTCAGTAATCCTGTGCTGGCATTTGGCAAATTGAAATGGATTTTCTCTGGTCGATGTTTTTCTCAACAGCCGAATTCCCCCCCCCCCCTCTCTTCCGCCGCCCTTCAAACACAAAGAGACAGACCGAGAGATTCATTGCTATTCTTGTGTAAAGTAGACTATAGAAATGCATCGGGTATGCTGTGTATCCTCTCTCTATTGTGTTATATGTTTGCACCATAGGTTCTCTTACAGATCCAGTGTGTGCTGGATGTTGAGCTGCAGATTCATTAAACTGTATCTTTGTCCTTGGCCGCTGTTTGCTCTCCTCTGCCCGGCGACCATCTGCGCCCACAAGAGCCAGCTACTTAACAACGCTGATATTACAGCGGGATGAAGCCATAAGGGATAGAGTCATAAGTGAGGGACAAAAGTCATTTTCTGTGATTGGTCGAATGCGGCTGGACATTCTGTCTAAATATAACCCTCGACAATAGTTAGACAATAGAAGAGCCAACATGCTTCAAATAAAACACATTTCGTCTCCATTTGCCCGAGTGAGTGGAGCAGGTGGTCTGCTGAATGCAGCTAGTGATAATACAGAATTATAGCCTACATGTTGCGTTTGAATTTATTGTCTTTATTGATTTACAGTTTATAACCGAGTTCAACAACCACACATAAAGCAGCTCAATAAGAATACAAAAAAAACTGTATTGGAAAAAAGTGACATAAAAGAAAACAGTTACAATCACTCAATAAAAAAAAAAAACTTGTCAAGTTAAAAGTAAATCAATGTAAATGAGCTTTAACATTTTTAAAAACACTGTTTAAAGACTGCAATGCTTTTTACATTGTTGTTCATGTTCATACTTTACAAGAGCTAGCTTCAAGTTAAGTTCACACATATGAAAATGAACTAGTTCACTTTCATTATTCAAATTCAATTTTTGAACCAAGTTTTTCAGTCCCTAAAAAAAGGAAATAGTTTATGTTAATGTCTTACGTTTTCTTCTTTTAAACTAGTCCGCTGCTTTGGCTTCTAAATTGTCTTTTAGAACGTCAAATGCTTCCTGATCTGTGGTCAGAAAATGATAACTGCTGCTCCTTTGTATTTATGGTTAAATGTTTGTTAGCATCATAATCAGGGTGTCGTGGGGTCTTAAAAAGTATTAAAAGTTGATAAATCATTTTAGCGAAAATTAAGGCTATTAAAAAGTATTAAACGGCATTTTCCAAGGTATTACATTTCGTAGCTTGTTTTCAATAAGTATATAAATTGTCCAAAGAGGTTGTATTCTACAGTGTGCCTGAATGTAATCATTGCGTAGGTGTGTAGTGTGATTCTGTGTAGTTTATTTATGGCATCCCGTTGGATTTGACGTCATCTGAACAGGACATCGCACGCTCACTGCTTGATAGCGCGCGAAGGTCCGTTTACGCCGGTTGTTAAAAAACATCGTTATGGGGAAATGCAAGTCTGCGTCCAAATGGTTGGAAGATAAGGAGGAAGGACAATCAATACTGTGTATAGTAAATGTGAGGTAAAGTGTGTCGCCAAGGTAACCGGTTAAAACTCCAAGTGGCGATGAGGTCTTAAAATGTATGGAAAGGGTCTTAAAAAAGGTCTTAAAAGGTCTTACATCTGACTTCAGGATTCCTGCATATACTCTGCTTATATAAAGTGAAACACATAATCTTATCCAGGCATTAAGAGTAGTTTAAAGGGTTGTTGAAGGGAATAGACAGAGCAGAGGTATATCTCTCTCCATACAGCAGGAAGTCTTTATTGCAGCATCATAACGGCAGTCTAGTGTAACATCTCAATGCAGCTTGTTTCTGACAGGTCCTGCATCTCCTCTGCTCCTCAAAGAGCCCATTTTTCTTTCTTCCCTTTGACAAATTCTTCACTTTTTCAAGTGAGCGAGCAGCAGCCTACGCAGCGGAGCATATAGAGCTTCACCAAACTCTCTCTGTGAACATATGGTGGTGTTTAGAAGAAAAGAAAACCTCCTCCCAAAAGTGTTCAGGATCCAGAAGGGGGATTGCATATTATAGAGTGTTTAATCCTTTATACTTATGCAGATTATGTTCCATTTGATATCAGATATGCATTAGTCAAATGGGTTTTGACTGACACACACACAGACACACACACACACACACACACACACACACACACACACACACACACACACAGACACCCTGACACACAGACACCCTGACAGACAGACACCCCGACAGCCAGACACCCCGACAGCCAGACACCCCGACAGCCAGACACCCCGACAGACAGACACCCCGACAGACAGGCACCCCGACAGACAGGCACCCCGACAGACAGGCACCCCGACACCCCGACAGACAGACACCCGACAGACAGACAGACAGACACCCCGACAGACAGACACCCCGACAGACAGACAGACAGACAGACAGACACCCCGACAGACAGACAGACACCCCGACAGACAGACACCCCGACAGACAGACAGACAGACACCCCGACAGACAGACAGACACCCCGACAGACAGACAGACACCCGACAGACAGACAGACAGACAGACACCCGACAGACAGACAGACAGACAGACACCCCGACAGACAGACAGACAGACAGACACCCCGACACCCGACAGACAGACAGACAGACACCCCGACAGACAGACAGACAGACACCCCGACAGACAGACAGACAGACAGACACCCCGACAGACAGACACCCCGACAGACAGACACCCCGACAGACAGACAGACAGACAGACACCCCGACAGACAGACACCCCGACAGACAGACACCCCGACAGACAGACACCCCGACAGACAGACACCCCGACAGACAGACACCCCGACAGACAGACAGACAGACAGACACCCGACAGACAGACAGACAGACAGACACCCCGACAGACAGACATACAGACAGACACCCCGACAGACAGACAGACAGACAGACACCCAGACAGACAGACACCCCGACAGACAGACACCCCGACAGACCGACACCCCGACAGACAGACACCCCGACAGACAGACAGACAGACAGACAGACACCCCGACAGACAGACAGACACCCCGACAGACAGACACCCCGACAGACAGACACCCCGACAGACAGACAGACAGACAGACAGACACCCGACAGACAGACAGACAGACAGACACCCCGACAGACAGACACCCCGACAGACAGACAGACAGACAGACACCCCGACACCCAGACAGACAGACAGACAGACAGACAGACAGACAGACAGACAGACAGACAGACAGACAGACAGGACACCCGACAGACAGACAGACAGACAGACAGACAGACACCCCGACAGACAGACACCCCGACACCCCGACAGACAGACACCCCGACAGACAGACAGACAGACACCCAGACAGACAGACAGACAGACAGACACCCCGACAGACACCCCGACAGACAGACACCCCGACAGACACCCCGACAGACAGACACCCCGACAGACAGACACCCCTGCAGACAGACACCCCTGCAGAGTCTCGTTCACACAGGGCCAGATTAAGATTCTCTGTGATGCTGCGCTCTATAATGAAGCTGTATCATGCCAGCAGAGCAGATTAGAGTTCATTTGACCTGGATTGAAGGATTTTCCTTTTCATATGTCATCGCTGATAAGGGTGATACTACAGAAGTAGCACACATCAAGGGCATCAGGACGTGTTGGTAATATACTCGAGGAAGGAAAGAAAGCACTTACCACTAAGCAATGATTTCAATGTAAAGATACAGAAAGAGGAACTACAACAGAGTAGAGTGTCCTCCTCCTAGTGTTGGATAGGTACTCTATTGACTCAAGTACTGCACTTTAGTACAGATTTAAGGTACATGTGTTTCCATTTTATGCTACTTCATACTTCTACTCCACTGTTCAGAGGTAACTATTGTACTTAAAGGGGACCTATCATGCAAAATGCACTTTTGTACGTCTTTTATACATGAATATGTGTCCCCGGTGTTCCAGGGAACTCACCAAGTGTCAGAAAACACAACCCTCTCTATTTTCCTCCATACCCAAATCTCTAAAAAAGGGGCTGCAACGGATCTGATCAAAACTGATCCAGATTTGAACACTGTCCTGACGTCAGGACGGTGGCGCTACGGCTATTGGGCCAACTCCACCAATCAGGAGGAGACAGCCACGGCCATTGCCGTTCGAAAGCGCTGGAGACGCTGTAGTACATATGCCAGGCCTTTAGATGGTGCTGTTCTCACAGAATCAGCCCTTGCAAAAACAGAGCTAAAAAATTTCAAATTGAGCGAAATGAGGCATGGCTAAAATGCATGATCTGTTTGGTATTTTGAAAAAAAAAAAGTATAAATATGCCTTATATAGGTATGGTCCTACACTATATTATTCAAATATAGCATGATAGGTCCACTTTAATTAACTGCAATTTATTTATTGAGCTCTGGAATAGGTATTTTTCAGTTGAAGACTTTACATAAAAAATATATGATTATCTTATGAAATTCAACATGTTGTTAACCGTGTCAGTTAATGACCTCTTACTAAAAAAAATCTAGTTGTCTGTAAGGTTTTTAGACGCTCCACCTGAAAAGTGTCGAGATGTCTTGTCTATATTTTTATTGAAATGATAGTTTGAGGCTAAAAAAATAACCAGTTTTTTTCTAAAAAGAATAGCAAGACTTCCAACTTGAGGACTTTTGGTATTAAGCATAAAAGACAAATCTGGTTTGCTGAGTAGACTTGAATTGACGATGAGGGTGAAATCATCTACCACTGCATAATTAATAACAACATTATTCAAAATCGTTTTGTATATACTGTGACATAGTACATTGTCTGTGTACACTAATGTCTAGTATTGAAATGAAAGGCACCAGATTAAAATGTTATCAATCTTGCTGCCACTTGGATCTGCACACATGCAAACTTAACAACACTCTGCAGGGTACAATATAAATAAATGAGCTGGAGGGTTTGTGTGTGCAGGGTAAACACTCTTCAGTCTTTGCATGAGTTTCTGGTATTGTTGGGAGCACTATATGTATAAACAAACCTCCTGCTGCTGCAATCTGCCCCATAGACACACTATATGGGACTAGAGAAATGGAAGTGGGTGTTTCTCCAGAGCTGAGCATTAGTCACATCCTCTTTTAAGATGCAAGGCGGCAGCAGGGGCTCCTCTGGGTGCAGCAGACCGCTGAGTGGGGGGACGGCCCCCTCTGCTGGACTCTGCAGGGACCAGCAACATCTTCATGTCAGGAGATGAACTTTGCTGCAGCTCCTTCAGTGCCCTTCTCAATGTGAGTGAATGCAGCATGTGTGAAGACAAGAGTACTGCTCTTTCTTTACATTAGTTCAGATCTAATTCAGTTTAAACATGCAGTGAAATGATTAAAGAAGAAACTGAGTGTTTGACTGTAACGTTTAGATTCAAGATTCAAGGCTTTATTGTCATTTGCACATTAGCTACAGTAGGGCTGTGCAATTAATCGCAATTACGATTTTGGCCTGCCACAATTACGAAAACAACATAATCGAAAAAAACGATTATTTTGCTTTGCGAGGTTGTGACAGTGCACTGCAACATATTTGATCTAATTTATTTGTATTTATCATATTTATATATGTTTAGTAGCTTGTTGAAGTGCGCTCCAAAATATTTGTTGATCTTGTTTATTGGTATTTATTATTTTGATATTATTTATTTAAATGTAGATATAAATGTATCATTTATTTTTGTATTGGTTTTTCAGTTGAATTATACGTTATGGGAAATCAACAGTTAAAAAGATACTGTTCAAATTATTATTTGTATTTAAAAGTTCAATAAATGGATTTTTTCAAAGTAATGAATAATCGTATTTAATAATCGTGATATCAATTATTGACCAAAATAATCGTGATTATGATTTTTGCCATAATCGCACAGCCCTAAGCTACAGTGTAGATATGGCAATGAAAAACGTAGGTCACAGGCTCCTCCAATAGTGCAACATGAATATATTTAGGACATGGAACAAATAAAACATATAAAATAGTGAAAGAGAATGTTTTGAGATGTGCAAGTAAATACAAATATAATAGATTGACTACCATTAAGTAGGTTTGGGATTTACATTTTCGATACTGTAGAAGCCAAAATGCTTATTTATCTATCGCTTATTATTTGTAATCGGTTATCGCTGCCGGCAATTGTCACCTGGGTGTGGTTTATTGGATTTAATGCACTTGTATGTCAGGATTTGTGGAAGTACAGAGGGTTAGCTAGTATCAGACCTTTTCTGTTGACCATATGGCCCTGCTTGATTATAGTTTGTTTTATTTTGTTCATCAAACATTGTTAAACTTTAACTTTAGAACTGACTTTTGTGAAGGAACGAGGAAAGGGATGAGCCTCTGAGCGACTTAAATGATTGGGAATTTTGTCGCTAATTTGACACCTCTACACTTTTCTGAGATAAAGTTATCAGCTGTTTTGCATATTTTACAGATACTTTTTCATAGAAAACATGAACACAAAAAACAATGCAAACCAATGAAACTGATACATTCTTCGGTGAAACAAAAAGTCCCTCTTATCTAGTCATTTTAATCTTGAATTGAGTCTGTAGGAAAATAAAAAATATATAGTTTTGAAATGCAGTGACAATGCAATATAATCTCTCTAAAAATTCGTTTTTTCTTCATGTCTTTGTCCCCTAAAATGTCTGACCTTGACTATACTGACTCGTGTCTGTTACTAGGGAGGCGATTCTTTCTTTCCTCTGCTAAAGGGTGCCAGCTGGAGTTAGTATGTCATAACTTAGAGATCTAATGCAACTGGCTGCAAATACATTTTTACCATTACTTCTCCGTGCAAAAAGCTTCCTTCCAATGCAGCTTTTTTACTTGCAAGTCAACTAGATAGAAAACAAATAAATGCCTTTGTGATGAGCAAAACCCCAGGAGACTTGTGTAAATAGCTCATGAATGAAATTAATCATACAGTCATAAACCTACTATATATTCAATATTATCTACAAATTGAATTAATTCTCTCGCACAGTTCCTGTTGCAGGCAGAGCTCCTGCGAGGGAAATCTGGAGAGGGAAGTTGTGCGTGACGGTTTTACCGGCAGCAGAGAGTTCGACCTCCTCCTCCGGGAAAATAATAGTTTGTTATCTCGTACTTAGATGACTTTTGAGGCGAGACCTTTGCTGGGAATATGACAATAATTAAGTAATGTGTGTCTGGACCCTCACTCTCAATCTGGAGAGTGGCTCTTTGTTTACACTCCTGTCTCCTTCCCCTGGAGAACAACACTAAAAGAGTAGGAGGAAGAGTGAGAGAAAGACTCAGTAAATATGTTCTCAAACGCCCTAATTGAAATTGGATTTTAAACTGCTCGCTGGACCGTGGTGGCGGGAATCAGGTGCCGGAGAGGTAGCCCTTTTGCATTGCAAATGTAATTTTCTGTTTTTTTTACCCATTGCCCAGGAGCCTCTCGAATATAGCTACCAGATATGTTTTTTCATGAGCCATTTTCTTCAGGTTCAGCCTCTCATTATGCCAATACCCATTGCGATACGTTTTTTTGGATTGAACTACAGGGTGGTTCTGTTATTTACTGAGCTGGAACGTAAGTCTTTGTGGGAAATCGTATTCTCTTCATGCCCAGATAGAGCCTGATGGAGGTGAAATGTTGATTGCACAATATGTATGGGGAAATTAACAGCTAATGTGCTTCATATTTTTATTCATCACTCAAATGAATGGGGTACTTTTTTGTTTATCTTTCTGTCATTTCCAGATCTATTGCCTATTTGGTGCCCGTTAAGGAGGGGAATTCTGCTTTTTGTTTGCCTGAAGATAACAAACACATCAGTCACTTTCTTATACTGAACATGTTTCTGCCAGTGGTGAAGGAAGTATTCAGATAATTTACCTAAGTACATGTCCTTAAACCGAGTACAAGTCTCCCAGTACAAGTCTGACATTGAATAATTATAGTAACAATGTGCAAACTAAAGAACATCTTGCAATAGGATCACACCAGACAGTGTTCCCTTCACTATTTCCCCCTACACCAGGGTGATGATATGTCAATGTTGGTAATGCGTTTCAACTTCCCCCAATAAATCAGTTTATTCACTAAGGCTAAAATTAAGAGGCGGAATCAATATTTTCCTGAAGGTTTTCTGTCTGACATCCACATTTTTCGCACTGACTCACTGCATGACAAATCAGTAGAAGATTGTTGCCCTCCCGTGTCCCAATGATCCCACGCGGTCTGTCTGTAAACTGAGATCAATACCTCCTCAGAGTAGGTTTAAGAACCTTTTAAAAAATATCCCACTCAAAGCTTTCCGTGGTTTTGGTGTTGATGGTCACAAACAAGGTCATTGCAGTCGCTTATGGAGTCATATTCCTCAAGCAGAAATGTTTTAACATTGACCAAAGGCTCTTATGTTGAAACTTTATTGCCGCTCTGCTGATGTTAATGGTCCCCTTTTCTGCCGGCGCTCCCAAACTCCCACACTGTACTCCTTCCTCAACGCCAGGCCTATCAGCTCTGTCTGACGGCTCAACAGGCCGACTGGTGATTGCTCTGATGGATGGCTGAACCCTAGAGGAGTCGTGAGTCTCACACTGTAACGAGCGGAGGTTCAGCACCTCGCTACGCCCACCACGAGCCGTCCAATCACCTCCACACTTTGACACATCATTTCCCCTGTGATTTGTGGCCGGAGTGAGTTTGAAGGAGACAAGGAAATGTTCTGCCGCCAAGAGAACAGATGGATGTTGAAGCTCTGCAGACTGAGACGAGGGTTGTTTCCTTTTTTTTCTTCTTCACTCTCCCGTCCTTAAGAAGCCTCTTGCGTTATAAGGGATTGGTTTCATGCTCCATAATGGACTCCTGATGACTAGCTATTACAGCACATTTTCAGAAAATGACCTGCCATTTCTATCTTCCTTTTGGGGTGACATAAAACTAACTAACTGTCCTTTCCAGGAAAGTGGTGTATTATCTTGTGAAAGTCCTTTTTGTGCCGTTTTATGCAGGATCACATTTTGAAGCACTCTGTTTGTGATCAAAGATTGGCGGTAATACTATGAAATGATTGCATGATGTAACATACGTGCAATTCGTAAATGAGAGTCTCGTTGGGGCAGCAAATGGTCACCGTCTCTTTCATCCCCCCCCCCCCCCCCCCCCCTCACATGTTTGATCTTGTCTCTCTGAGAAGCAAAGCCCCTTTGGGATGTTTGATGTTGCAGATCAGAGCGAGAGGCGGTGATGGCACTTTGGCTGTGGGGCTTCACCATTACACCGAGCCACATTCAATCTTCTCACCATCAGATAACTTCAAAGAATTTGCGAAAGCACCACCTTCCCAAAATATCTGGAGATTCCCACCGGTGTTGTGTGTTAGATTAGCAGCACGTTATTGAAGTTTCCTGGGGAAAAAAAAGAATAAAAAAAAGTCTCCAACTCTGCCCGAAATCTATCCATCACCCCAGGCTCCGAGATGTCATAGCACACCACACATTTTTTCATCTCTGTCCGATTCTTTTTCACTTCTGTGCATTGATCCCTCCAGCTCTGCCGTGCCAATAGCTTCTCCTCTGTGAGACCTTTCCTCGCCCTCCATCTCTTATCCATTATTCATCACTCCCGCTCCGTCTGTCGAGCCACAATCCCTCTCACTTCCATTCTTTTGCTATATTGCAATATATTGCAATATATGAAACAATGACGTTGACGCAATTGTTGCTTTCTTGGTAGAGATGCTATAACAGAAAAGTAGATAACAACACATGCGCCTTTGACTCTTGAGTCTTCAGTCATGCTAGTGGCTCTGTGAGGCTGTACTTTGAGTTCAATGCTAACATCAGCATGGTAACAAGCTGATGTTTCCTATAAGAAAATAAAAGCTTTGACCTGACAATGGCGTTAAATGAAAAGTCACCAAAGTCGTAAAATTACATTGTCTGTGAAATATGAATGCGTGTATAATTTGAGCAAATTCATCAAGTAGATGATCAGATCATTCACTGCAAGTAAACACCTTGATAGGTCAATGGGTCCCCAAAGTCAGTTAAATTGATCCTCTTGGGACCCTGACTATCTTTGACACATTTCATGGATATCAATCTTTTGGATTTTTCACTCTGACAACCTGCTGGTGGCACAAATGGAAAGTAAAAAGATCTCAAGAGTCAGTGGGATTTTGTGGAATATGAATGACTTTGCAAAATGTAGGATTGGTTAAAATATTTCCATCCGAACTTAAGTGGTGGACCTGGCAAAAAGTAATGACACACTTTTCAACCATTTGCCAGCTCAGCTTTTCTAAAGTATGAGTTGTTAATAATTTTAAAGATAGGGAACGTGTGTGTCAATAAGCTGGTATAAACCTCTGCCAACGAGACAAAGTGAAGCATATTTTCATACTCAATACAACTTAAAGGTAGGGTAGGTAAGTTTGAGAAACCGGCTCGAGATACACTTTTTGTTATATTCCATGGAATGCTCTTAACATCCTGATAGCAATGAATATCTTAAGTGCTTTGACAACAAATCCATAAAATAATGTCATCTGTGGAAGCCGTAGTACTGTAAAAAGCACGACCAATCATCTGAGCCGGCCCGGCTAAAATAACTGGATGGCCTACCTGCCTGTCAGCCTTCCATCTGTGCACAAACTTATCTCGTGCCCTCATTGGTCATGTGCGCGTTCGTGTGTGTTGGAGGAGGGGCTCTGTAAGGAAGTGGCAGATTTTCTCCGGTTGTGTATTTTCAAATTCTAGCGATCTTGAGCTGGTTTCTCAAACTTACCTACCCTACCTTTAAGTTAAGAGGTTACTGTGAGTCATCGTTGTTAAAATGATAAAAAAGAAAAATGACAATGAAACACTTTTTAGCTCAGTGGAGCTAAAAGTTAAAGCTGTGACTGGATTTGTTTCTGCAGGTTTTCTGCATGTATAGAGTATAATGCTGCGTGTGTGAAGAATTCAAATCTATCTCATAACCTTTACATATACAATTTGTGTATATGCAGCCAAAATGTTCCTCAGTCATCACCTCTTTTCTTGCCTGGGTGCTACAGTATATTGTGTATTTGTTGCGTTGAACAATATACCTTTTGTTTTTATACAGTATATTCATTTTGCTCTACACTTTAGTTGCTTATTCAAAGTATTTCTGTTGTTGTTACCCATTAGCCTTTACTGCTGGCAGATTGATGATGAAACTGGAAAGCATCTACTCATTTTGCTCAAGCTATTAAAGTACTAACTATGAAGACATTTGATTTAACGATCAGTTTTATTGAATGATTGCTGCATGTCTCCGTCTTGTTAAAGTGCTCCATCTCTCTCTCTCTCTCTCTTCACAGAAGAAGTCATTGATCGCCACCAGTCTGATCGTGGCGGTGTCGCTCTTCGTGGTGGTGGTGAACTACTCGGAGAAGCCGTACTTCCTGCTGAAGCCGGTGTTGGATCAGACGTTCAGCAGCCACTGGATGTTCTCCAAGCAGCCGTACAAGGCCTTCAAACCTCACCTGGGCTACGTTAGCATCCCCAAACAGGAAGTGAGTGACACACAGACTAAAAACACTAACCAGCATGCACAATCAGAAATGGCAACCTCACTCAACCTCAAAAAGTTTCACATCTCTACTAGACTTGATATGAGTTGATATTTAGTCCCATCAATTAGGTAAGCAAACTTTTCTTACCGCTAATGCTAACATTGTCTGTCAGCTGGTTACCTTAAAGGTGCTAAATAGATAGTGTACATAACACTATCTATTTAGCACCAAACGGTGGTTCAAGATGAACCAGGGTCTTGAATTTAAAGAATTGAAAGTTGTCGTTACTTTGTCTTACCCAATCTTACAGCTGAAAGTGACAGACGATAACATTAAAAAAGCTAATTAAAAATGAAAATGACGGAAAAAGGAAAACTTTGGTACATGTCAGTTATCAAGGGGAAACAAGAAACTTCCATTTGTAAGATATAAAGTGACTAAACACAGTTAACAGTTAATAACTTCACAATGGTAATCTGAAGCTTTAGTTTTAATGTTGTTTGAACATAATTTAATTGACCAGTCAACAAGTGGATAACATCAATGACAGCATAAGCATCTAATATTTTACAATGAGTCTTTTGACATTTGTCGTATGATAGTATTTCTGTCATAACGTCCCTCACAGGTTATTTTATTCTGCGTTTATATTCTAAAACCCTCTAAATCCTCAGTTGACGTTAACCCGCCATCAGGCAGCTTCACCTCGATAATGAAGGTGTATTCATAAGCGCTCATTCAGACAGCAAAGCGCCTCCTTGAGGATTTCTTCATTCATTAACTCAGGTTCTCTGTGATTGCTCTGAAAACGCCTGTTTGAGGTCTCTCGTGGGCACTATTTATTTTGTAATTCCAAACAGCCATGTCCGTGCTCCTATTCTTCTGCCTTCAAACACCTCTCTGCTGTAAATTCCCCGCACAATTCATGGAAATTGAAATATCAAAGCATTTTAATTCCCACCATGTAAAAAAACAAGCTGTTTGTTTGTTGTTTGAGGGAGGCAGCCTGAAAAACCCTGAAACTGTGCTTATACTGGTGCACATTGGGTAGTCACGCAGGAAAATCGTTTATTTTTCTCGCAGAAATGCGTGCAACGTTTCAGTCTGACGGGGAATGAGGAGAGTGCTTTCGGTTTGGGCTGCAACACATCTAGATTTGGAGTTTCGATGGGCGCGTTGGTCCTTAATGAGAAGAGGATGCCTTGTATTCAGCACGCTGATATTGGCAGATAAATGCGGAGCGCCACCCTCTGCCTCAGGAGGTTTTCATCCACACAACGCAGGCCCAGAGGCAATCACGTATTACACCAATCTCTACGTCTGCACCTCCTTCTGCCTCCAGCCAAGCCTGCTTAAATCACTGCCCTCTCCCCATGGAGACATTTATGCAAATCATAGGAAAGACTGGCAGCTATTGCAGAATTACGCCTCGTTTCGGCTCAAATTCCCCCAGCAGTGAGTTCTTCACAGCCAATCAGAAAGGGCAGTGATTGACCTGGACGTGTGTGTCAAAAATGTTCTGCAAGCTGCCAAAATCTCTGACAAAGGATGGACAGAATAGTGGAGGTCTGGTCAAGGTGATGCTCGTGTGCTGGTTGTCGTAAGCGATTATGTCCGGAGTGAAAGCCGCTGTGTGAGCTGTCAGCCTCTGTTAAGCACACAGCAACACCTTTTAGAAGCAGCAATATTTCTCCCAGACAGTAAGGCAATCTTACATGACCCACAGTGAGGTGTCATTCCAGGTGTTATAAACCTCTTGCAAGCATGTATAATGCATAACCTGGTTAACTTGGGGAATGGCCGGCCTTATTTTCTTCATTTGATTGAGTCTGCTTCCAGGTATGATAAATCGCCCCCGCTCTGCCTTTCAGGAGAAATAAAAAACATTTGTCTTGTGGCACTTTATATTCAGGACCCTGGTTGGAGGCAGAAACTCATTATTTTCATTTTAGACGTGTGTTTTTTCTATTACATACTGACCTTTTGAAATGTACTATTGTGCAATATGAAGGAAAATATGCTTCTATCTTTTTATTATTATTAGAAACTCTTAGGTTCTAGGCAAGCTGAGACGTAGCTATATTTTCACCTCATCATGCAAACATGCTGATGTTTATCACTTAATGTTTAACACTGTTGACAATCTAAGTTCTGCATGTTAGTGTCCTGCGTGTCTTAATTAACACTAAACACAACATTCATTTTAGGATGATGAAAATGTCGTGTCGACGTGTTAGATGATATTTTTACCAAAGTGGGTGCATTTTTGTGAAATGGCATAGACTGTAGTCGGTCTTTTTTAGGTAAAATAAATACTCATATCTTCAAATGGTACATTTGGTAAAGGGAAAGCATTAATATTACGCTTTATCCAGTCTTTTACGACGCCTCAAATGCTTTACATATACAAGTCATGATTCTCCCGTTCACACAGGCAGGGGCAGCCACCTGTTCAAGGATCTATCACACACACACACACACACACACACACACACTCACACTCACACTCACACTCACACACTCACACACTCACACACTCACACTCCGCTGGCCATGACATCGGTTAAGTATCTTGCCCAAGGATACATCGACATGTTGCACTGCAGGGGCTGGGATCAAAACCCACCACCTTTTCTGCTTGACAGACGACCGCATTAACTTATTCACATTAACCTCAATAAGTAATGTGAATAATTTCCGCATTTCAAATCTTCAAATTACTTTGTCTTTTGAGACATATATAAATATTTCATCTGTGGAAGCCGTGGCGCTGTAAAAAGCAAGTCCAATTATCTGCCTCGGCCCGGGTCAGATAACTGGATGGCCTACCTGCCTGTCAGCCTTCCATCTCGTGCACAAACTTATCTCGTGCCCTCATTGGTCATGTGCGCGTTCGTGTGTGTTGGAGGAGGGGCTCTGTAAGGAAGTCTGAAGGAAGGGGCAGTTTTTTTCCCGGTTGTGTACTTTCAAATTCTAGCTTACTCGAGCTGCTTTCTCCATTCTTACCTACCCTACCTTTAAGTGCAGTACTGCATGTGAATGTAATTATTTACGTCCCACCGCTGCCCTGTAGTATAATGTTTGTGCCCCAAGAGGAGCTTTTGCACTGGGACTCGACCCCATTAATGTAATAATTATTGCTATTAATTCATTGTGTTTAGAGCATTTTAATCAACGTCAAGGTTAACTTCACACCCCGGTGCTATAATTAAATGATGACTGAGTTCACAGCATTAGGCCTTCTTATTTATTTTTAAATAACCTACTTTATATTCGACACAGTCATGCATTTAAATCTGAGGCTTTCAGTAGATGTTGTACTTATCCGAGCGTGGCAAAGTTATTGGGATTATATAAAAGTGCCCCCTGTTTACGATTACTGCATCGCGCACTGAAACAGCTCCATCGTAAACATGAAACTGAAACATGAATCACAGCTGAGCGGACGAAGAGGCCATAATATTTTATTGATGTACAGGAAGTAATGGTCAGAGATTTGTTGGCTCGAATCCAGTCATATATACAAAAGATTATTATTATACGTTAGATTACTTTTTTACACTCTTCATTAATAAAGTGATTCATGTTCATCGGAAACTAATAACGTTTTATATTTGTGAACTACTCAGAAGCCGTTTTTTAATTTCTAAATGAAGCTTAATTAACGCAGGAGTAATCTCACTTGGTTCTGTTTTATTAATGAACATCCTCACCCCTCACGGAGGATCTCTACTGCAGCAGTTGTGTGTAAAATGCCTTGCTCAGGGGCTCCTTAGCGGCAGGTGTTCACCATGTGTCTGCCATGCAGTTAGCCAGCCTGCGTTCCCCACAGAGTTCAGCCAATCTGTGTGTGCGGAGAGGCGTGATGGAGTTATGAGCCGGCTGAGGGGGATGATGGACGAGCCGCTGACAGCTCAAGGCTGCGCTGATGTGTGTCTCAACCACCCTGCAAACGGAGAGCTAGCCCAGGTGCAGAGATCGTTTCTTAACCCCTGACTGAATCCATACATGAGAGGAAAAGCAATAGCAGGTAGCTCTGGTGGAGAATCCTAAGCAGGTGATCTGCTCTATTCACCACTATGTGTTGATAAGTGTAGCGGGGGTCTCTCTTCTCTTGATTATATCCATGCACACTTTGAACCAGCCCTGGTAAATCTCTTTTTATGTGGTTAATGACAACCATGACTTGTGTTTTGATTATGCTGCTGGACTGACAGTAACAATCCAACAAAAACAGCTCCTATAATGATTTAAAGATGATTTAATTGCTTATAATAATAATAACTACTGTATGTAACTATGTGGGCGACCGTGGCTCAGAGGGAGCGCGGTTTGTCTTTCAATCAGAAGTTTGTGGGTTAGATCCCAGCCCGTGCAGTCAACATGTCGATGTGTCCTTGGGCAAGACACTTAACCCTGAGTTTCTCCTGATGGCAGGAATGTGTATGAATGTTTGATCCCTAGAGCAAGTGACCCTGCTCTGTATGAATGTGTGTGAATGGGTGAATGACTCGTATGTAAAGCGCTTTGAGGGGTCGTAAAGTTTTGATAAAGCGCTGTATAAGTACAGTCCATTTACCGTTTACATCACTTTGTAACACTTCGATTGGTTAACGCTCCAACACATTGTACGTGATAGGCTAAGGGGCGGGACATCTTTAAGTGGTTGACCAATCACAACAGAGCCGGCCAGCTAACCAGAGTGGACTGGGCTCTGGTTTCAGACAGAGGGTGAAAAGACAGGCAGTATGAGAAAAATAAAGAGCTTTTTGAACATTGAAGCACGGTGACATGTCACAGGAGAGACACTACATACTAATAATAAACCTGACAATGAGCGTAATGGCACATACATTGTTCTGTTACAGATGTACTGTACACACACAGATAGATTAATAACAAGTATATAATTATAATTACAAGACACATGAGTTTTTTTACAGTTTTTCATTTATCACTCACACGCAGACACACTCCCCATGCTCTAACTAGTTTCCCCGGTGATGGGCTTTCATGGCTGCATTGTTACCTTGGAAACTGTAACCTATTATTAAATATGAAAGACAAATAATAGCCTCAAATTAAGTCGCATGATTACCTTCTGTATGAAAATGTTTACCAATTAAACGTGATTATTTATTTAATGTTTTAGAGGCATATGTTGCATACATCAAGTAGTCGTAAATTAAATGAATACATTGTATTGTGAGATTCTTTTTGCTCCTAAAACGTTCTTGTTTGTTGATTAAAAGTAGAACATGCAAGAGAGAACTTTGGCCAGACTACAGCAAAAATGCAATTTATATTCAAACCAGTGGAATTACAGTTACCCTCCATTAAGCAAACGATCAAACCGTCACGACACAATGCTTTTTCTTCTTAACTTTCGCTTGCATTCATTCACTTTAAGTACGTTTAATCTCATCAAAACAAACCGAGCATATTAGCTTCAATTAGTTAAATCTCCCAGTTTGGATTCAGAGAGCTCTTTCCCTCTCTTGGCAAAGCTTAGCTAAGAGCTATTATTGAAGATTCATTACAAATCCCCCCCCCCCCGCTCCAGTAAAGTATAATAAGATATATATAAAAGGTATACAGTAAGATAAATGACACGAGTCCCCTGCTTCTCCGCTCTGCTTTGCCGCAGTAAGACTGTTGTAACCTCTGAGGTCCCACATTCAATTAACTTAATCAATGTTAGTTCTGGGCATGGTGACATTAATCTTGGGACGTAAAATAAAATTATATAGGCCTGTAAAACCCTGATGAATGATTAAATTAAATAAATAATTACCAAATGTATTTTAGTATCCTCTGATCACACAGGCCCCTTGCCAAAACGTCACTTTAATGTTTTTATTGCATTCATATCAAAATGGCAAGAGCAGTTACGTATTTAAGACGAGAAGTAAACTCTGAGGTTCTCATTTTGTATTACCAAAATAACCTTTAAGTAAAATGAAAGACAGAAGGCGTACTTTATCCAGTCGTTACACCAGGTCCTAATGGGGTTCCTATCTTTGTAGAAATGGCATAATAGGAGCACATTTATTAAGAATGTTATCACTTTTTTTCCATTTCCTTTAAAGCAGAAATAAAGATTTTCTTTGTCCTTGACAGAAAATGATAATAACATTTTGCAGGAGACAAATGACTTCATTACCAATAGCAGAAGTTACCTCAACTTTTCTTTTTGTTTTGCAAGTTGGGTGTTTATATCAAAGCAAAATAACTTTTTCTCAAGCTATTTAAGAAAATGACAAAGCACTGCAGTCCTGTGATTTTCTGATTCTGTGATTGCTCTTCTTTTGGTCTCTTTTCTTATTATCCTTTTTGTGTGGCTGATCGCAGCCCTGCTTATGTTGCCTTGGTTGTTTATAAAAGTTATATATTGCTTATTCTCTCTTTATGCACAGCAGTAGCCTCGATTCAAAGCAGATAAAGCGGCAACAGACAGGTCCTCCGTGTTTCATTATTAAGTCTGTGTAAAGCCTATAATTAGAATATGATTGGTGATTTGTTACCTGTCTTTTTTTATGCATGATGTACTTTATGCTCCGATGAAAGTTTGTCAGGCTCAAAGCATGAGATAAAGTGAAACACTGCAGTGAGGATATTTCTTATATCAGTTTGGACTTATTGATGCTTCCAGCACATTAGCAAATGTAAAGCAGAGTGCAGTGGTCATCCTGCATTATTAAGCCTGTGCATTCAGACCTGAAATACTTGAATCCTGACTTGCAGTTTTCAGGCAAACATATTTGGCAAGACTTGGACATAGCTTTAGGAACTTTAGACTTGAGTTAAGAGTTGCACAAACTAAACTAAACTAGTCTTAAATCACTTTAAGACTTGGACATGGACACATCTTCAAAAACATGATATTTAATTTTTAACTACTTCACATGTCTTTATTAATTTTGGACTTCACTTCAAAGTTACTCTTACAAACTTGAGACTTAATCCAGACTTGTCTTAATTGATTTGAGACTATTCCGATTGATTTTGAATTGAGACTCTACAGAAACCTGCTTCACTTACGTATCGTCCACACGGTTCCGTCGCGTGCTTCAACGAAGATGCTTCCCATTCAAAGTGAATGGGATGACGTCACGCTTTGCCAAACTGCATTGTGGGTCCGTCGCGTCGCTTTGCCTCCGTTGCTTGCTTCGAAAGTTGAGAAAGGTTCAACTTTTAAAGCGTTGACGGAAGAGCCAGCCAATCAAATCCTATGCCAGTACAAGCGCTAGCCAATCAAACCGCGTGTTTGTGTTTCCCGGCGGGAGATTAATGTGATTGGTTGTTAGTCGCGCACCAGACACGCCCACCGGCAAGCTTCAACGCGACGGAACCGTTTGGACGATACGTTAATGTGAGACTCGCACTATAGAGAAATGTTGCTCAACAAAGACTTGAGACTAGATCGTTTTCTGATTGACTTGGACCTGAGACTCGACTTGGCCCTTTTCTCAATTGGCTTGAAACTTAATTTGTGACCTGAATTCCAACTTTCATTGACTTAATTGTTTCTTAACCTGGATTTATCTTCTCCTAAGATTTGACTCAAACTTGTCCTAAGATCTGACTTATAAAATGTCCTAAATCAGACTTGACTTAAACTTTCCCTAAGACTTGACTCCTTCTAACCTGTGAAATAGACTTTGCCTTGCCTCCATTAACTTGAGAGTAAATCAGACATGACTCGAGTCTTGACTTGATGCTGATGGATCGTTGAAACGGTCTTTTTGTCCCCCTGCAGCCTCTGAAGCTGCAATGTGAGCTCTGCAGCATCGTGTCCAGCTCCGGCCAGATGTTGGGCCAGGCTGCCGGGGCGCAGATCGATCGCTCTCCGTGCATCTGGCGGATGAACAACGCGCCCACGCGGGGTTTCGAAGTTGACGTCGGCCAGCGCACCACGCTGAGAGTGGTCTCGCACACCAGCGTCCCCCTGCTGCTGCAGAAGCCTCAGTACTTCTTCGGACAGGCCAACGACACCGTCTATGTGGTGTGGGGGCCGCTGAGAAACATGAGGAAGGACGGGAAGGGCATCGTGTACAACATGCTGCGACAGGCGGCCGAGAACTACCCGCATGCACGCATCTACGTCACCACAGAGGAGAGGATGAACTACTGCGACATGGTCTTCAAGAAGGAGACGGGAAAAGACCGGTGAGTCACATCTCGTTAATATATTTGCTCCTGTTTTTTGGCTTTGCAACATTCCTCTCTCGGACAAATGTACCACTTAGTGCTTTGACATTCACTGTTCAGTTCTTTGCTATAATATCATCTCTATCGATGCTGATGGTGTGCTCTGTGCTTTGCGTTCCTCAAATCCTCCCTTTCATGAGGCCTCTTCAAAGTGAATTACTGTACTTTCCCTCTGAAGAGGCTTAACGCGGCACCAGAGGCCGTTTTCCAACTCAAAGCTTTTATGATGAGCCTCAGAAGCATGGACAGCCTATGGTATATACCTCAGCCAAATGGCGGTGTGGGGAAACGTCCTGTTGTTAATGAGGTGGCAGGATTCTGGCAGTCTTTCTAAACACCCTGAGTGCAGCCGGCCTCACAACTTCTCTGACAGCATTTTGGCACATTTTGAATTCGCAAAAAACAGTCAAATTATCCAAGCTACAGCTCTGTAACCTGGGAAGTTGGAAAAGTGTTTGTTGGCAACAACATGTGTTAAAATTGCACTCTGTAATTTAAAGACTAACCCACGCAGCAACTCCTTTCTCCTGCAAGTCCCTAAAGAGAACTGCAGGTTAATGACTATGAGATTCAGGCTCCAGCCTCGCTATTGTTCAGGACCGACCTCATTTCTCAGACTCTCCTCTGCTCATTTCCACAGAGCTCTACACCCCTGCCTCTCCCTCATGTCATCAAGACCTCTCTTAACTTCTTAAGAGGATTAACATGTTCCGTAATAAGCGTAGAATCCAGTCCATTCCAGCTCCATTGTCTCGCTCGTATTCAGGATGGCAGGGTGAACACTGAATTTCATGTTGAGCGTCCATGTTCAGCCTGGCTCAGCTGTTCTCGGGTCCACGAAGCACCGATAGTGTGAGGATTAGGGAGCAGAGCTCGGGGAGAAGAATCTCATTACTGGACATAATGCTCCTGGGTGAGATGCAGGGCTTCAATCATTACTGATTGGTAACAGAGAGAGAAACTCGAGGTGTGAACAATGAAACACATCTAATGAAAACCTGACAAGCTCTGCTGCTTCCCTGCCTGTATGTTGTGTTTATATTCGTCTGAAACTTGGCTCCACATATTCCTGTATTTAAAATTAATTATCGTCCATGATTGCTGCTTTTATATTAGCATGAAAGACAACAATAACACGGTATACTTTAATGTACTGCAACCAGAGGGAGTGAAGGGAGAAGCCGCTATTATGTTGAGCTTATTGGATATGGCATTATTGCAGAAATAAACTCTTTATGATCCTCATAGACATGCAAATGAGTTTTTTGAAGTCCATAGTATTATATGATGCTCTTAAAATATCTAAAAACTAAACCGGGTCAATCTATTTTTTCTCCTCATTCATGCAAATTTCATTTGATTGTTTAAGTTGATAAGAAACTGACTTTGTTAATAGTTTAACTCAGACTTGTTTTTTCTTAAAGTTGTCCTAAGACTTGATTTAAAGTTGTCCTAAAACTTGTCTTAACACTGACCTACACTTGTCCTTAGACCTGACTTAAACTTGTCTTAACACTTGACTGAAACTTGTCCTAAGACAACTTGTGTTAAGTAAGAGAAGCAATACGATCATTTTGAAGTCAATTCAATCATTTTATATTTATATTGGGAGTAAAGCCATTGGTTTATTCATGACATGTTACTTGTTAGACGCTTTTATCCAAAGCATATTCAGCATGCGGTCGTGTAATAAGCGGGATAATGTGCAGCAAGGCGGTCATTATTTTGTGAGTGTGTGTGTTCACTGGCTTACTGTCACTTCTCGCTTCCCGCTGTGGGAGGATAATCACCAGCTTGGAGGAGATGGAGCAGTGATCGAACACATCTCTAATTATCCAGATTGCCGCGAGCAGCCGAGGAGACGTGCCGCCTCATCTTGAACTTGCTGATCAGCAGAAACCAGCTCCGGCTGACTGACTCTCCAGTCAACCGAGTGACCATCTCTCAGCCTGTAATTTGAAACCAGATATAAAAAATATATCGGGCATTTCTGGACAGAGCTGAGGATATTAAACGCAAGGACGCTCGGAGGTAGAGAAGTTATGATGATCTGAAGTGCTGGAGATCCAAGACGAAACTAGCAAACAACCACTTGCCACATTGCACACTATTTCTAAGCAGACTTTGAGTATGTTGTGTTTTTTTAAAACTATTTTTCATTGTATACACTCACTGTACTGTTTTTAATTAGTATGCAAATCCAAATAATTGTACTTAACATTTAAACAAGAAATGAAAGAATACATGCACCATCAAATAAACTGCTTTTTGATTTTAGGGTTCTATTTTTCTTAACAAACAAAAAAGTGTTTTTCTTAAAGATTAATTGTATACACGTGCATACAGCAATGCTTTCTATCTCACTGGTAAGAACATAGTAGGAAAAAAAAACGCGATTTCTTCCCCATCCTTTTTTTGTAGGCGCTACATTTGGATTAAAAAGAACATTTTAAGAATGAATAGAAAACTGCTTAAAAAAATAAATAATGTCTAGTGAGTTCTTTAAGGGATGTACGCAGAAGTAGATACATCTGGAGGAGCCTGTGTTTACTGAAGTATTAAACGACCAATTGTTGAAAACCCAATAGATCAAACATCATTTCATACACACGATTCTGTGTTTGCTGGCAGGGAAATAACCTTGTTTTTTCAAATAAAGAGACAGCTGAGTCATCAAGATATCCCTCTTTCTCTCTAAGCCACATCATCATGTTGACGTCCAGGGACATTTCTCGCTCCTCGTCCTTCTCTCTTACTACGGCTAAAAAAGAAATAAAAAAAATCCTCTGAGTAAAAAGACAATAAAAGAGTGACCACAGCCCTGGATGTGAGCGTATCTGACAGCAGTTTAAACTCATGATTCATGTGATTGCGCAGTGCGGCTGGAAGTTGCTCGGCTGAAGCTATCCATTATCAGCGCTGCCTCCCGCGCTGCAGTCGCTGGCTGTCGGACCGTATCGGCGCGGCCCTGTTAGCGGCGGCAGATAACAGACCTTACCACGACACAGCACTTAAATCACAATGTCACTTTACAGCACTGCCAACTGGGCCTGCCTGACCCTCTGCTTCCAGCTGCTGCTTCACAGCGTGTGTGTGCACTTTGTGGATGATGTGTGTTTGTTTCCTCTATTGTGACACTCTCCCTCTGCTTCTGATTGTGTGCAGTTTCATTTATCTCTATAGGAACCGGCACATTCCTTTAGGAACAACATTTATTTCTTATTGGAAACAAACATGTTTCTTCTTCAGTGTGTATTTATACCAGTCAATTACACTGAATGCAGGTTTAACCATCCAAGCATGTTTTATACCTTAGGCACTTTTATTGTTTTAAAATCTGCATAGTTTACATCGGTTTGTTATTGTTTCATTGAGGTTCGCCTGAAACAGAAGGGATGTTACAAAGCTTACCTGACAGACAGAGAAAAGAACCATCAAATAAATCCAAATAGAAAAAAAACAATCATTGCTGTTCTGTATAAAATGGTTAAAATTAGACTTTAGAGAGATTTTCAACTTCCACTAATCAAAACTTAAGGAACATTTCCATGAATGTAATTAAATAGCTAACACACAATTTAATACAGGGCTTTGTAACAAAGTATTTCTGTCATGTAGTCCGTATTTGCATTACAGAAAACAAGATTCAAACAACACAGAGATCTGCTGATTTAGCATTTCTTGCGATCAAAAGACTCCGCGGGTGACCTTCAAATTCAAGAAGGAATACAGGTGTTGTTTTGAGATAAAGCTCATTTTCTTTTGTCGTCTCCAGTTGGCTTTTCATGGCAACTCACGGAGCATGAAATTAGATTTACTTGTTTTTTAATGTGCAAACTTTAAAGTGGTGCCTCCTGTTCTGTAAAACAAGCACAACAGATAAAAGAAGACATGGACATTATGCAGCTGATCCAAACCCTAAATCGTTAAGACAAACCAACATCCACGGAACATTCACAAATGTATCTGCAGTTTGTCACGTCACCCCCGTCCCTGCTTGAGTGCAAGATATAATGGGTACCCACTCATCAAAACATGGACAAATGTGACTTTATGTCAACAACTCTACAGGTGACCTTTCATTCAGGAGAACACAGGTGCCATTTAGTCATAGCTCATGTATTCCTGTGTACTCCAGGTTATATTACCCCTTGTCCCTCTGATGCCCATCCAGCATGAAATTGGATAACTTGTTGTAATGTACAATATTATAGTGTCCCTTCTGGCTCGAAAATTAACTCAAAAGACTTGAATGTGACAGTAAAATCTGTGACTAGGTTTTGAAGGAATTATTTTGGAATATAGAATCTTGCTGTGGTTGTAAAGCCACTGAAAACATTTAACTTGGGTACATTGAAAACAGGATAAAATCAAAGAAATGTGACCAATCTTAACATCTGAGCAATAAAAACCGAATAGAGGTTATTTGTGATAAATCTCTGCTTGGGTTGGTTCCCTCCTACATTTGCACATATATGTGTCAATGAGAAAGTCTATACGGCCTGCGCTCCCAAGATTTTATTCAGATGCTGGTTCCTAACGTAAGACCAAAACTAGGTAAAACAGCTTTTAAATATGCTGCCCCCGCAGCTTGGAATAATGTTCAGAAGGAGCTGAAACTCTCAGATGTAATCACTATGGGGGAATTCAAGTCCATCTTAAAGGACAGAGAACATGACACCATTGGTAGATTAAGATTACATTTTGCCAGTTTTGAATGATTTTTAATAGTTTGTTTTACTTCGCATATTGACTGGCTAATGTGCCATTTTATTTGTGTTTTACAGCTGTATTTGTCTGCCTGTCTTGTCTGTGTTTTATCTGTTGTGACTTCGTACATGCTGCCCTTCTTGGCCAGGTCATTGATTTTTTACCTGGTTAAATAAAGGATATATAAATTTGCTTTCACAATGGACAAGAATCAGTGGCCAGAGAAATGGCACGAAAACACAATTGATCTTTAAAGGGCTCGCGAGCGCCTCAGGTTAAAATAAGACACTGATGCAAAATAACAAATGTATTTTTGATATGTAATTCCTCACAAGGGGCGAGTCATTTTGATCCTAGATGAACTTAAGTGCAGATTCTCCCCTCTCATGGGCCTCCAAATATGAGGCGAATTTCATTTTTAATCTGTTTCTATTAGCGTGAATGTCAAGGCTGTGTAATCATGCTTCATAATCTCGAGCCGTCCACTTCATATGAGCGTAAGTACCTCTGGCAGTTAGCGTGCATTCATCCTAAAATAGTTTGAAATGAAACACCATTCAGTTCAACAGCCACTCTGCGTTATAATGACGGTCTGAGAGATTCGGTTCAATGTTTGTGAATGGGGAAAGCTCTTTGCCAAATTCATGTGACACAGATCTAAAAAACAAAGCCTGAATGAATTGTGACGGAAAGAAGAGAGCAGTAAGGGAGTCTTTTCTGCTTTAAAACGGACAACATCTTTAAGAATTAAAACTTCTGTTAAAACACTTCATCACAACTTATTTGTATTCCCAAAGTCTCCTGTTCATTGACCGTGAAACTGCTTTAGGTGATACTCCTGATCAGTTTACAAGTTACGGCTCTTCCTGTATTTTAAAGAACTTTTCCCATGTTATATTTATTGGACTGACTGAAATTCTTAATACCTTGACGGACCAGAAATAAATACATTTGCACATCCTGACAAATATTGGACATGGCGCTCTAAGTTTAAAACACTATAACTTGTAACTTAACATAAATAGATATTAATTTTAAAGTTTATAATTGGATTTATTTCTAGACCTTTAAGAGGAATCTATTAAAGTGAGTTGTTGTTACTGAGCTGACAGGAGGTGCTGCCGAGGGTTCATTCAACTCCTTAAATTAAGTTTCCAAAGAAAAACAATCTGCATTTTTAATTGATTTTGCAGCATGCTTTGGTTTAGAGTCAAACGTTTATTTTATTTTAAGTTTGAAGAAAACGGACATGACTTAAACCTGTTATGTGTCTTCACCAGATTTTAAGATAAATATTTGTTTCCCCTAACCTCAATAAAATGTAGTATAGTTCAGTCAGACAACTTACGTGTTTCTTAATATGTTTATTAGAAGCAGCATATAGTTTGAGTTTGGCGTCTAGGCTCGGGCCTCATCACTCCACAGATTTACAAAGAACATTGAGTGATGATTGGATAACTATCCCCCGAGCCTACAGGTGGAAGCTGGGGTGGTGGTGGGGCAGGCAAGCAGCAGCAACATGAAACACAGCAGCAGGAACATGAACGTAGCATTAGCAAGTGAACACAGCAGTGGCAGCAGCAGCATAGCGAGGCAGAGGCAGGAAGACCTGGCAGCTTAAATAGAGCGGCATGTTTAGGAGAATGTGTTTGGTTGGTTATAAGAGGGACGAGGTGCGTCACATGTTAATGTATCATTGGTGCTCGAGTTGACTGCCTGAACTAGCTCGCAGGCTTCGCCCCATATATTAGTCCATACACTCATACACGTATTGTTAATCAACATTACTCAGAGAAATCTCAGTTATCAAGTGGTGTGAATGAACCAATCATAAACTCCCGTACTGTCTTGAAGTATAATGCTGCTGAGGTAGTTTTAACTTTATTGCGTAAATGAATTTGATGCTACTTTATATTTCTATTTCCCTTCATTTCGGAGGCAAATATTGTACTTGCAGGCTCACTACATTAATCTGACAGCTGGAGTCAGTAAAACAAACAAGAAACATGATTTTATAGATTTGACAATGTGCTCCAAATTAAACTATTCACATTAACATACCATTTTAGCTCTCTGAAAAGGACCTTTCCACCCAACAAGTGCTTTTACTTTAATAACATTCTGCTTTTAATACCTTTTTGTATTTTTTTCCAAGTTAAATCTTGTATTTAAGACGTTTAACAGAATATAAGTAGAGAGCTGTATCTATACTTTTACCTTTACTTACTTTTTTCACCACTGCAGATGCGTTTTAGTATAGATTGAAATCACAAATCTTTATTGATTTCAATAATTTAGGTGAGTTCAGGTCAAAGCTTTATTGACAATGTCTTTGTAGGTTGTTTATTTGATCAGCCCAGCATCTGATTATGTATGGCACACACAGCCTTACTCTTTCATGTGTGCTGTTGAATCTGAAATGCTTCCAAAAATGTCTTCTCTGATATTTTGGATCATCTGTTCAGCTTGGCTCGCTTCACTCCTCTGTTTGGTTTGTACAAAGAGAACAATAATAGCCTCGATTTCTGAGAGCGTTTCGCTTATACCCTCTCGATATTTGTCATATCGCAGAGAAATTACTGCGAAAATTACTGAATACAAGAACCGGGTTTCACTCAACAGAGATTGAATTGTCTTTTGTTGTAGCCGCACTTCATTGTGCTTTTTATCTTTGAAAGAAAATGAAATGTTTTTTTACACGAACCATCTGAGAATTGCTGATTGACCTTGAGGAAGTCGAACAGCAAGTGGAGGAATGTGACAGAAAGAGCTGAACTTTGTTTACGCAACCTACGCCTCCCGATGTGATCACGAGCAGTCTCCGGTTTCAATGTCAAGCGACTCTCTGCCAGTGCCCAGACTTTTGTTTACATGCTGCGTCCTACCTACGTGACTGAATATATAATTGCTTTGTGTATTGGATATCAGGAGAAGAAGAAGAAACCTGTAGGAGATTGAAACACAATATTTGCAGCAGAAACCACAGAACGGTAATTTCATGCTTATCACGCCGAGCCGTTTAAAGAGAAAAGCGAGCGGGGGGACTCATTGTGTTTTCTCCACATGAAGCCTTGATTCCCGCTGTATAGAATCTGCACTGAGCGCGCTGCTCTCCATCCAAAACAAGAATTTGTCACTGAGCAAGCGTGAAATGATATTACATTTGTGGTGAAAGCTTGTAATTGCCGTGAAATTATCTTATTAAATGAAGCCGACGGAAACCCTGAAACATAAATAGCGCTGCGCTCTGGGAGGCGGTTCGTCAGGTCAGACGGTCGATTCAGAAGAACAAGAGAAAGAGAGGATCAGCCCCTCGTCCGTTTCTGTGTGCGTTTGACCTGGTCTGAGAGAAATTAGGCTTCAGTCGAAGGGAGAGAAGCAAACTGTCAGCTGAAGGCGAAGTGCAGCCTTCCTTAGAGTCCATTTTCAGTTGTGTCCTCATTACATTACATTACATGTGACTTGTTAGACGCTTTTATCCAAAGCGACTTACATACTCAATGCTGTGGACAATCCCCACAGGAGCAATTTGGGGTGAAGTGTCTTACCCAGGGACACAACGACATGCTGACTGCAGTGGGGTTTGAACCTGTAATCCGAACACCTACGGACAACCCACTACGCCACACCCCCCCTCATGATGTAACGACACTCTGAGCCAATGAGAGCAAGAATATCAGAGGGGGAGGGACATTCGAATTTTACTTGCAATGTCAAAAGGCAACACTCTCTGTATTCTGTATGCATTTTTATAGCAAAAAAGTTATGGTTGATGAAAGTAGTAAATCGGTGAGATTTGACCCGAAGACAACAGGAGGGTTAAACACTATGGTACAGTAGAACTTCTTTCAAATAAATAAAGTATCTTACTACTTTTCCACTTCTGATGGAAAACGTACAAGTCCACTGTTCTATATTGCTAGTTTCATGCACCATTATCTTCTTATCACCACTCGTGGACAGTGAACACGACACCTGAATGTGATTGTTGAACATCTAATACATCACCGAACCGTCTGCATTAATATTCTGCTGCATCAGCCTCTCTCTCCTGGAGGATTAACCGCTGGAGATGTTTCTCCCTCGTTCACCCACAGGAGCTTTAGTGCGGCTGGGCGCTGATGTTGGTCGATACGGGGGCTTACGGTTGAGCGTTAGGGGGTTACGGCTTAGCTTTGAAGCCTGCACACACACTATCTGACGCGCTGTGATTGGTTAGCATGTGCTGCTTGTGTTTCTCACTACCGAAGTCTAATGCTGGATTATTTATAGTGAAAACAAACATAAAGCAACTTCAAGGAAGGTTCAATTATCTGGTCCATTTCAATGAAACGCTACAGCGACTTCACTCCTCTGCTGTCCTGCTCAGTAATGAGACCAGAAGGAACAGAAGTGACCTGGATGTAACTCCAGTTCTGTTACTTTGTGTGTTGCCCACTGTCACGTTGTGTTACCACTTAAATGAAAGAATGAACATTAGCTGTGGCAGCTGGAGGTAAAAGTCATTTATTATACATCTAGTGTTGTGGTTATATATAAATGAACAGCATCACTACAGTCAGTCCATTACATCTAGTATAAACCAACTTAAAAGCTATATTTCCATCTTTGCTGTCTTTATTTGATTATAATGAAGGTTTGGGTGCTGTATTATTACTGAGCAAGTATCGAAAAGCTCAATCAATGGAGACATGTACAAAAGAGCAAAAACCCTGGGAAGACTGACTGACCAATCAGGGCGGGTCTTTCTTTGAAGGTGAGCTTGAAGTGACAGGCGCTTAAAAGCAGCTTTTCAGAAAAAGGAGAAATACAGGTATACTGAGACAAATTATGTGAGAAAAATCTATTTTTTAAAGCAATATATATATATTTGTATAGTACATCATACTGTATTACATTAAAATGTATTTAACTGACTATTTCTCCAAGGCTGCAAGTACATTAGCTTCAAATAAGACCATACAATTTTGTCAGACCCCCGTTTAGCACGCTGTCTGCTCAGCTTATTTGAATAAAGTCTCGTCTACCCAGTGTTAGCGTACAGAATCACATTCAGCTCACGTGGGTCAGTTATTCTGGCGGCTGGGCAGTGAGGCAGGTGGACATGATGGTTAGCCCGCGGCCACAATAGCAGTAAATGCATTTTCTGTTCTGCTTTGCTGCACCCGATTGAATCACCTCCACCGAACACAGACCCACACCTGCATCCCCGGTCATGTAGGCGCCTAGCCTCCTCTAATGAGCCTTATTAGATCAATGCCTCTGTAGCCTCTGAAAATAACCCTCTAAAGAGATAAAATAGCCTCCTAGCACAAGGCTGCAAGGTGTGTCTGTTTGTATTGAAGATATGTCTCTGCACGCTGTCACAGAGAGAGTCTCTTGCATATTCATGCCCCGTATAAGTGTTATATTTGTCCTTTAAAGGACTTATATTGTCAAAAGGGATAAAAGGATAAGATGAAATGTTATTGGCCCTTATTAGAAAATGATATACATGTAGCTGCAGCTCTTCAAACATGCACTACTGTAGGTTACAAATCAGGGCAGAACAGTTGAAAATAACAAGAATAGCAATATAATTAATGACAAAACAATTATTATTACTTTTCTTTTTGTCTTTAGGCAATTGCCAACTATTTTCTAAGCCAAAATGTCAACCTAAGGTTTGCTGCTTTGTTAATATTGTATGTCTTAAGTGTTTTCTGGCCTGGTGATCAGAGTGAAACAGGACATTAGGAGGATTCACAACTTGGTGTTTTACTGACTAAAATCATGAAAACTATCGTGGGTTGCAGCCGTAACATCAATACAATGTAAGAGAAGTAAAACCTGAATGCAAAATGAATAACATAAATCATCTGTCCCAAAGAATTAAAGAAAACGGTATGTGCAGTGAAACGTAAAGTGAAGATACGACACTTTGAAAAGGAAACATTAGCGAACATTAATGTGAATTTCTAGCGATACTAATAGTCTGTATATATCTTTTGTCCTCACATTAATCAGGTCTAGAGTCGACCTTGCCCTCTTCTTCTTCTCCTTCTCCTCCACCTCCTCCTCCTCCTCCTCTTTGGCTGGTGCTTGATATTTTAACTGCAGCAGGTAGAGAATTATAAGTCTCTTGACAGAGCACACAACACGCTCTCTCTACATTTCTCACGGATCCTCTAACACCTTCCGACTTGAACAAGCTTTGCTCCGATGTTTAGGTCGGCTAAAGACTTGTTCCTTTATGCACGCTGTACTGTTGAATTACAATCAAATAATCATAAAAATGCAAGATGTGCAGCATCATTCCAGACAGCGGTCGCTCTGTGATCTCTTAAGTAATGCACTTACTGGACGGATGTGCTATCTGTCCTGAGGAAGAAGAAGAATGAGTGCATCCATAAAGCCCGTGCAGCATCAGTTGTAATGCATTCTGTCAGTGACGTTCTGTTATATGTTCACTAAATTGGATGTGAACCAGTCACTTCAGATTATAGTCCAACAACTCTGTGTGAAAAGGGAAGAAATCACCCCGTGGCAGCAGTATTCAAATCTGCTTGTAAAATTGTCAAGCCTTCATCCGCGCAAACAGAGCGTCGCCTGTTCTTTTTAGTTTCTCATCCGGCGACAAATAACACTGTTTGCTTTTGACAAACATCAGCTTTTGGGTTTCTAACAATCAGCTAATGCTTCACATTTAGTTTTCACCATTCTTTGTAATGCATTGACACAAAAACCATAGTAATCCCAGTGAGAGTTCTTTCCCTCTTGGGCGTCTGCAGAGCTGTGTGAAATGAGTTGCTTTACTTTCTGGTCATCCTGCGCGGCTCCTGAAGGTTTGAAAGCTTTCAAGTCAAAGTAATGATGTCGCAAGCCTTTTACTTAAATGAGTACCACATAATACTTTCCATTTTGGCGTGCAATTTGGTGCCTATTGTTCAGCTCTCTCTGAAATGTTAAGCTACAAAGTGACAATTAGATTCAAAGCAGTAGGTTTGCTTTTAATGCTGGATTTATTTGGTTACAAAGCAAGGGACATTTCTTCAGTTAAAAAGTACTCGGGCCTCGTTAACAAATGTTTTATCACAAGGTTAACGTTATTTATTATTCTCTTTAACGTAAGCCTACATAATAAGAAATGCAGTGCATAATGGTACCTTATTTAATTTTAATTGGCTAATTGAGAATTACTTGAAAGGTGCCCTGATGAGTCTCATTGTTAAAGGGGCCATATATTGCTCATTTTCAGGTTCATATTTGATTTTTTGTGTCTCTACTGTGACATGTCTCCATGAACACAGGGATTTTAGCATTTGTAGACATGCACAAAAAAAACCATAAAAGACTCAGGAGGAAAGAGAAAACCCCAACGCACAATAGGTCCCCTCTAACAAACCATAATGATGTTTACATGTTGTGTTGCTCAACGTAACGCACTGTGTGTTTCATTGAGATCTGGAACTAGGGCTGCACAATATTGGAAAAAACTGACATTACTATTTTCTTCCCCTGCGATATATATTGCGATATGAAAAAATACAGGAATTTAAGAAAATACCGTTTTTTTTGTCCGCAAACCATCCTTTCTTGAACTTTAATGCTATACAATTGGTATTTTTTTAACAATATTTAACCGGATGAAGGATTTTAGTCACGGACTTCTGGATCTTAAGTTATCAGAGCAACAAGCTGAGCTAGCGCGGTTATCCTGCTGTGATCTGATCAAGAATGATTGTGATTGGTGGTTTGCTGTGCATGCAGAGCCTGCATGTCTCTCACTCAAGTACCCCTGACATGAGAGCCGCGCGAGTTTTCCTTTTGTAGCAAGCAGCAAAAATAATTGTAACATAATGTGTTTGAGTTCATATCGCACGTCCTGCGATGTCAATATCGCTCATGCGCATAACGCGATTATCGTAACGACACGATATATCGTGCAGCCCTATCTGGAACCATGATGAATACATGTACTTCCTATAAAACACTGGCAGAGTATGAACAAATAAACAAACAAACAAACAAGGCCCCTTTCAAAGAACAACATCTCCACAGTGCTACTAAAGGTCGAAGAATCACACAGGTTCCCTTTGTTTCCCTCCCTTGCTGTTCTGCTTCCAGTCAGCAAAATCTTCAACAACATTTTCTATAACCAACTTTCTGTTGATTTAGAGCACCGGCACCCACCTGTTCTTTCACCTTAAGCGATGTATTTCATCTGTTCCTCCACAACCCCCTCCTTTTTTCTATTTGATTCCTTTCATAACTTGTGAAGCACTTGCCTTTGCGCCTGAAATGTGCATTATAAATCAAATTAACTGCCTTTCAACTCCACTGAATATGAATATGGAAACATTTAAATCAAGTGCAATAGATACTGTATAGATAGTGTTCCTGTGCACGAATATATATGCATCCATGCTGTATCTAGAAACCATATCCATAAGACATGTGCCATTGTGTAAATGTGTCAAATTAGCGGAAGTGTTCTGCGTTAAAGGAAGAATAATCACTTCATTATGCCGTCTGTCACACCTTTCAGATTTCTGATTTGTGTGCGGCATCGTTTACCGTCTTCATAATGTGGCGTGCTGAACATGAGAATTTAAAGTCACGGCGGCGTGTCGCTGTAAGCCTCCTGTAAAAACCAGGAGCAGCGCCGCAGCATTGTCGGCGCGAGAGGCTTTTGCATATTAACGTTGTAACACATTTCTTTGCGGGCAGCCATAAATCTTCTTTACTGTAAGAGAGGGGACCCGGCGTGTTAGGAGCAGCTTGAACAGTCAGGGAGAGCTTAGAAAGTGCTCTGGTTACTGGACTTTTGCTTTGGGTTACTCCCTATTGTGAGGGTTTCTTAGAAGCCTGCTCTAAATTATTCAACAGTATAAGTTAGATTAATTGATTATTGAGCTTTGGATCAATTATAATCAGTAGTCCTATGTGTAATTCTGGATCTCAGGTCTTTGTCTTGATCTCTGTCCCTGGAGAAATCTCTTAAATTGGTCCTCATCTGTTTTGCTAATCCTTGGTTTTCGTTCCCTTGGTCTTGGACGGGCTTCAATTAACATGTTGAACAGGCTGCAGAGGTTACACACTGTTTTACATGATTCAGAGTTTGTTTTGCAGTCATAAAATCAGTTATTTTGTACCAGTCCTATTCCAACTCTTACTCCACTCTTCTGTCTTTCCCTCCTTTTGTTTTACGGCCAAATAGATGGCTTAGTTCTTGTGATATGGACTGCCGTTTCTACGCCTAGTGAGGAAAACATGGCGCTAACACTAGCCTGGTTTTGATGAAGCTTTGCTTCTCTTTGAGGGTGAAGACTTTAAAGTGTAATATTGTAAAGCGTATTCTTTATGATGCTCACTAGAATTGGTTTATACAAACCTCTCAACCTGCATGAGGCTTTGATCGTGAAGACGTTATACTCTCTTTGAATAAAACATAAATACGACTGTCTTTTAGCAAAACAAATGTGGTTTTACTCCTGTGTGAAGTTCTCGGCTGGGGTCTAAGATAATGAAGGGATATTTGAGTGGAGGCTGTTTGTCAGCACCTTAATCAGTGAAGCTAGCAGGAGTGTAACCTGTGAAGTCTAGGTTTCCTTTTATCAAGATATTGTTCTGGGAACTGCAAAATGCTGATGCATGAATGACTAAACCGTAGTGAGGTGAAAAACATTTCCAGCCGGCATATACAAGACAGTAGAAGTAAGTCTGAGTGAGAGCCGCTTAGAAGGAATACTTCAACCCCCAAAATCATTATTTGGGTAACATGCGTATGGCAGCAGACAGGTGACAACGCGTCATAACGGCCAAAAACACTTCAATTCGGAGATTTTTCGTTATTTGCATGTGTTTTGGCTCATTTGTGTTTTTGTATTTGCATCGTTTTTGAAAGTGCTGTGCGTTTCGCCCAGAGATGGAGTACTCGAGTCCTGGACTCGGACTCGAGTCGGACTCGAGTGCCGATTTTCGGGACTCGTGACTCGACTCGGACTCGCGCACTGATTGACGCGACTCGGACTTGGACTCGTGAATTATCGCGTACGCTGACTTGGACTCGGACTCGGACTCGGACTCGTGCATTTTTCCCCCCATGATGACTCGGACTCGACTTGTACATTGACGCTCCGACTTGGACTCGGACTCGAGCAAGTTTTCTATGGAGTCTGATGTCCTCTATCCTGGCGTGTGCACCGGCTGCGAGGCGAGTTCACGTACTGGGCCCCGCTATTCCAGTCTAAAGGTGTCTAGAGACACACCCTGCATCGTGCTGTATGCTTTCACACATTCTGCTTCCACATTGGAAAAGAGCAGCGCAAAATGCTCTGTGGAAACAATATTGAAGAGAAGGCTCCGTAACACATTACTCTAAACATCGAGTTCAGACATATAGGCTGTCTTGAACACTATCATCAGAGTAACGTGATCTAATCAATAAATAAAGATTCAGCCGATAACACGAAAGCACTTGGCTACTTAACATACAGAATGACGTCATTTTGCATGCTAAGTAGCCATGTGCTTTCTGGGGCTAAATCTTCATCAGTAAACCGATTTAACCGGTAAAAGTTCCTTCAAAATAAGAGTCCCGATCTTATCACTATCAAAATAAAAGTGCAAAACGAAAACGTTACCATAGGAAAATATTGGCATACAAATATAATCACTTCTCTAAAAGGTAACTCATTTTAAACATAGTTTATTTATATATAATAATAATAATATTAATATTAGTAATAAGCTTTATATTTGTATAGCACCTATTACAAGAATTGTAGCCAAACTGGCTTCACAGCAGTTCAATAGACAGATTAGTATAACATGACAGGATAAAAGCAATGTAGAGGAGCAGCTACATTTCAACACATATATCCACGAAGATTAATACATGAAGACTTTTGACTCGGACTTGACTTGGACTCTTCTTGGGTGACTCAGACTTGGACTCGGACTCGAACACAGGTAATGATGACTCGGACTCGACTCGGACACTCCTTGGGTGACTCGGACTTGGACTCGAACACAGGTAATGATGACTCGGACTCGACTCGGACACTCCTTGGGTGACTCGGACTTGGACTCGGACTCGAACACAGGTAATGATGACTCGGACTCGGACTCGACTCGGACATTCCTTGGGTGACTCGGACTTGGACTCGGACTCGACTAGGACTCTCCCTTGGTGACTCAGACTTGGACTCGGACTCGAAGAGTGGTGACTCGAGAGTGACTTGGACTCGTGAATTGGTGACTTGACTACAACACTGGTTTCGCCTAATGCAAGTGTTTTGGGCCGTTGTAGCGTGTTTGCACCTGTCGGCCACTGTACATTTTACCTTATGATACACTGACTTCTTAAAGACATTTCATATTTCTTGCATGCCTCGAAGGTAAAAGAAGAAACAAAAAACGTTCAAATGATTGTTACATTACATTACATGTTACTTGTTAGACTTACATACTCAATCCTGTGGACAATCCCCACAGGAGCAATTTGGGGTGAAGTGTCTTGCCCAGGGACACAACGACATGCTGACTGCAGTGGGGTTTGAACCTGTGCTCCCCTGATCCGAACACCAACGCACTAACCCACTGTACCACACGCCTCCCAGCCTTGTTGTATTGCAAGCAGTTGTTTGAATTCAGGAGTATGTGATTCAGGTTTTTGTTAAAGACAATCCTCTTCCAAAGATAAAAGACTATTTGAAAAAGTCTAATTCACTTTATAGTTTGTTTGTTGCATAATTCTTGACTCGAACTTGAAATGAACTGGAGCCGGGTTTGTTTGTTTGGTTCTTTTGCTGCTGATAAGACCAGGCCGGCCGAAAAATTAATTAAATTCATAAGACTCTATTATAGTTCCTGCTGCTTTATGAGAGCACCACAACAAAGGAAATAGCAACAACAGTACTGGATGCACAGAGACATGGACACAATTCATAACAATTCAAACCCTATAATATCCAGGTTGTTATTCAGCCTTACACCCAAAGAAAAGCAAAGTTAAAACAAAAATATGTTACTTGAGTATGAGGGACTTTTCCTCCAGTTGGGGTACAGCAGGAGACTTCTGGAAATCCCTCTTGTTGTTGTTGCCGAGTCAATTTAAATTCAAATCTGCCAATCATGGCGCCTGTGTTTCAATCTCCCACTCCCCGCAGCAAATATAAAGTAGGGGTTGTTGTTGCTGGCAGGCGACAGGTGCTTTGTGGGAAGGTTGCTGGTTGACAGGTGGCCTTTCTAATGTCACCCTCATTACCAGCCATTTGGCAAAGTACATACGTGACGTTTGGTTCATACACCGGCTGTTTGGTTACTGTGAGTCTGACACTTCCCTTATGATTTGTTATAACTTAAACTTAATGTAGTCAAATGTAATGAAATGTACTTTTTAAATGTTGGCCATGAGGGTTGTGCAATAGGTCGCCATTGTATTGTGTTTGTTCAAACGGTGTATGACTGATGATATGTGTATGTCTCTTAATGTCCACTATGTTTGTATATGTACATGTATGCGGAACTGCAGGACGGAGTCCAGAACAAATTTCCTTACGGGGACAATAAAGTATATCGTATCGTATCGTATCGTAACTTGATTATTTTGATATATATAGGATTTTTGGGGGGCAACAAACTTCGAATATATGCATTTGTTTAGAGGAGAGGTTTTCCCTGCAATATAAAATAGATATTAGAGAGGGAATTATGACATGTTTGACTTCCTAAGCAGCTTAATAGATAATACTAATTAATAATGCCAGGATTTTTTTTTATCGAAGCAAATATTTAAATAAAACGTACACTAATTAATTTCCTATTCATGAGTTGTGTGTTTGCATGCTAATAACCAGTACAAATAACAATACAATTACAATAGGCTTACATTTTTACACTGACTTGGGGAGGGTGGAAAACAGATTTTTCAGGCCAGTTAGGAAATAAGTTAGACTGGAGCCTTGAATACAAACTGATAAAACAAAACAACCCAAAAAGGACACACACACACACACGCACACGCACACGCACACACAGTAAGAGAAAGGGTAAACTGTGCCCCTACATTTCCTTGCAAATACCTGCAAAACTTCTTGATACAAAAGCCTCATATGTGTGTCTATAGCTACATAGCACATGTTACCTTTTTACCAAGCTGAACTAAGATGGTAAACATGTTAACATCAGCTTTCTAGCATTGTCTTGTGAGCTTGTTAGCATGCCAATTTTAGCATCTAGCTCATTTCTCTTCCCGAGCACAGGCTTACAGAGCCACCCACATCGCTGTTGAATCTTTTTTTGATCCAATTGTTAAGTTTGTGCAGTGTGTGGGTGTTCCTCTAGCCTGAAAGAACATGAAACCTTTTTTGAAATCATTAATTTGGGTTTGACGAGAGCAATTAAATGTCCCATGTTGATCTGAAAGAGAAGGCTTTTCACCAAGACAAAGAGAGAATTTAGGGCAGACACTGAATACTGAAAATCACAGAGAACTGGCAAAAAACATGAGATATTGATAACTAAAAATACTGAAATCAGTCGATCCCAAGGAGGAATACGCTGTTCCAGTCATTGTACATCGCTGAGGATTAACACGTCAGCGAAATGCCCTGAAATGTAACAGTAAATATGCTTAGTGTGTGTGTGTGTCACTCTTTGATTCACTGCTGAGCTCTGGTTGACTAATCTGTCTTTGTCTTTGAGGGAAAAGGTTTTATAATCCGAAATATCTGCCCAGTTGTCTCCAACGAATTGCAGATAAACTTGCTTTGAAGTTTTTTTCTGTGGGCGGTAATTGTGTGAACAACTATCAAGGCACGCTGCTTTTGAGTTTGACTCGCTTTTGAGGGATGCGAGTGCAATCAGTTGAACTCAATTACAAGAATAAATGGAACATTTTTTACAACCACACACATCATTTTTCTCCTGATAATAAAAAGATATCTTCCTCTCCTAAAGGGGCAATAGAAAATAGGCAAAGATGTTCAAAGACATTCACACTTGTGATCTTTTCATCAGAGGTAATGGCACCTGGCAGTGTCAGGATAAGCACAGAGTTAATTATGATTGATTATTAACGCTTTGTAGCACTGTGATTCATTTAATCTAACACCGAATGGTTGTGATTTATGAGCCATAACATTGCAATCTGAGAGGCAGGTAAGTCATCATCATGGTTTACTTTTGATGTAAAGGAAGAAACATTGATTGTAAAACATCCTTAGACCTAAGAAAGCCTCAGACTCACTGGGGTTCTGCGAAATTAATGAGAGAAAACTGCTGGGGTGGTGGTGGGCAGAAAAGTATCAGACGGCTTCTTCTGCACTGACAGAATTATTAAAGTCCTGGTTGGCGGGCGGAGACGAGGAGATCAGTGGAAACCCCTCGCTGCGCCGTGAGCTCCACACATGTCAGGAAGAGGGGAAGACTCCCAGCGAGGAGGCAGAGAGAGAGAGTGTGTGTGTGTGTGTGTGTGTGTGTGTGTGTGTGTGTGTGTGTGTGTGTGTGTGTGTGTGTGTGTGTGTGTGTGTGTGTGTGTGTGTGTGTGTGTGTGTGTGTGTGTGTGTGTGTGTGTGTGTGTGTGTGTGTGTGTGTGTGTGTGTGTGTGTGTGTGTGTGTGTGTGTGTGTGTGTGTGTGTGTGTGTGTGTGTGTGTGTGTGTGTGTGTGTGTGTGTGTGTGTGTGTGTGTGTGTGTGTGTGTGTGTGTGTGTGTGTGTGTGTGTGTGTGTGGTTTTATTTCCTTGCTTTTGCCATTTAGCAACATATGGACGGTCATTTGTGTACTGGTTTTTTGTAAAAGCGACAGTGGACAGATGTTGTTAGGATGATGGATGTTCTCCACGTGCTGAGAGTCAGTGAACACAGCAGTCTGGATCATGTGAACAGCACAGACACTCCACAGGGGGTTGACATGAAGAAATATGCTCTCCACCTTCTCCCTCCCCCTGGTTTACAGAGAATTTGTAAAAAAAAAATCACCTTTTTCACTGTACAAGGGAAGGAAATGAGCACCTGCCAAATACAGGGTACACTTAGGCTGTGGCTGGAAGAGATTCTAGGTCACCTTCCCTCATGGTAGAAAGGTTTTATTAAGAAAAATGATGTTTTCAAATAAATTACTACATTTAATATAGTCAGGGATTAAGGTCACATGATATAATTGTGGCGGTTCACCTGTAGGCTCTGAGTCTACCTTACCTCAGTGTGGGAAAGTGGGAATGCGAAACATTTTATATTTTCACCCACAATCTGTTCAACATGAGCTGAGAAAGAGTGGTTATTCTTGTGAGTTGACCACAGCTATCAGTTCAGTTTGATCAAACTCATCCAGTTTCACTGCCATGGATCCATCATTGCAACAGTTGCCCTAAAGCTGGGCTAAAGAACCAAACAACATACATTATTAAACGTATTCCTGGGCTTCAGGATCAGTTTATATGTTGGTGTTTTGCAAACGTCCTTGATCGATGCCTGCAGGCTTTCTTATCCGAAACATCAGAGAAACTTTCAGAAGAAGGAAAACTTACCACAATCTGGATTTTGGCCAAACGTAACACCTTATGAATCTGCCAATTTTCACTTCTGCTGAGTTTCCTCCGGGTTAATGAAGCATATTTGACTGTACCACCCCCAATTTTAGCTGATATTGCAGATGTATTTCATCCTTAAATATATGTCAAGTGCCACCTCCCCTAATACTTTCTCATTAAATCTGATTTAATGACATTTACCGACCCAAACAGGCAGACATTGTACTCCACAAGCTAAATGAGATCTCGCATTAGAAAAGGCTGAGTGATGATGACAGTGTGGATTAATGAATGTATCATCAGCAGCAGGCATGCTTTAGGAAAAGGTTAAGAACGCATTGGTGTTTTTTTTAACATTCTATAATGGGTTTAGTCCTCAGTTCTTATCCTGCTAGTTTCCATCTCCACTAAAATAGAGTATAATTGCACTCTGAAATCTCTCTATATCCATAATTAGCTATTCAGTGAGTACTTCACTTTGTAAACCCTCTGTGCAAAATGTCACAGCAAGTCACGACTGTTTGCTGGGATATCAGCGTCCACACAGCGAGTTCACAGCCTTTCTGTCTGTTTTTACCAGCCCTCTGTCCTCCATCTTCTCCCTGCGCTCATATTGACATCTGCTTTAGGAGGACAACGAGGCCATTAACTCTGGGAAGAGTGAGAGTCAGGGAACTGAGGGGTGATCAGAGTGGGAGGAGAGGAAGCAGATGAGAGTTGAAACGGTCAGAGAGAGAAATTGTGGCCAGAGGAGATCAAAACAGAGGAGCAGAGATCGAGTGGGAACAGGGAATGGTGAGAAAAGATAATCGGAAAATGTGAAAACAGCTTATAAATATTGAACCGGAGACTAAGAGATCCACAAGGGACTAAAATCCAATATCACCAGGGCCTGAAGGACTACAGTACAAAACACTAATCTCAGAGAAATAAATTGTTAGAAAGCGGATGCAGAAAGAAAGAGAAAGCAATTGGACAAACTGTCTCTTGGGTTTTTATTTTTAAAGACAATAAAAGATAATGTGAGAGTAAAGGGACTGTTTCACAGTTTTGAATTAAAACATTTCCCCATAAACTAATCAAAGAAATGCATGTTTTACTTTCACATTATTCTGGACAATGACAAATATTCAACAGGAATTAAAAGCAGCAGATCCTCCAGGCATGATTGGTCACAATAATTACAAATGCATCTCGGCAATCTTTGCAGGAAGCGTTATCTTGTATTACTGAAGATACTAAGAAGAGAAGAAATGTGACTTGCCTACAAATACAATATCATAAGATGTATCACTACAGCATGCACATTCACACCACATTCACATCCATGCACTATTTAAAAGTTACCCCAAAGCAAAAACACTTATCTTTGTAGATTTTAAGAGGATATTGAATCCAGCAAGACAGCAAACATACTGTGGTACAAATACCATATGTGGTAAATCTTGAAAACTGAATTCTTAAAATGAGTCTTAAAATATAATTAGTGGTAATAGTTGGGAATGAATTGTCTTCTTGGTAACTGGTGTCTTTGCTCTGTCTGATTTCATTACTTTAATGACTCACCCTTGTGTTGATTAGTACGTTTGTTGCACCTGTTGGTACTTCTATAAATAGCTTCAGGTGCTGAGTCACTCACTTTGAGAATATGTCTTTGGGTTTTTTTGCATGAAAAACTCCTTAATTTGTAGAAAAATAAGTTTCTTCTTGGTCCAACTGAACTACTAGTGGAGTTAGAAAGTCTGATGTGATCAACCTTTCTGTTGTTTAGTACTTCAGTTTACATTAAAACCAGTGTGTTTTTTTGATAAAGAATCAAATGGAGGTTTACTCAACATGATTACGATCTTGGAAAGAAAATTCAATATTTTGACTAAATTAAATCAAACCATGAAAGCATTTTAAAAGCTTCTTTCTGTCCCGACATCATCGAAACTAAAAAAAACTAAAGATATTATCCTCTTGTTTTCCAGGTCAAACGATCAACTCTCCCTGGTTATTATTAGCTCTGCATACTGGTACCAAAGTAAACAAAAATAGACTTGAAGAAAGCTAATAGTCGACTTCATAGTGCAGTCTGTGGAGGTCAACCCCGATGCCTTATTTTGCCCCCCGGCAGAATTAAGAAACTCCTCAGCGAGCAGACACGGCTGCATTGCTCATTCCCATCATTAAAATAAATTGCAGTGCTCTGTGGTGTGTGTAAAAAGAAAAATGTTACACAAAAAGCCCTGTTTTCACCCCGCGGCTAAGCTCTGGATTTGTCGCTGCGCTGTTCCTCAGAGGCTCCTCAGCTGCTTCAGAGACGCAGTTTGTTTTTCCTCCACACTGAACTCGCCCATGGGCAAACTCCACAACTTGTCTGGCGGCCTGTTGTCGTATGAAGTAATCAATTACTAACGAACATCAGGCCACATCCTGCCGGGGGGGGAGAAGATCACAAAACTGGATGAAAAGGGCAGCGAGTTTGCTGTTCCTGTCTCTGAAGATTGGACTATCATTTTCACATCTGCTGAAGAAACCCTTCCTTTGAGTGTTTACCTGCAATTTTAGATGCTACTTGTGAAACCGCATAATATGCAACTGAAGCTCGAGTAGCAATTTCTTTGAAACAAAATAAGAGAAAAGAACATCAAGGCTGTGTTTGAAACACACAACAAACTACTTACAGTAATGTCGGGTCGTGATTATCTTTTCCAAAGGTAACTGTTCAACCGTCTGCTTCACAGTCCGCCACTGCACAGTCAAAAGAGCCACAATGCATTATGGGGCCCTCTAAGTATGTCCAGTAGACTCACATCTCTGACTCAGAAATGTCTGCTAATCTAGTTTACATCTGGGCACCTTTGTTTACAGAAAATCCACAAAATATGCAATTTGAAAGAACAACAAACACACATTTTAAAGGTCCCCTATTATACTGTTTTTCATCAATATATTACAGGTCTCAGATATATACAAACATGTCTCTGAAGTGTTTGGCTCCAAACACCAAACAGATCATTGCAGCATCCCATAATCCCCTCTGTTTCAGCCCTGTTTCAAAAGTGCTGATTCTCTGTCTGTTACTTTAGATGAAAATAAGGAGCCCCTCCCCACGCCCCTCTGAGAGATATTTGGTTACAAAGAACACAATGGTGCTCTAGGAGGAGATTCAGGTGATAAGGTGGGGGTGGGGGGGGGGGGGGGGGGGATTACCTTGGTTGGTTATTGGCTAATGGTTACACAAGCCAAAAAAACCTTATGACATCATAAAGTGGGCAAAATCTGATCAGCTCATTTTCAGACAGGTTTTTATATAAATGGATCAGGACAAAAAGAGAGAGAATCTTTGTTCCTGAAACTTTCAGAGTCTCTTTACACAGAGGGGGGGGGGGGGGGGGGGGGGGGGGGGGGACATGTTGATGTATAAAAGACATGAAGAAGTGGATTTGATATAAAAGGTGACCTTTAAGTAATATGTGAGTTTGTAGGTATGCGGTTGTAAACAGCCTGAGAGAGAAATAGATTATTGAGACGACTCCCGGCGTCCTTCTCCAGGAGAGGAATAAAACCTGGTCCGGTCTGTAGATGCTCCGTACAGATTGTGTGTGAGATGACCTGATAAAGGACGGATGTACGAGGGCTCTCTCTACGTCAAAGCTCAAACTGAGCCGATAGAAAAGAACAGAAGGTTCTGATCTGATCCTGCTCTTTAGCACAGTGGTATTATTACGACCTTTTGCACATGGTACTCTGTGCTCTGTATTGCAAAGGCTTTGCAGTCACATCAGACAGACGGTAATAGAATACAAATCATTGTGCCGATCCACAGAACAAAGGGTCAAAAAGCCAAAAGCTGATTAAAATGAGTCTAAAACTGGTTAACAAAGTATATATTTTTTTGTAATCCAGGATACATACAGCCATAGAGCTTTTATATTATAATGTTTGAATGTGAATCAGATTTTCTAAATGTATTTCAGTCTGCAGAATTTCAAAAATGCTAAAAGAGAAATATAATTTTAATTCGGTTTATGAGAAAAAATGTAAAATCCATCCTACGCTGCCATTTTGAACCAGGATCCTATTGTATCTTCACAGACTCCATTGTTAAATAAAGGTTAAATAAATATTCAATAGTGTATTTACAAAAGAAAAAGGTTAAAATAGCTAAAAGGCTGGAGACAAACACCTTTCCTGGGTCTGTCCTAATGTAAACATGTGTCTTAGTACGGACATGAAAAGGGTAAAGAAGCAAATTAGCGTATTTCCTACATCGTCAAATTGTTCCTGTGATTTCATTGTAATGATTTATGGCCCGCCAAAAGTGTCTAGTTTAGTTTGTAATTGTTTAAATCAACTCAAGCTGAGCTGTCTATGAGAGCAGATGCTGCTACAAACACATCAGGTGTCTAATTATGTGGATATTTCCATTGCTCTCACATTTGACTAAATTAACTTATGTCTGACATGTAGCCAATAATCAATGTTTTAAACTGATAACCGTTCAGAGTGAGGATCAACTTCTGACAAAAGGCTTGAGATATATTCCCCTAAGTGTTTCTGACAGGTGTCATATCGTATTTGTGCAGCGGCTGAGCTGCACATAAAGCACGTATCCACTAAAGCGGTCGTCACTTTGGATTTTCTCCTGCTGCGAATGTCAAGTGCGAGTTATTGAACGGAGTTGGAGGTAGAGGAGCCTCGCGCTGATCCCTTCGCCTCTGGCGCTCGGCAGGTAAAGCACAACAGGCTCCAGCTCAGGCAGACTCAGGGATTATTTACTTAAACCCTGCACAGAGTGTCCGACTTCATTTCTCAAACACCCTTCCTTTCCCAGTGCCGTTAGCGTCCTAGCATGTCAGTCCCAATCACTCCTGAGTCAGGTTTGTGTTAGAAAGAGAGAGAAATAAGGGATTTCTACTGGTGTTTCTCCTTTTTGTTCGTGCCCAACACCATTTATTATGTTCCATTTTTCTAAAAAGCCGTACCGAGACTCGGTAAGAAGCCAGGCAGAGTCGAGACCAGACCTCATGACACCTTTTGTTTGCTGCCTTTGAGTATAAATGCTGTGTTTTTTCTTTTTGCTTTAACAAAACAAGCAAATTGCATTCTCTGTGTCCTCCGGCTCTGGATGTTATTTGCCGTCTGCCAAAACCGCTTCACACCGAGCCTTATCTCTCCTTTAAATTGGCCGCACAATAACAGCATCCTCTCTGCAAAGTTGTGCCATTATGATTGTCAAAGGTAAACAAATTGTCGGCAGAAGACCTTGAATTCTCTCCGGCGTTCTCTCTGCGTCTACACTCACACACATCTGCTTTGAAATGTTAATTATCAGGTCAGCAGATCCCTCCCCTGTATTTATTCTAGCATGCTGTCTTTCTTTTTTGTTGCTTTAGGACATTCAGCTCTCTACTGGGGATGTGTGTGTGTGTGTGTGTGTGTGTGAAAGTATGCATGTGTGTGCACTGCCAGAGTGGCAAATGGCTAATGAATAATGCAGCGTAATGGTGATGTGTTGACAGCTCTGACGGCTGAGAGCTGCTGCGCTGTGTATCACTGATAATGTGCCATTTCCCTTCTGTGCTCCTCCACTCCCTTTTTAGTACAAATTACATTTCTGTGTAATTTCACCTCCCAACAGCCCCGGTGTCAGCGTGTGTGAGAAAGTTTGTTGGGCTGCTAAAACTTTCAACTTAAATTGATGGTGCACTTGGGGCCATAAATCCACATTAAGGATGTTTCAGACTGTTTAGTTTACTTAAGTTTGCTGATTGGTTTTTGCAAAAACATTTTCAGCTATTTTCTGACGTTTATAACTGGCTTTGCTGTGCTTGTTAAGAATACTTTGAGTTAACCTCATGTCCTATTACTATCTCTTACTCCACCAGTCATGGCTGTAGCTGCTACTAAGGATATTCCTTTTTTAGGTTGAACCTTTCCTCTAGTGTTTTGTAGGTTTTTGTGCATGTGAATGTTCTGGCACAGAAGTGCTGCGAGTGAAATGCTAACGTCTGCATGCTAATTTGTTTCCAATGACATACATATAAACAACTTAACGGTGCTGAGCATATGTGTGATGCTTTAATATCTCATAAATAACAACATGTTCACTAACGTTGTTGACTTGAGTTTACCCAAAACTAGCAGCAGTCCAACAGGCGGTGTCACAGTGTCACAAAAAAGCAACTCCGAAAACATATGCAAATGTATGAAAGTAAGTTAAAGGTGGGGCAGGTAAGTTTGAGAAACCGGCTCGAGATACACTTTTTGTTATATTCCATGGAATGCTCTTAACATCCCGATAGCAATGAATATCTGAAGTGCTTTGACAAAAAATCCATAAAAAAATATCATCTGTGGAAGCCGTAGTACTGTAAAAAGCACGACCAATCATTTTAGCCGGCCCGGCTAAAATAACTGGATGGCCTACCTGCCTGTCAGCCTTCCATCTGTGCACAAACTTATCTCGTGCCCTCATTGGTCATGTGTGCGTTCGTGTGTGTTGGAGGAGGGGCTCTGTAAGGAAGTGGCAGATTTTTTCCGGCTGTGTATTTTCAAATTCTAGCGCACTCGAGCTGGTTTCTCCAAAATTACCTACCACACCTTTAAGATAAGAAAGCAATTCATCACATTTTTGACTTAAAATCACAATTGTTAACCTCAAGGTGTCGCTAGAGGAAAAGTCAGGGGATATGTAGGATGTAGCCTCTAGGCACCATGATCATCAAAATATTATGGCAATCCATCCAAGGTTGTATTTCAAGACACTTCCATTGCTATAGGGGAAAAAGCATAGCTAAAAATGCTAATTAATCAGATACATTTGATTCCTTTTTGTTATTGAGTCAGGATTATCTGCATTGAATGTGGTGGGGGGGGGGTTGTCGATGTTTTCCAAAATAGTTTCTACGGCCCTGTAGCCAAACAACGATCCAACCAGGAGCTCATGGAACCTTTTCAGTTTCTGTAGTATCCACACTGTCAGCTAGGTCCTGAGCATACATCCTTTAGCTACACAGGGGTGCGTGACACATTTTACTTTTTAATCAGCGGGTTCATTTGCAGTGAGGAGAAGAAAAACCCAGCTGAACTGACAACGATAAGAGCACCACCCACAGAAACTCAAACTTCATTAACTTGAGCACCGAGGACACCAATGTCAAGAGTCTCATTGACATCATTTGACTGATCTCTAAAGAGTGCAGGGCAAAAACAGCACAGTCATTATTACTGAGCACCGAAGAGAGGAGACTTACTTCATGAGAGTATGTTCATCATCAGGACGTTCACAGATCCCATCCCCACAACAGATGAGTCCCTAAGGACCGAGTGCCGTCTGATAACCAGGACAAATGTGGAATATGCGCTCTGTAATGTGTTGAATTTGACCTCCTTGAATTTATTATCGTTTTTATTATTAAGCATGTGTTTGCATAATCTGTTGCCGCAAATGTATTTACTGTAAGGAGGTCACTGCATCCAAAGAATGCCCTTGTTGTTAATGAAGCGTCTAGACCAGGTTTTTTTTCACTGAGGACCACATACAGAAAAATATACGAAGGGCTGTGCCGCTCACTAGAGTTGAGGTATATATGCCTTATCAGTTAAGTTATAAGTTCGCAAAATCAATCAAACAAATGATGCTTGATACTTGAAAATGCTTTAAGAAACACAACAGCCTGCATCACAACTCTCCACAGGGTTTCATTTATTTTGTCAGCAGCTCATTCTTTAAAACAGAAGCTTCAGATTGCTTTATAAAAAGAGGAAATATGAAGGGTGAACATTCTTTCAACTTCAATTGACTGAATTTATTTGAAAAGTGGGCTTATTAAGACATGAAGACTGTGTTATATATTTTTGTGTTACATATATTATTACATGTGACTTGTTAGACGCTTTTATCCAAAGTGACTTACAGTACATACTCAATACTGTGGGCAATCCCCACAGGAGCATTTTGGGGTGAAGTGTCTTGCCCAGGGACACAACGACATGCTGACTGCAGTGGGGTTTGAACCTGTGCTCCCCTGATCCGAACACAAACGCACAATCCACTGCGCCACACACCTCCCTATATATTTAAAGCTCCCATGTCATGCTTTTCCGGTTATTACCCGTCCCCTTGTGTGTTATGAAGGTTTTTATGCATGTAAACGGTGTGCAGAGTCAAAACCCTGAAAGTACACCCTGTAGCGAGTAAAACTCTAACACAGAAAATACCTCCCCAAAACGCCTCGTTGGAGATACGTCACTGCCCATTTGATTCTTCCGGGTACCGCCTGATGTCATGCGGTACCCGGAACGAAATGGACCAATCCCGAAGAGCTATGGCCACACCAGCAGCGGCGTGTTCCTCCAGAGGTTCGAAGAACCGGCATTTCACAGACGAAAGCTTCCAAAACATTGCCCAGTTTGAGGCCGGATATGCACAGCTTGTTTGGACCGTTTGGAGCAGGGGAAGATCTGGGTACACAACCTGTAAGTTTGCATTGTTATTTGTGTATTTATCAAACAAGACTGTTTAAATGTGTAAACTGTGTTGGACTGCTAAGCCATTGACACAGTGCTAACTGTGCTAACTAAGTTGCTAGAGTTTCCATATATCAACTCTAATATCAGCAGATGGCCTTGCATACATGTATCTCATAGCAGGAGAATGTCTGCATGCATTCACGGTGATTTGCCATGCGGTCAGTCGCGAAACGTAATTACATTATAGCTGGCGTAGCGTGTATGCAACCGATCTAACACACAGAGCTAGAGCTAGGTTTGGTCGGAAAAACATTTTTGTGATGCTACGTTGCTAGCGTTTAAATATATCAACTACAATGTCAGCAGATGGCCTTACATGTTTGTCATGGCAGGAGAATGTCTGCAGTCACACACACGGAATACTCATACAGTATACTCCGGGTGATTTACCGTACATTGTGACAGTACATATACTGCATGTATAGCTAACGAGGCTAGCTGTATGCTAGCGCAAAACAATGTATTCATGACCGTTACAATGTATGACCGAACGTAGCAGACTACCCGTATAACATTGCAATTATAAACACGTTATTGCTAGCCTTAATATGAACCACTAGTTTTTGTTCATAGTAGTTTTATTACTCTACATTATAGTTGCCGTTCCTCCGAGCTAACGTTAGCTACCAAGGTAAACAAAGCTAGGTTAGCATATTAGCTGGCAAGCTGTTCATTAGATTGATTAGATAGATCCACACTCCTACCACAACTACTACTAACGAATCTAAAACAACTAAGTTTCTCTAATATTTTGTGATTTGCATTTGATTTCGTCCAGCCAGATCCTGCCGGACAATACATGACGGGGACCGGACTACCACACTGAGGCCTCGTCCTAAAAAGCCCCGGCTGCTATAAGCAAGATGCCGACAACGGGGAGTAATTGACGATATACCGTGTATATATGTATATTTACGTTCATTTTGTACATTTCTAAAAATAAAGTTTAATGGAAATACTATATATAGCAAATCATGATTTGATTTCTCATCAAACAGTAGTAGTTTATAACGGGTAAAAATAACTTACTCTTTGTTATGACCGGCTCGTAGGCCACAACGGAAAGACAAGGAGACATACACGAGTTTACAAAACCACGGCACATTTATTGTGGTAAATGCAGAGATACGTGGTCAGGGAAGAGGATTGCTGTGCTGCTTGGAGGGAGAGAGAGGCTGCCGTGTGACTCCCGGCAGCTGGCTAGCACCTCGGCTCCGGCCAGGTGTCCGTGATCGCGCTGATTAGCCTCTTCAGCTCCACCCCATCGTAAGACAAAGGCCCTGGGGCCGTCACACTCTTCTATAACAACAGTTAAAAATATATATATGTATATAAAATATACGGCTGTACCGACGCCATGATAAGACTGATGTTCGGCTGAGAGCAGCCGTTTAGACATGGGCGCAGCCTCTCTGGTGGTTGACTAATCAGAACAGAGTGGCCGAGCTGACCAATCGGAGCACACTAGGCTCACAGGGAGGGGGGGGCAAGAGCTCCAACGAGTCGTTTAGTGGAGAAAGTGAATACTGCTGAATACACATGCTTGACAGAGATGCTGTATGCGAAACCAATGTGAGTTTGGAAAATTGCACAGTATAAATCTATTTTAGTATACCTCAACAATGTAATTATGATCAGTGGAAATGGCCATGACATGGGCCCTTTAAGATGTACAATATATGACAAGCACAAGTTTCATTTGTGGGCCCTATTTCATTATACTTTTTGAATTAGCTGAGGGCAGTTTCAAAATGTGCTGCGGGCCGTAGTTTGGACACCCCTGGTTTAGACTATGGTCTTCCTGTAATAAAGCCAACAATGTTTGGTATTTAAACTATTCATTTTTGTTGTACCACTTGACTCTATTTGATTTACTATATCAAATAACCTGAAGTGGAGAAATGTTATGCAACTGCATTTTAAGCGACATATGAGTCTCTTATTTATTTTAAACAGTCTCATGGGGGGGTTTGTTTTTTTATTAGGTTTTAAATACATTTTTATTGTTTTCTTTTGATGTTTATATCTCTGACTTGGTTTTTAACAATATTAAGACCATATTTGAATCATCCCATAATATTGCAAAAATGCGTTTTATAAATCCATACATAAATAAAAGCATATATTTGGAAAGGGAATCAAATATATCTTAAATAGGTCATGGTCACAGCTCTGTAATGCAAATATGCGTTAAAAAAAAAATCCCCATCCAATTTCATCATCTAACTCCACCATCTGCTCTCCTGCTTTAACAAGGTCTTTAGCCGTAATTGCTCATAATCACACATTATTATTCCTTATGCGATTTGGAAAACTAGCAGCAGTTGGCTTTGAAAAGAGGCAAGAAAAGTCTCCATATAGGTGCTGAGGGACAGACGTGATGAGAAATGTCTCCCAATGTTTTGAAGAACAGTCGTCATTGGTTCAGGACTTTAAGACGTGAACTGTTTTGGAAATGAACCAGGAGTTATCAATCAGACCTGCTTCCACCGTGTGCCATCTGCTATCACAGCACCATAGGAGAGAAAGGAGATTTACAGTTCATTATGTACTACAATGTTTAACACACAACCGGAATGGAAATGACAAATTACATATTTTTAATGGGATGTTTGAAAGCTGTTTGAAAGCTTTCTGCAGGTTTTTAATCAATGATATGGTCCCAATCTTTCACTTGAGCCTTGAAGACTTTTGGACCATAACAAGGTTTGGCAATTGGAAATCTGCAGCTGTCCAAAAAGCCTGTTAACAGTGAATATGGTTCATGACAAAGGTGCTTCAGTAGATCCGCTGCAGTCTAAAGCATCCTCAGGATTCCTTTTTCCAGTTGACTAATTATCAGGACATGAGGGCAGAGAAAACATTTTCCTGCTGCACCAAATATTGCTTAATTTAAAAGACCCTCCCCTAATCTTTGCTTTTGAGCCATGCTAGCAGCAAGGCTTTATGATGGATATGTTCCAACAAATATTGGATGGATTTCTGTTGAATTTTGTACAAACATTCATCTTCCCTTTAGGATGATTTGTAAGAACTTGTGTTTTTCTCTGACTATTAATTGTGTCTACTTCCATCAGCCTCAGCTGTACATAGTGCTAACCAACTAATTATATCACGCTAACAGACTGAACTAAGATGGTGACCGTGCTAACATAACGTCTGCTTAACATCAACATTTTAATTTAGCTCTTAGCTCTTACATCTCACAGAGCTGCTGTCATGGCTGAAGACTTTATCTTTTGTTTTCCTGTGAGATTCTGATATATTTACAGCCGAAAAGTATTTGTTTGTTTTTTGGTTGAACTGGTCACAGCTGGTAGACACATGCACGCAGGGTTGCCCGGGAAACAAGGAGACATTTATTCCATTTTGAATGGATCAAAAACCCAAATGATGTTGGGAAACAGTTGGAGTTTGAGTTGAGAGCTGTCCAAGGTGCTGATCCTGGAACAGCCAGGGAGCTGGAGCTGTCTGTGGAGCTTCAACAGGGAGCGTCCTCCTGCTGTTCACTCTGACAGGAAGCAACATGGCAAACAGGACTAGCTGCTCCAACGTCCTCGTTATTAAAGGAAGTACACTTGTTATGGTGCGGTTTTATCATATTTAAGTATCAGGTATTTTCTTTTTGATATTCTTTCAAGGTGGACTGGATACATTGAAAAATAAAAAAAGGGGAAAAGGCAGTACCCTTCCAATTTTATGATCATAAACTGAAATGATCCAGTTTCTGAATGATGTTATTCATTCAACTCATTCTTGTCTTTATTGTATTTTGATACTAGTTACTGCATTTAAACGTATGTAATTTATAGCTTTCTCTTCAAATATCTTTTCATTTGACCTGTTTATTAGTGGATTAAACGAATAAATTGTCAATTATTTTTGTTAAACCTTCTTTTAATTGTCCAGTTAAAGCATGAAACACGTTATCATTTCATAAATGTATTCATCTCTCATGACTGCCATTAATTGCTGTAATTATTCGCCTGTCAGATATAATTGAGTGGATGTTTTGTAGCCATATATATATATGTATGTACATCACCTGCGGTCCTCCTATAATCTCTACGCTGTCTCTGTGTCTCATACTGTGGTGGTGCCTCCATTTCCCCCTCATCCTTATCAGTATCAAGCTGTGCACTCTGTTGAATTGATCCGAGGTCTAAGGCTCCTTGTAGTCCCATGCATTGCTGAGTGGCAGCACGTGGGCCACCTGCCATGCGGGGGCTGCGGGTCTCCACTTCATGACCCACTTACTCGTCTTGTTTTGACAAAACCTCGAGTGAAGCTCCATCTCAGCGGCGTGTTGTGTGTTGGAGGATGATCAAAGCTTACCTTTCTTGTGAGGTCATAACACCGCGAGTGTGCTGCTGATGAAAGGATTATGCGTGTTGTTATTGATCGGCCCACTGGGGTCCTGCATTATTCACAGGGGAAGGCGTGTCTGCAGCAGTTGTGATAAGCTGTTCAACACCCAATAAAGTGTGTTTCTTTTCTCAGCCTCAGAACCTTTCCATATATATAAAGAAGTGTGGATTTGACAACATGTTTAACTATTAATGTCCACCATAATGAATGTTTAAAAAGCCGTGTGAAGCTTACAGTAAGGCAGACATATGGTGATGCACCTGTCCTGAGGCTGTGCTGCAGATGCATTTAGTTTTAAATGTACATATTAGATGAGCTAGGCTCTTTATACAGAACTACCTACAAAAGGAACAGCTGTTAGAATAATTGTAATTCTCACATCCTCTGCTTTACAAGAGCAAAGAGCTCAGAGGTCAGAGAAACGGCCACCTGACAACTCATGCAAATTGAAGTGTTTTTTATGACTGAAGAATGATTCTATGCACCAGTCGATCCTCAAATGAAATACAGAGTTAAATCCCAGACTTAATGTAGGTTAAAGGGTCTTGAATGTATTGTCTTCAGTGATTGTAATGTTATGTTAAAGGGGACCTATCATGCAAAATGCACTTTGTGATGTCTTTTATACATAAATGTGTGTCCGCGGTGCGTCGGGGAACTCGCGCAGCGTCAGAAAATAAAACCCTCTCTCTTTTCCTCTGTACCCAAATCTTTTAAAAACGGGTGTACAACGAGCGGATACAGATTCCATCCGATCTGACGTCAAATCGGCGGCGGACCCACAGAAAGTTGCTATCAGAAACAATGCCTGACATGTTTTGGACGTCTTTGTTTACATTAGCAAGCCTCGCTAACACTCAGAGCTAACCTGTATTGAAGAGCACATGTGTTTAAAAAGCAGGAAATAAAAAAGGAACTCACCTTGTGATAAACCTGCAAGAGAAAAAGCATTTGAGCTCCATACTATTTCAGAAATAATCCTTGATGTGGTTTAAACAGGATGGCGAAATATCACAACCGAATTTAACTTTATTTCCAGTTATAATTCTGATCAGGCATTAGCTCCGCCTCCTCTTATTTATTTGTTTCAAGCTAAGGACCCAAAATCTGCATTTCTCTAACAGGGCTGCAAAAGAGGGGTTTGAGCAGTATGAGGCATGGCTACAATGGGTGATCTGTTTGGTATTTTGAAAAAAACCCATCACAGACATGTTTTATATAGGTATGGCCCTACAATATATTTTTCAAATATAGCATGATAGGTCCACTTTAAATGTGTGTTTCCTTGTATCTTGTCTTAAAATGTGCCCGTGTTGCAAATGGAGCTGCTGCAATGCAAGAACATTTTCACACTTGATCTGACAGTAAAGTGTTATGTATTGTATCGAAAGATGAATATCATAATGAAAGAGGTGTCTCTGTGTGTCTGCAGGATCCAGTCCGGCTCCTACCTCAGCACCGGCTGGTTCACGCTCATCCTCGCCATGGACATGTGCAAAGAGATCCATATCTACGGCATGATAAATGACACCTACTGCAAGTAAGACACCAACTATCCCCCTGCATTCTTAGGTGAAAAATGCACACAGAAGACTTCGTAAACTAGATTTGCATTCACAGCAGCGCCGGCCAATCGCAGCCTCTCCCATAATCAAGACCTGCCCTGTTGGAATGCATTTCCAATTCCTCTCTTTGGGTTTAATGGCTGAATTTCTATGCTGAAATCCATATTGGGTTCTGTGTGCCGTGAATACCATTATATATTTTCCTGCCTAGAATACCCAGCAGGCTGCAGAGTCTCCGAGGCTGCAGCACCCATTTCCTCCCCTGCTCAAAGTTGTATTCCCATACATGCCAGTCTTCCTCGGTCTGACTCGTGGGTGAGTGATTGCTGTCGGACTGCGAGGCCATGGGAAGGATGACAAACAAGATGCTGTAGCTCCGGGCACGGCTGCTCGCTCTCTGATTGACTCGCCTCCTCTCTCTCAACGTGATCTCTCTCTATCCCCCGAGTCAAACACTTCTACCTAATACGCAGTGAAAATCCTGCCTTTTATCCTCCCTGTGTTCCCCGTGCACAGCGGGAGTTGAAATATAAATATAAACAGCCCCAGACACATGGCAGAGAGGAGAGATAATTCAACCAGCGCGGAGGATTTTATGATTCAGCGAGGCAGTTAAGAGGCGGCGTTGTCTCCTTTCCCGTCTTTCACTTCTTTCCTTCCTTACCTGCGTGAGACAGGAGGATGTTGTGTTTCACTGAGTGGACAATTTAGTGTCACACAAACCTCTGTTGGCAGCCGACCGCTCCGCTACAACGAGAACAAATTCAGTTTTGGTAGTGGATCAAAAGCCCAAATTATGTTGGTAAACAGTTGGAGTTTGTCTTGAGCGCTGTCCAAGGGGCTGATCCTGAAACAGTCAGGGAGCTGGAGCTGTCCGTGGAGCTTCACTGGAGAGCGATGCTGCTGCTTCTCTGACAGCAAGCAATATGGCAAACCTGATTAGTTGCTCAAAACAACAATGTTATTAAAGGTCCCCTATTATACTGTTTTTCATCAATATATTACAGGTCTCAGATATACACAAACATGTCTCTGAAGTGTTTGGCTCCAAACACCAAACAGATCATTGCAGCATCCCATAATCCCCTCTGTTTCAGCCCTGTTTCCAAAGTGCTGATTCTCTGTCTGTTACTTTAGATGAAAATAAGGAGCCCCTCCCCACGCCCCTCTGAGAGATATTTGGTTAAAACGAACACAATGGTGCTCTAGGAGGAGATTCAGGTGATAAGGTAGGTGGGGGGGGGGGGGTTACCTTGGTTGTTACCTTGGTTGTTGATTGGCTAATGGTTACACAAGCCAAAAAATCGTTATGACATCACAAAGTGGCCAAAATCTGATCAGCTCATTTTCAGACAGGTTTTTATATAAATGGATCAGGACAAAAAGAGAGAGAGTCTTTGTTCCTGAAACTTCCAGAGTCTCTTTCCACAGAGGGGACACATGTTGGTATAGAAGACATGACAAAGTGGATTTTGCATTATAGGTGACCTTTAAAGGAAACGTGCTTGTTATGGTTTCATTCAGCGAGGCAGTTAAGGGGCGTCGTCCTCTTATTTCCCGCCTCTCTCTCATCTCCTTCCTTACCTGCGTGAGACGGGAGGATGTTGCGTTTCACTGAGTTTCTGAGTGGACAATTTAGCGTCACACAAACCTCTGCTGGCAGCCGACCGCTCCGCTCCGACAACAAGAAGAAGTGAAGTTTTGTGTGCAGCGCTAGTCAGAATGGACCTCAGCAGACATTAGATAATGGAGCCTCAACAGGTGCTGCGGAGAGGGTGAAATTGAATTTATTTGTTAACGCCGGTGCGCTCCAGCGTGTGACACAGAGAGGAGCGAGGCAGTGATTGGGTTGTGTCTCACTGAGAGCTGGCACACAGCCATGGCTCTGTGGATGTGGAACCACTGGAGATGGCTCTTTCTCTTCTGTCTGTGTTCATTCCCCTAATGAAAGTGTTACACAACATTTTCTCACAAAGCCATCACTCACTATTAGCAACCAACTGCAGGCTGCACAGTGGATCTATGTATTGATTCCTCCTTTCTTCTAATGGTTTGTAGATGCAAACTGTAAACAATTTCAGCTCAGAATTGCTCCACTTCCCTCCTCAACATTACTCAGTTTATTTGGGTGGTTTTTAGATTTACTGTGGCTCAGAATAGGAGGAATGTTTTCATGATATCTTACAAATAACAAGAGTAGTTATTGAATAACAGGAGCTGCTGTTATTTGTGTTTTAATGAGGGGAACCTGTGGAGTGGAGGCTTTCGCCCGAGGCAGCATCACTTCAAGCCGCTGACTGCTGAACGCTGTCCTGAAAAAACCTTCATTTAAACTCATTTGTTATTCCATAGTTTTAAATGCTGTTATTTTCTGGAGCTTGTCCTGAAAATGCATTCCACCTGCATTTTGTATATACAGTATATATTATTTATCTATATACACAAAAATGGAAATTCAGACAACTTGGAAAAACAGAACAATTTCAACCTGATATATTACCACCATCATAATAATAATAATAGATTTATTTTGTTAGCGCTTTTACAGGTGCTCAAAGACGCTTTACAGATATAGTGAAAAGAAAAGAACAACAAATAAATATATATAGTTAAAGTTAAAGTCAAATAATACAAAAACAATCACACATTAAAAGCCAGATTGAAGAGGTGAGTTTTTGTGAGTTTTTTTAAGGTGGTGAGGTCAGGGCAGTCTCTGATGGGTTGTGGGAGTGAGTTCCAGAGGGAGGGGGCAGCGACGGAGAAGGCTCTGTCCCCCCAGGTCCGGTGCTTGATGCGGGTGGGGATGGATAGGAGGTTGGCTTCTGATGAGCGGAGGCAGCGGGAAGGGGTGTGGTGGTGCAGCAGGTCTGTGAGGTACGGGGGGGCCTGATTGAGAGCTTTGTAAGTAATCAGGAGGACTTTGAAGTCGATTCTTTGACGGACGGGGAGCCAGTGGAGGTTCTGGAGGACGGGAGTGATGTGGTCTCGGGAGCGGGTGTGGGTGAGGAGGCGGGCAGCAGAGTTCTGGATATGTTGGAGTTTATCATATCAAAAATACGTGAAACACATTAAAAAACACTGTATTATTTAATGTTTGACTAGGATGAGGAGTTGATTAATTTCATCATCACACATGCAAAAACCATATACAAATGATAATAATAGGTGTTCAATGAAATAGACTGTTCCAATGGTTGACCAAATTCTTCACATGCGTAGGACAAAAATCTTCAGTTTAGTCTGCAGCCTGCTTGGAACAATAGAGTTGAATACATATCATTGTATAACAACAAACAGATACGATTCTCTTGAGGGTTAATAATACAATGATATAACAATGATATCCTGACCCTAGACTGTATATATAAGATCCTGACCCTACTTCTAACCTTCATTGTGTTGTGACGCTCAGCTCTGATGTGATTAAATGTGATCGATTGGTCAATCACTTTCAGAGCTCAATCAGAAGGATCCTGTCGCATCTCATCTCAACATCCATTCACTGACAGGACGTCAAACATCACCGCACACATGACATACTGTACATGCCTCTCCTTTGTGATGCAGCACTACTACTTGTTTATTTAGTTAAAAGTCTGACATTAGCAGAAGGGCTCCTTATTTCAGGGAGTGTCCGATATTCAACTCTCCCAACGCTACATGGCAAACATGCAGGATTCAAATTTCTATGAAATCAAAAACTATGTTTAAAGTTGTTTTGTCAGTATATGGCCCCATAAATGACAACTTATGCTATTGATAATGGTATTGTATAAGTATATAATTTCCCTGAGAACGATTAAAAATGTTAGTGACTCATCCTGCACTCGTTTTTGCAATTAAATGTTTTTATTATATCAAAAATATGAGTCTCACCTTCACCAGCAGCACTGACAGATCAGGATCAATCTTCTTCATTGTCTTCTGCTTCCTCCTCCACTTCAACCCTGTTCCAAGTGCTCTGTGAAATCTTCTAGCGTAGGCGAGGGTGATACTGTAGCAACAGAAACCGATCTAGTAGGTACCGTCAATCTGTAATCTCCCAGCGGGTCGTAACACATCTTTAAAGCAGTTGGCTACTGAAAACAGCAGAAGATAATATGTTAAATCAAAATGCACTCAGCTAGCCGTTTCATGGTAACTTAAAATACTTTCGGGGATCAAAGTCACATGCGAAAATACACAGTTTATAATAGTTATAAATAAGACCTCAAATAAATACCATGATGTCCTTGTCGTTGGTTTAAAAACAACAACCATGAAACTCTATATTTTGTGCTGCTTTCTTTCCCTCTTTCTTGCTTTCTATCTTGTTCTTTCTATGTATCTAACGGTCTTCCTCTCCTCTCCCCTTCAGGACGGAGGGCTACAGAAAGGTTCCCTATCACTACTACGAGGCGGGCAGCCGGGACGAGTGTGCGGAGTATCAGCTCCACGAGAGCGCCCCGTACGGCGGCCATCGCTTCATCACGGAGAAATCTGTGATTGGCAAGTGGGCCAAAACTCACTCCATCAAGTTCTTTAACCCCCCATGGACGCTGTCGTGACCCTGGCTGAACCGACAAGGAAATATTACACCGTCATCGCCATTATCATCATCTCTGTCGCCTGGGGACCAGCTGGATCGCTACACTGACAGAAAGCCTGTTCCCTAATGTGCACAAACATCACACTTTGGCACATATTCCACTTCATATCCATTAGAGAAGGTTGTTCGATGGCTGCCTGTCAAGTGCTGAATGGAGAACATCCAGGAAGTGTGTTTTCTGACAGGAAGCCTTTCCTGTTCAATTGATAAACATGGCCAGCAAAAACATATCTCCTGCTTCTTGAATTTGAAAGCTGCCGAGTTGTTCTGTTCACTGACCAGCCGATCCTCTCTGCTCTGTGAGTTCAGCAAAGGACGGCCTCGAAGAATCACTTTGAAAAGAAAAAACAACGGAGGGAAACAACAGGAAGTTACAACTGTCCGTCAACTCTCGGTGACCTCACGGATCACGCGTTTGCAGGCGCTCTACATGGCAGAGGCTGAATTAAAACGCTGAAGAAGAGCTCCTGTTGCCATGGATGCCTGTTGATCTCGCCTACTCTGTTTCCTCCTGTCAGGCTGTAATTCATCCATACTGTAACACGCATCATTCAGGCTTTCGTCTCTGACTGATAATTGAGGGCATTTTTCGCCGACAACAGCTTCAACAAACAAGGTCATTTGAAAAAGAAAACCGCAAAAAACTCAACGGTAAACAAGAGTCATGGCTGTAAATCGTCTGTTCACCGTCATGCTTTGCTGTCTGTAAACTCACACAACTGAAAGATGTCAGCTGTTTTTTTTTCTCTCATAACGCTGTGAAACTTTTTAAGAGACACGTTCCGGCTCGATCTGGATCGGTTGCTAATTTATTCATCTCTTCAGCAACTCTCTGTAACAGTGTGCCATTGACAATGTGAGCATCACAGCACATAGAGCAATGTGCAATCACAAACTCACAGAGGGAGTTGGATCATTTGTGTGACCCCCGCAGAGGGAGAGATTTATGTGTGCAGTGAAACCATTGGAAGTTAATTGTATTCCATTATCATTTTGTGCCTGCGATACACTCATTGTACAGAGACGGAGGAGGAGGCCGCTCCTCTCTCCATCGCTCATTTTCTCATCTCAGCTTTGTGCCTCTTTGTGTACACGATCACTGTGTGAACACATCTGCCCGTTTGTCTTTGAACGCAGCGTGCATGTCTCCTGATTCAGGTCGTAACATTTGAATGCATCAGTTTCCAGCGCAGTGAGGAATAATCAGTGAGGTGTGTAGGTCAGCTGGTATCAGTGGAGAGACTCTCTGGCTGTGACCATGACTCCCTTTCCTCACCCCCCCCCCCTCGACAACATTAGCCTCAGGCGTCTGCAACTTGTACACAACATTTATTGACGCAGGAAGCAAGCTAACAGCATCCGCTAGTATTAATGTACCACTGGTGGACATTTATTCAAGTTTTTGCTGATGTTAAAAAGTGATGTAATCGACTTCCTGTCGCTTCTTCAGACACGTGTTCTGGTGGTTTTAGATTGGCCTTCTAATCAAAATGTATAATCATGCCAGAACAACATCATTATCGTGTGTTGTTTCATCGTGAATGAAAAACAAACCAAATTGTCCTTCCTGGATCCATTTGTAGCCCAATTTGAAATCTTCACTGTTCCTCACAGCGGAAACACTAACGACACGTTTTTTGTTGTTGTTAATAACATTAAAATCATGACAGACTCATCATGAGACTCTCTGGCTGTGACCGTGACCCCCCCCCCCCCCCCCCCCCCCCCCCCCCCCTTCGAGACTGTGATTAGTGTCCCGGTCAGAGCCGCCGCCCGGAGGGAGCGAACACTGGAAGGATTCAAGGTCTAATTTGGGCGACTTGATGCACAGGGTCCCTGACGACTGTAATACACTGCAGCTGAGCCTCGCTGCAGAGCTCTGTTTACTCTCTCTCTCTCTCTCACACACACTTCGTTTTGGGCTCCTTCTCAGGAAGCATCGATTTGGTGATTTACAGGTCAACATGTAGGTTGAAACTGGAAGGTTTGTGGATTTCTTGGCAGACGCGTAGCTACAGCTGAGGACTCTGAGGTCACGTCTGCTTGGAGTTTCTTTAATTTAGAGTGGGGAGGATTTAAAAAAAGCCAGATCCAATATTAATATGTTGGATTTTCACAGGCCAATAAATAAATACAGTTTTAAGTATTTATCCCCAGAATAGCAGTTTGAAGAAGGCTTTGCAATATCATTTCTTGCATCTGACATTTTGACTAGTCCAAATTTCGCGATTCGTATTTAGGAACTTTATATAGGATGCCACTGGAGTCAGATTTCCCGTTTTGGAAAACCCCAACCTCAAATCCAAGCTGCTGCTTTGGGCGTAAACAGAAATGAAAGCTATAGTCGTACTGTCTTTAGCACTTCTGTCTAATTGTGTCACATAACATCTGTTAGACACACTGTAATGACATGCTACAGATGTTATCAGTGCTACAATCTGCATAAGGCGATGTTATTTATTGGTATTGCCTACAATATAATACGTTTCTGGGGAATTCCTGACCACAGCCCTACATCTATGTTAACCAAACTTATGATTATGATTCAAAGCAAACCAACTTTTAACTCTAAAAACCTTTTATGCATGCATGATGACATTGCAGTGGCATCAGCTTCAAATGGTGCATTTCATTAACAAAAAATACATTTATGTAACTGACACATCTGTAAAACCACTGCTTAGATACCTCAGTAACCTTTTTAAGATACTTATCTTGCAGGAAACTGTATTGGGAGAAAATAGTCCCTACTCTGCATTCCCTGAGAACTATAAGGCTGGAGTTTAATGTACTGTAAGTGTTCCTGATTGATCCATCATTAGCCTCAGGCGTCTACAACTTATACAACATTTATTGACACAGGAAGCAAGCAGCAGCAACATGTATTAATGTACCAGTGGTGGACATTTATCCACATTTTTGCTGATGTTAAAAAGTTATGTAATCGCCTTCCTGTCGCTTCTTCAGACACGTGTTCTGGTGGTTTTAGATTTCCTGTCCGCCTCGTGTTGCACGTTTCCCCTGCAACATCTAATCAAAATGTACAATCATGCAAGAACAACTTAATTATCGTGTGTTATATCACCGTGTATGAAAAACAAACCAAATTGTCATATATTGATCCATTTCTAGCCCAATTTTAAAGGTCCCATGTCATGCTTTTGCGGTTATTACCCGTCCCCTTGTGTGTTATGAAGGTTTGTATGCATGTAAACGGTCTGCAGAGTCAAAAACCCTCAAAATACACCCTGTACGGAGTAAAAGTCTAACACAGAAAATACCTCCCCAAAACGCCTCGTTGGAGATTTCTCATTTTCCATTGTTTACTTCCTGGGTATTGCTACGTAGGGATACCCAGTAGCCACGCCCAGAGCTATGGCCGCACCCTCTGCCAGCCTTTCACGTAACAAAGCTTCCCAAAACCTTTCAGCGATGCATGCCGGATATGTACAGCGTAGGGCACTGAAGAACGATGCTGTTCCTACTTTGTTTGGACCAGCGGGAGATTCGGGTACACAACCTGTAAGTATTCATTGTTTGTGTATTTATGATGTTTAAAACAAACAAGGTATCTACCACAACTGTTTAAATGGGTAAACGTTTTTCTACATTGAAATGCTCTCCGCAGACCCATTCTCACAGCGTTATAAACCTTTTTCTTACTCAATATCAAGCCACACTTATTGTTTTTACTTCGGCTCTGAGTGTTTGTGTGTGCTCAGGATGAGTTTTGCTTGTTCTAGCTGTATCGCCAAGCCTGTCTGCTCCTCCAGCAGTGTGTGTGTCTGTGTGTGTGCGAGCAATGCTAACTGGGCTAACTAAGTTGCTAGTGTTTCCATATATCAACTCCAATGTTAGCAGATGGCCTTACATGTATCTCATAGCTGGAGAATGTCTGCAATCACACACGAAATACTCAGACAGTATACTCCGGGTGATTTACCGTACGGTCAGTACATTATAGTTGGCGTTCCTGGCGTGTATGCTACCGTTCATAGCGTGTATGCTACATAGCTAAACAAGAAGGCTAGCTAGAGCTAGACATGTTAGGGAAAACATTGTTTTCATGCCAGCTACAATGAATGACCGAACGTAGCAGACTACCCGTATAAGATTGCAATTGTAAACATGTTATTGCTAGCCTAGACTAACTGTTGTTCATAGTAGGCATATTACACTGAACAACTAGCAAACGTAGGTTAGCATATTAGCTGGCAAGCTAACTGTGTTGATTAGATAGATAGATTAGATATATACACACTCCTACCACAACTACTACTAACAAATCTAAAACAACTAAGTTTCTCTAATATTTTGTGATTTGCATTTGATTTCGTCCAGCCAGATCAGGAAACTCCTGGCGTATCTGGCGGACAACACACACACGGGATGACCACTCTGATGCCTCGTCCTAAAAAGCCCCAGCACCAGCTTAGCTTACAAAGCTGCATAGGCAAGATGCCGAAAACGCCTATAAGGGGAGGAATGGATGATATACAGTGTATATATGTATATTTACACATGTTCATTTTGTACATTTCTAAAAATAAAGTTTGATGGAAATACTTAGTAGGCCTATCCTTTCTTCCCTGAATTATTTGCTCCAACGAGCCGTTTAGGACAGAGAGTGAATACCGGTGAATACACATACTTTACAGAGATGCTGTATGCGAAACCAATGTGAGTTTGGAAAATTGCACAGTATACATCTATTTTAGTATACCTCAACAATGGAATTATGATCAGTGGAAATGGCCATGACATGGGACCTTTAAATCGTCACTGTTCTTCACTTGCAGTGGAAACAAAAACAAAAAGTGTTTTTATTTTGTTATCAACATTAACATCATGACAGATTCTAAGCTCTCAGTTTACTGCACTTTTAGTGCACAGTTTTACTATTATGCTGCTGTGTTTATTGTATTTTTGTTACTCTGGCACAACAATTTCCTTCGGGATAAATAAAATCTTATCTTATCTTATTTTAAGCTCCTTGACAACTGAGCAGATCCTTCCTCTAATGAAGATTGTTGAAGTTCAAACCTACAGCAACAGCTCATTAAAAGTGTAGAGATGTTTTGATTAACCATCCAGTTATAACCCTCGATGCATGTTGACCTGCGAGTATCCAAATCCCTGCTCTCTGGGTCATTGTGTGTGTCAGCTTCTTGTTGGGCAACAGAAAATCTCATATTTTCCCGGCATAAAGTCCCCGAGAACGATCACAGAACGACCTCCACCTCAAAACTCATTGCAAGTCCGCCCAGCTGAGGAGAGCGTCAGCAAAAATGTAAAATCGGCCTATTTTAAATTCCACCCGGTGTGTCTGAGCGTATAAAAGATGGCCGTTAACACAGGGGGGGTCGGAGGTCAGATTTCCTCCGAGACGACACAGCTCCAGAGGTCTGAAGGAATCCCACCACACGATGTATGTAAAGCAGAACACGACCTTCTGTGATATTCCTCCTGCTCTGGAAGCTAGAAGATAAGATGTGTGCCTCTGGGAGAGTTCGAAATATAGGTGAAACATCCCCTGATACCGAATCACATGCATGTTACATGATTAATGTTCATATATCTCCTTCAGCCTGTGATTGTGCGTTCATCCGGCAGCTTTACCTCTGCTGTACAGTATATCACGAACATAAGTTATAGCTGTCCCATCATTTTCAGGTGTGTTATGGTGCATTATTTGTATTCTAATTATCCCCTTCTCCTCTTGTTGTTGTTTTTTTTTCTTGATGCAGTTGTTTGTGTGTTGCCAATATTTTTTCTGCTGCTGCAGGCTGTGCTCTCGGTTATTTTCTGATCAACAAACACTCCTTTGTCTTCAGCCAGAACCCCCTGGAAGGAAACCAGCAGATGTATTATACAGGATATTATAGAAAATAAGCCGTTATATAGGCTACCGTGAATCATCTGGGGCTCACAGCGAGAGGACGGGAGATGCTTTCGCTGTGAATAAGTAACACTATGAAGAAGAGTGGGCGGCAAAATATAGTTTTAATGAGCATTTACACATTGTTTCATTATTTGTTTTAACTTTAAACCAATAGTTGGACATATCTTATTTGCTGTCTTGCAGGGAGTTAGATGATATGTGTGATGACTGATCTCATATCTTACAGTGAATTTGAAGCTACAGCCAGAAGCCGGTTAGCTTAGCTTAGCACAACAATTGGAAACCAGTGTAAACATCAAACTTGGCTCCGTCCAAAGTGAACTAAATCCTCTTAAAAGCTTACAAATTAACATGTTCTATGCACGTGAAAAATGAGGTGTGAACACTTGGTTTTGTGCCGAGTGTTCGTCGGCTCAGAGCTCTTTCAGCTGAGATTCTAAGAAAGTCTACCCTCTATCGCACTGGTTCTGATCCTTTGGGATTTGTAATTAACTAAAACAGCGATAACTTTGTGAACCAAGGTTGTTTTAGTCATTGAAATTGTTAACAAATTCGAATTGGATTTTTAATGGGTTTATTTCCAGATAAAATAGAAGCCTAAAGTTCAGGTTTTACTGTGGCTCTTGTACAGAAAGATATTACAACATTGACCTAAAATTAGTGAACCTTATTTGGATGGAGCCAGTCTAACTGTTTCCATTCTTTGTGCTAAGCTAACCAGCTAGCTGTGTGTTCATAACTTTTCACCTATCCTCACATTTCTCATCTAACTCTCCAGCTAAACTCAAATACATTTCCCAAAATGTTGAACTATTTCTACTTTTTCCCCCCTGAATTATTTTCATGTCTGGTTCTGGCTCTTTTGTTTTTCCCTCACAGAACTTGAACTGATCATTTAAATCACTTTTTGTTTTGAGCAGTGACGTTTGTTGGTTTCATCTCTCCTTTCAAACCTGAAGCAGACTCTTCTCTTTGTGCTCGCAGTATGCAAATAGGAAGGAAAATAAAACCCATTGCTCCTCAGCCTCCCCGTAACAGAACTGAAACAGTTGAATGAGCTCCATTTTATAATGCTAAGTTAAAAAACCAATTGAAGGTTGCGTCCCTTAAAACTAGCAGCTCTTGCTTTTACAAAAAAAAAAACCCTGATTAAAACGTGTCGTCTGGAGCTCTGCAGAACAAAGACGTGATTTTCATTACCACCGCGTTTAAAATGCTCTCATTATCTTCGGCTCTTTTTTCCGGTCTGCTGATAATCATGTTTTGGATTTCAGATTTTAAAGATTGTCTCACGTCTCCCTAAAAAAAAAAATTGTAGCATTTCCTCCTGACTGTTGTACTTGTTGCCATTTCTCTCAAATGCCTCAAGTGCTTTAAAGTTCATTTCAATTTTCTCCTTCCCTGTGTCTTGCATTTATTTTGTGTGTTGTGAAGCACTTTCCTTTTCTCCATTTTCAGTTCAAGTGTCCTTGTGAAATGTGTAACTTCAGTGAGTGTTGAGTTACAATGAATGTAATATAACACCGAGAGGTTGTTATAAAGAAAGATGTTTTTGCTAACACAGTTAACACTCCTTTTTATCGGTTAAAAAAATGCTGCATGGAGAGTTGCAGGTTATTTAAATGTACACGTTGTGATTATATGTATTTCTGTCACTTGCTGTCTACTTATTAGCTGAAAATAGATATATTGTGAGTGTTCTTATTTTTACCGACATGTCCTCTGTGTCTTTTATTCTCTGTTGGGATTAAAGGAAACCTAAAAACCTTGTTATTTGATTAAGTTCCTTTCTCAACAAAGCCTGCAGAAATGTGTTCATGTTATATGAATGGAGCCGTCATCTCAAATCTGACGTCTCATGAGATTTTTAAAACATCAGCAGCGAAGATGAGCCGAGTTCAGAGTTTCGGTGAGCATGAGAGTTTTTTCTGTCACCTCTGCATTAATAAAGAGCACAAGTTTTAAATAATAATGCTCACAGTCATGGTTTTGATGCTACAGTAATGAATAAAGTATAAAAATAAAACATTTAGGAGACAGATTGAAACGATAATGGTCCTTATTCAAGCAGGTGGTTGATATATTCTGACTTTTGAGTTCTGAAAATCCCTAAAACACATTTCTTCCCCCCGTCTTGTGAAAGATGTCTTTGAAACTCTATGCTACTTATTTGTAACTCAGGCTCATAGTTATACAACTGTAGCCTCTTAAAATATCTGTTTGCACTACTCTTTTGCAACAGACTTAATGCTGACTGGATTATATTATTTATTCATTTAAAGTGCACCTATCATGCTATTTTTAGGCAATAGCATAGGTCTCAGATATATACAAATATATAAAAAACATGTCTATGAAGTGTTTTGCTCAAAATACCAAACAGATCACCCATTCTAGCCATGCCTCATATCCCTCCATTTCACTTCCTGTTTCAAAAGTGCCGATTTTGGGTATAAAGCTTTAAAAAATTGATTAAAAAAAATTTAAAAGGAGGGGGCTGAGCTCATGCGGGACGCGGCAGCTACCGTCTAACTAAATACTGCAGTGATGAAACGCCATATCATGGATTATCAAGGATTATCTCTGAAACAGTATGGAGCTCAAAGGCTTTCTCTCTTGCCGGTTATACCACAAGGTGAGTTCCTTTTTATTTCCTGCTTCTTCACACACATGCTCTGTGCAGCACAGGTTAGCTCTGAGTGTTAGCGATGCTAATGTAAACACCGACCATATTACGTCCAAAACAGTCGGGCATTGTTTCTGATAGCAACGTTTCTGATTGGGCCGTGGGTGTAAAGCCAGCCCACATTTCCGATATTACGTCATATCGGACGCAAATCTGGATCAGCTCCGTTTTTAGAGATTTGGGTACGGAGGAAAAGAGAGAGGGTTTTATTTTCTGACGCTGCGTGAGTTCCCTGACACACCGGGGACACATATTTATGTATAAAAGACATCAAAAAGTGCATTTTGCATGATAGGTCCCCTTTAAAGAGATTATTAATATATCTCCCAAATGTGTCTGCAAACATTTACACACAACCTATTTTATTTGTTATCCCTATACTATTTGCAATTTAAACATGATTAACGCTCTTATAATTATATTTCGGTTCAACTCAGAGCTCTTGGTTCAAATTAGGGAAAAAGGTTACAAGATTCTTTCAATCTTAACCCTAAACCACAATTTATTTCTGTCATATACTTTTCTAAATGTATTTAAACAGGAACATTTCAATTTCCTGTGTCAAAACCTTGGACTCATAAAATGCACCCCACCCACAAAGATGTTTGTATTATTCCCACCCTCAAGCATCCTTCAGGGTATAGTTGTAGGACTAGTATCAATGAATGGAGCAAGTTTCATGAATGTGACACTTTTATTTTGTAAGATAGCAAGGGGGGGCATATTGTGATAACCAGGCCTGTCATAAAATGCACCCCCCCCCCAAAAGATGTTTGTATTAATCCCACCCTCAAGCATTTTTCAGGGTATAGTTGTAGGACTAGTATCAATGAATGGAGCAAGTTTCATGAATGTGACACTTTTATTTTGTAAGATAGCAAGGGGGGGCATATTGTGATAACCAGGCCTGTCATAAAATGCACCCCACCCAAAAAGATGGGGGGCATTTCATGATGGGGGTGAATCATTTGACACAACACCGGCACTACAGTAGCAAACAGCGAAGATAAAAAAAATGCACAGAATAACCGTTTCTTAAAGTAAAAAGCTGTACATTTATGTGCTAAATGTTACCAAATGAATCTGCTAAAGTTTACAGATTAAAGATTTGTAAATAGCTGCTGGGTGGAGCCGTACAGCGAGTTGGGAGCAAAGTGAGCAATAAACATGATATTTGCAAAGCTTACACAGAGTTACAAAAGAGGGTAAATGGAAAAAAGTATACACATTTTTCAGTTCACCTTACCTTGAATCCTCTATTTCTACTTCGGTTACCTTGACTCCGTTAGACCTCAATTACGTTCCAGCCCGGCCACATATTTCCGGGTTTTTTTTCTGTCAGCCTTTTATTTTTGTTTAGCTAGCAGCTGGCGTGCATTAGTGTTTTCTATTTTGTGCAGCTTAACTGTGCAAGGTCAACGAGACGACTGGAATCTTTTCAATTTTAGTGTTTGCAAATATGTTCTTGCAGAGCGTTTGACCTCATGAACGTCTTTGCAGAAGGATGTGCTCTCCAGGGCCAGATGGTGCTACAACGTGTAGCTTTCCTCGAGCTCAGGGACGCTTATATTGGGAGTCTAATCATAAAATGTAAGTGAAAATAAAAAGAAGAAAGGGATAGTAATGAAATGCTTTGCTTTCTATACGCTCTCCTGTTCGAAGCACACTTCTGTTACCTTTAAGATCAATAGTAAAAGGAATATGAATAGTTGTGCTTGATTGAAGAGGGGCTGTATGAGGTTTTTATCTATTGTAGCCGTACTGTTGTGTACGAGGGAAGCAGGAAAGCATATTTCAGCCACAAAATCAATATCAGTTATAGTGTTCGCTATATTTAGAACAGACCTTTCCGATGAGAAATGAAGTTGTTACATCCATCTTTTGCTCTCTTTATAGTCAACAAACGTAACGCAAGTACTTTTTTCCTTGCATGACAAGAAAGGTGCCGTTTCACTTCTTCCTAAATTGGTGAGTTTGTCGGTGTTAATGTTGCAACACAGTCTCACGGCATTTCGTGTTATAGTCACCAAATTAATCTATTGATTCGTGTTCACCAACACGATTTCGCCATTTCTTTCGTGTCACACAGAACGATTTTAAAAGCAATGTAAATAATAACAAATTAGAAGGAAAAACAGATAAAAAAAATACAGATTTCAGTATTCTGACACAGAACGATTTTAGAAGTAATGTATTTCTATTGGTAGTATGTTTCTTGCCTGCACCAAATAATAACAAATTAGAAAGAAAAAAAGATGACAAAAAATACAGATTTCAGTATTCTGAGGCCACATTTCTTTTCCTCGCGGACGGCAAAAAAACTCCGACATTATACATTTAAAATAAAAGGGATAGGGTTAGGCTTAGGGTAAGATATTGAGTAAGAAAATGTTTTTATGAACCACACAGCTTCTGGTATTCCAAGACCCCACCGGACAAAAAGACGTGGTGCAGGCACGAAACATACTACCAATAGCAATACATTGCTTTTAAAATCGTTATTAAAAATGTGAAAATCGTGTTGGTGAACAAGAATCAATAGATTAAATTAATTTCGTGACTATAACACGAAATGGTGAGACTGGGTGAATCTGAACCTGTAACCATGCATGCTAATGGGTTCATGCATTCACAAACTCACAATGTGGCTGCCAAAGCGTTGGGAAAAATATTTTTTAACCAACATTATCCTATTCCATACATTTAAATTGTAGTTAAAGGTTTTAAACAAAGCTAAAGCTTAGCTTAGTTTTGCTAGCAAGCTCCGATTGTAAGCATAGGAAAACAGCTAGCCTAGCTCTCTAAAGTAACAAAAGCTCTTAAGATCACTTATGCGGCTTTCACACCAGCGCTTTTCCCTTTCTAGCTCCTAGCGAGAGCTTTTCTGGTTCAGCTCCGGTTTCCCTTTTCAGCTCCCGCTCTGTTCACACCGCCCAGAGCTGCCGCGTCATGACGTCACCGTTTACGTCGCTGATTTTCTCCCACAACAACAACGGGCCGGGGACTGCGTCGGGTCGATGATCGTGTTGCTTTTAATCATACGAAGCCAGATTAAATTAAATAACGACTTCTCCAACCTTATACTTTTCTCCAGAGTGCCGTGGTTCATTGTTTATTAATGTGTTTCAGCATTTACCGACCGCTGCAGTGCTGGCTGCTCTTCCACGGGAGTTTATTCTCCCGTTAGCTCCGGGTTAGCTCACACGGCTCTAAAGTATTCACTGTCTGACTGTCACACAAGCAGCTGATACATATCCCCAGTTCCCCTTAAGTGAATGTGTGTCAGTCTGAATTGACGCTGTTTGGCATCACAACGCTGTTATGAAAGTTTCTCTGGTATAACATGGGTGATGTTAGCAGAGCAACCGAAGCTAAACTAACTACTTGCTAAGCCGTTTTCTACAGGCACATTTTACCGGCGTATTTTTCATTATGATTCTACTTGTGATAGTCGGACATGACAACCTGTGCAGCCCATGTATTGATTCCATCCGATAGCTGCTATAATAACAAACAAAACGTCTGCCTGCTCTCCACAATGATCAATAACAGCGAACGGATGGTCAAAGTAAGGTTTCCTGCACGCCTCGACGTAAGAGACGCCGCGTCATAGCTCCGAAGCTCTTGCCTCTGGACCGACAATTTTTTGGAGCTGGAAGTGAACCGCATTCCGGAGCTATGACGCGCCGCCGCTGCGGTGTGAACAGGAAAAACCGGCGCTTTTCCAGCTCCAGCTCCGAGCAGGAGCAGGAGCTGGAAAAGCGCCGGTGTGAAAGGGGCATTACTCACATGTTATACCTTGTTTATTTAAAATATACACAAATAAATGTAAAAACAATAATGTATGGGCGCTTATACTGTGCTGCAGCTTATCTTTGACAAACAATAGCTTTTGGACTTCCTTTCATTTAGTCAAGAAATAGTGACATCTTTCTCTCAAACCACATAACATTGTTTTTACATTTCTTGTTTGTCTTAATAAGTTGATCGTTGTTGACATTTTATTTTAAGAATGAGTCAGGCTAGCTTATGCCTACTTTCAGTCATTTTGCTAATAGCTAGCGCCATACATAAAGACATTTTCTTCAAGTAATTTGCAGCAAGATAGTGAATAAATATATTTGTCCCACAGTTCATTGATGTATTGAAAGTATTAGTTAAATGCTACAAACCAGCTGCAGATCAAGAACTTGAAAATCTGTTTAATATAGTTTTACATTATTGTCTATGCCACAGATATCTCAATTATATCTCTCCATTTGCATGACTTTTTTTTCTTACCTTGAAAGTTGTTTTTCAAGTCATTGATTGAACATAATTATCCCTGTTTCCAACATTGCATTCAGCCATAGTCTTCCGCTCTCCCAAACAAAAACACCTCTTGTGTCTCCCACATGTTTTACTCATCTGTTGCACTAATGACTGTTCTGCTGTTTGTTGTCAGATGGAGCCAATTAGTCAGGTGTGTGGGATTCATCAAGTCCAAACACATCACATCACTTTCCCCGGAGCAATGATCTGCAGCTGTGTACGACGCTCAAACTGTTTGTTTGTTTGTGTGTTTGTTTGTGCCCTTGTATTGTTTGCATCCCTGAGTTTCTGCTTATTTGCATGTTTCATGAGGACTGTGAATGGAAATGAGCTCTGACATCATGCATGTTGAAATCTTCCCTGTCCACTTGTGTTGCCAGATCCTGTTAATTGGTGTATTTCACTACTTTCAAAGTGGCTGACCAGTCCAGACATTGTATTCAGTTTGTAGCAGAAATACACGAGATACATGTGGGAGTGAGCAGACCGTCTGCTAACTCTTTAAATTATCTATAATATGTGAAAAGTGCATGAAAGATGGAGGAGTGTGTTGTGTTTTAATGAATTCCATGCAGGTTTCTTATAGGCTCTCTAACAATACCTGCTTGTAGTCACTCGGGTGCCTCATTAATGACTTTCATGGAGCAGACATCACTTTGATCGCCACAATTTTACACCCACCTCCCTAAAGAAATATGAGCGCTACACTAATTGCCTCATGTTTATATTGATTGCATGCACCTCCTCCAATAGTTGCTCATCCTTCCTTCTCCAGTTTCTCGGAGCATATCGAGCCTGTCAGGAATCAGCAGCGTTCACAGGATAAAGTGTACGGGCTGGCACGCCATGTCAACAATTTTCAGATTTTCTGCGGCAACAGAAAACATTCAACTGTGACTAATGAGCCGCTCTGACAAACTAAATCTCTGTGTCGTGCAAAGCTGCAGTCTGGATTGGTACTCATTGGAAATTCTTGACAACAATGTAAGCGATTTAATAACGAGAAATAAGTGTTTCGCATCGACTTGGTTTGTGTATTATACTATATAACCACAAGCAAAATAATGTTTCAGTTAATGTCTGTTTACAGCCGTCCCTTCGCATCCTTTCATCAACCTTGATGTAATCAAAGTTTATAACATCCCACATTTCCTGTGGGCCTGGAGGTAATTGAATTGCTCTAAAAGGTCTTATCTGTGAAAAGCCTCCCTTTGCTCATCACAATCAATCACCCGACTCTGATGCCTATTTATATTCCCCTGAATGCATCAGCCACAGGTGTTCTTTATTCATTTTCAGCTTTATGCCGATGACGTCCTGGTTTGTGTGACAGCTGACGGATGTGATTGAGCTCTCCGTCAAATACTCTTCTGGGAAGTGTCAGCTGCTTTCAAGGTGCATCAGGATCAAGAGGAGAGCACTCTGGGAATGGGAACGTTTCCTGGAAATTAAACGATGCTTCTCATCCATTCAGATGCACACACAGCTTCCCATAGCAAACAGAAAACCAGTGTTACATGGTGTCAGGTTTTGGGTGTATTGGCAACCAAGCAGACTATTCTCACTCTCAGTTCGTACTTATACCTATGACAAGTAATGCCTTTCATCGTGAGCAGGGACATGCAGGGTGTGGGCAGTCAGGTGAAGTTGTAAAAAGAGTGTAAGGCCAACATTTGGGTGGATGGTTAGATCAAACAATACAGGGCTTTCACCTCGGATGCCTCTGTTGTGTGAAACCAAAATACAAATTACTTTAACTTAATTTTGTTACGTAACTTATTTACTTAACTAGGGCCACCTTAAGTTGAGTCACATACGTAGGTTAGTTATTTGAACACAAAACAAAGTATTTTCCTAAGCTTAACCAGGCAGTTTTGTTGTCTATAATAAGGGTTTTCCACTGCAGATGCTTTGGTTGATCGTTTGTGTTGCTGGACATTTGTAGGAGAATGCACAAATAATATCAGAATAATACTTTATTGTCCTTGTAAGAAAATGTGTTCTGGACTCCGCCTTGCAGTTCCACAAAAGATGTAACAAAAACAACATATTTACACACGACTTATGAACATATACACAGCTTGCAAATACACAGACAACACAGTGTCCATGGTGACCTGTTGCATGAGGATACACGGCTCTGAGTTGGTGTTGTTGTTGATTGGCTCGTTCAGAGTTTATTTAACTTCCACTCTTTGCAGGATCCACTTTGGATTATTGCAGGTGCATCTGGAGCTTTGGTTCTGACTTTTCAAGACCTCTTATTTGTATCAGGTGAGTGCCTAAGTGATATTGATTCATTTATTACAAACCTCATTCACAATGGTAAACATACGCTAACTCAAGGAACCCTTATTCGCTTGCTAGGCTAACAAGAATTAAATGGATGCTTCACACTTAGATAGAAAAAACAGCAGACACAAATTAAATAAAAATATCTATCTAGTTTCATTAGTCAAACGGTAACTTTAAACATTTGCATAGTGCAGATAATTCAACCAGTAAGGGTATTACATGTGATAGATGTGTCTTAACAGCTTATGAGCTCATTATCACTGATGATCTTTAACTTGTGTGTTTCCTGTATTTATTTCTTCTTCTCTCCGCTCCTCCTGCAGCTTTTTATATCTGCACTATTGGGACTCATAGTTAACACTGACCCGACATGAAATGGTAAGATATTTGTAATGCTGCTTAATACTTAGAATCTATGCATCACTGAACATAAAACCATGTACACTTTCATGCTCCAGCTCATTGTAATGGTCTCATTACTGCCTGGTTGTGATACTCTGTGCTCTGCAGCCTCCATGATGACCTGAGGGTCAGCAGCCCCTCGCCGTCAGAGAACAGAGAGCCGCTCTGACATTTATTGCATCGGAGTGGACAAACAGCCCACCTCTGCCAGGGAAACCAGCTCCCCAGCTGCATTTGATGAACTGTTTAAATTCCACTTTGTGCTCAGCCTGTCCGATGAAGAGTGCCTGGCCCTGATTTACACCTTTGTGCTGGCGGGCGTTTATAACGTCGACGCTGGAACAACAACTGAGGCCGTCTGTGAACTGCAGGCGAAAACAAGAGAATTTCAGGACGCTCTGGTGTTTCATTTGTCAGGAATATGAGCAGCCAGTCAGCGGTATCTCCACTTCTTTTAACTTGTTGTCTTTATCTGAGCTCAAAGTTGAAGGCAAGCCTGGGCAAGATTATTTACAGTATAAAGCACATTTCATAACAAAGCAATCCAAAGGGCCTAACAAAAGAAAATGAAAAACATTAAAGTAGCCCTTCTGCCCATTTCAGGTTTCATAATAGTTTGTTGTGCCTCTACTGTGACTTGTTTACATGCGTACATGTAGTAGGCGTATACGTTTATTCACACTTAAAGGTAGGGTAGGTAAGTTTGAGAAACCGGCTCGAGATCGCTAGAATTTGAAAATACACAACCGGAGAAAATCTGCCACTTCCTTACAGAGCCCCTCCTCCAACACACACGAACGCGCACATGACCAATGAGGGCACGAGATAAGTTTGTGCACAGATGGAAGGCTGACAGGCAGGTAGGCCATCCAGTTATTTTAGCCGGGCCGGCTAAAATGATTGGTCGTACTTTTTACAGTATTACGGCTTCCACAGATGACATTTTTTTATGGATTTTTTGTCAGAGCACTTAAGATATTCATTGCTATCGGGATGTTAAGAGCATTCCATGGAATATAACAAAAAGTGTATCTCGAGCCGGTTTCTCAAACTTACCTACCCTACCTTTAAATATTAGCCTACAGAACAGAGCAGTTTACAAAGAAGAAATACAACGTGGTCCTTTTACAACAAACACAATTTGCTCTTTTTAGTTTTTGTGTAACATTGGAATCCTGCTAGTAATCCCCAAGTTTTAAAAATGTTACAGTAATCTGATTACGTATTTTTTTATGTAACTTTTAGGGAACACAGTTTTTAAAAATCCTGTTACATGTAATCCGTTACTCCCCAAGCCTGCATTTCATATCTTTAAGTGAAGAGAATGCACAGATGGACAAAACAACACTACACCCGGATTATATGAACACATGTCCTTCACTAATATATGTTATATGAGGACATGAGGGACATAAGGGAGCCACTTGGTGCTACTGCTGCTGATAAATTGATTTAAAATGCCCAAGCTTGAAGCTTCTGCACACTGACGAAGTCAAACATCTGTCCCGTTTAGCTTCCTATACTGAATGTAGGAACTTTTCAATCTAATCTAAATACTTTTGTTGTACCATTGCCTTGACTTGTTAGGGTCTTCTTGGCACCTCAGCAGTAATATTTGAGGCAGTGAACACCATTTTTTCATACAGATAAATATATTCACTGCCAGCGCTCCAGCTTCACAGAGCAGTTTTTCTTGCAATGATTCTCCAGCCAGTCAGGGCTCTTTTTAAACTGCCTCCAATCATCTGAGTGATAAGTACGACTTCACAGGCAGCGAGAGGAGATGTTCACAGCACGTTTGCAGCCATGCCAGGCAGCTGAAGACATGAAAACATTCACTGACTCTGCGTGCCAACTTGGCGAAATTTTGGAATACATTGACAGTTTGATGAATACCTACTGTGCTGGAAATGTGCCACCAACTTCAGCAGATTTCTGTGTTCCCCTGAAGCAAAGTAAAGTTGCTGAACCGCCTCACACAGCCGTTGTTCTGCTCCTAACCAAACATTTCATGAGTACAGTGATCACTCCTGCCTCAGAAACACAGTGTGCATGCTGTCTCTCTCTCTGGGGATTCTCACACTGCGGAGACAGAGAAGCTTTCAAAAGCCTCCTGAAAATTACATCTGTCCAAACCAATCACAAACCGAGCAGGGCTGCTCCCACAAAGCTCCTCGTGCAGAATGATGAAAGGACTCACAGTTGTTTTCTCGTCTGTCGGTCTCAACGCTTTGTGCAGGAATCAGATAATTTATGAACTGTGATCCTGCTCAGCACAATGCAGGGAACAAGACTGATGACTGACAGAGAGACATGTCTTTCTTTGTAAGCACAAGTCAAGTTAACAGACGGTGTTTAAAGGTTGATTCATGCACATGTACCTCTTATGGTTTGTAGACATGCAGATGGGTGGTTTTTAAGAGATAGTGCTTTGTCTAGAGATACAGCTTTAAACGTTTTGGAACCATCTATGGAGGAAATAATGACTATAAAACAAATCTGCAAATGGAATAATCACCAAATTAAATTCTGTATCATTTCTATGACAGTGTAAATTACTTATTAATTCATTTATTTATTCATGTGTTTACTTAATTTCTTACTCACTTAATAACTTGTTCTTTTTTAATGTTTACACTGCCAACTCTAAACATCATCAATGGTTCCCATTTTTAATATGAGCACAATTATACAAAATTAAATGTTGCAGACAGTACATCTCAACTGCAGCATGTTTTCCAGGAACAGTGTTACAATTTCTCCGACACACAGACAGACATTTCTCATTAAAAACATTTTCTTTCACAGATAGTTCCAGCAGCACAAAGCTTCATTTTTCTTTTCTAACTTTAATCAATCAAAAGTCAACTTTAATCCAGGCAATAACATATTTAAAACGAGTGCACAAGATTGACCTTTTTCAAATAAGTCTGATTCCTCAGCTAAGTCTGTTGTGTCTTCTAAGCCAACTCACTGTTTTAATGACCTGTATAAATAATGGATAACTGCAGAAAGAGACTGGAGACAAGAGACTCTGAGATCGACGTGTTGCTGATCGACTTGCAAGAAAAACCAGAATCCATTAGTTTTGCACATTCTTAAGTTCAAACAGATATTACATAACTTACATCATTTTCTGTTATTGACTCCTTAGACAGTGTGCCTTTTAATTCATCAGACTTCAACAATAGTTATATAACTGAACTGTTTTACTATCTGCAGTTTGGGTTCACACCATGTTCTTGAACTTTTCTGGAAATTAAGCAGTTGTTCCAAATAACTCAATTATGTGCTCGCTGAAGTGAAGTTTGCAGAGAGGTTACTTCATACAGACAGATGTACTGTATGTGTTTACTCAATATAACCCAATGTAAGATATTCTCATATATATACATTCATAAGTCAAGGTGAGCAATGTTTTTTCATGAACCCTCAGAAATCTAAAATGTACCAAATGTTTGCATAAGAATCTCCACAGCGATGTTTATTTGCTGAAACCATTTGCAGGATGTCTGTGTGATGAACCTTATATTGACCTTATCAATTCAAAACAAATCACAAAGTGAATTTCACAAATACGATGTCTAATGACATTACAGTACTACATATATCTCTCATTTAAAAAACCAGCACTAACTTGGTTTCTTTTATTCCCAGACAGCTTTACAAATGATGTCAGACTCCCTGACTTCTGCAGTCCTTCACTCCTGACCTCCAACAGCTCCCTCGCCACATAGCATCTGCCCCCCCCCCCCACACGAGAGTGAGCATGTCGGGCCGTAAGAGTGTGTTTCCCTGCGGGCCGGATGATGAGACGGTGCATTACATCAGTCCAGTGAAGCAGCAGCAGGGCTGAAGCACGAAGCAGAGCATCTGGCAGAGGGAAGTAACTAAGTCGATTTACTGAAGTACTGTGGTAGTCTGGGCTCATTTGCACCCTTTAAGTTTATTTATTTATTTGTATTATATATACTATTTTGTATGTTCTTTCCCACTATGACTATGTATGTCATTCAGTATGGTATTCCTGTCATGCTATGTTTTTTCTTTATTATTTCTTGTTGGCTGTTACGTTTTTACTCCATTATGTTTATTTAACACCTTTAGTTACTTACTGCAGATTTGGATGAATGATGTGAAATATAATCAAGTAAATTCACAAGCTACCCTGCAGTATACAAAGTCATTAAAACTAGCTGCACCTTTACCAGCTTTGATAACACTTTAATGATCAATCATTATAAAACACATCATATATAATACTCAGAAATGGACCAATCTGCAGAATGACTATTTCTACTTTTGGTACTTTAAGTGTATTTTGATGCTACTTTTACTTGAGTAACTTTTGAATGTAGGACTTTTACTCGTAACAGAGTATTCCTACACTCTGGTACTTCTACTTTTACTCAAGTACAAGATCTGAGTGTTTCTCCCACCTCTGGTATCTGGTGGGTCTGAGCTCACATCAGGAGCCAAACGTTCACACAGACTGACCCTCAAACTGGCTCACAGTCAGATCATAAAGTCAGATAAACAGTTATATTCAGAAGTTAATTAGCCATTGCTCATTCAGTCAAAGTGTTTCTGAGCCAAAGAGGGAGGCGGGCTCCTGGCCGGCTCCTCAGACGGTTATAAACAGAGAGGAAAATTAGAGAGGAGAGAGGGGCCCCACATCTCTTGGCTTTGGCAGCGAGGGGACCAGGTTTTTCTTTTCAGGGGGAAATTGGGGCGGAGAGAAAGTAATTTGGTGAAATTACCTTGGACACAAACTGCAATCTGCCTCCCAACAAGCGGGGAATTTTCCTTGGATTTGAGCGTGACTTTCAATAAAGATTCAAATGGAAGGGGCTGAGAACGGGACATTAGAGCGGCACTTTGTGAGAGGCACTTAGGTACACCAAATGTGAATTTCCATTAGCTGGAGTGGAGGATGGACACTCTAATGGCAGCGAGCACAGCAACATTTTGTGAAGTGTTGCATTACACCAAGATTTGCTGTAAAAGAGAGGTGGAATAATGCAGTTCTTCGGCTGAATTGGGTAGAAATTGCAGAAAATCGTTATGCCCTATAGCTGAAATTAACAATAAAAGCACCATTAAGCATTTATCAGACGGCAAAATGCAGCAGAATCCATTACATGTCATGTAACAATGTTAAATATTTCAGCATTTGAAGCATGTTTTAGTTTACAAGGCCCACTGCAAATACACACTATCTCAATAATACTTCAACATATACTGAACAATTCAAAAACACTATCAATGTTTAAGTAAACAAATATAGATAAAAACCATAGACTGTATATATATACTGTAAAAACTCAAAACTGAGCTTCTTGAGAATATGGCGATAGAGAGAAAGACGTGGCCATGTAATAAATAATAATAATAATAATCCTTATATTTATTATAGCACTTTTTCAATGACTCTCAAAGCGCTCCTTACAAATACACATTACACATACATATCATACATGTAATGGTCATGTACTGTGGACAATACCCACAGGAGGAAATTCGGGTGAAGTGTCTTGCCCAAGGACACAACGGCCTGACGCAGTGGCGGCGGAGGCGGGTTTCGAACTGGAGTTCCCCAACGCCCCCTTGATCTGATGATCAAACGCACAGCCCACTGCGACACCCCGCCCTTATGTAAGATAAGGAAGAGGAACGAGTCATAAAACCTGGGAATGAATTAGCATTTGACCACTTCTGGTTTCCTTGCCTTGACAATACGATTTTTTAAAACATGTTTTTGGTTAAATGCCTTCAAAAAAGTATGTGATTAACACAAGCTTAAGCAATGTTCACATTTTAATCTACGACACAACAAACGCCAAACATATGCCGCCTTTAGCTTAGTGATGGTGACATGAAGTCATGTGACGTGATGTAGTTCGTTTATAGCCTATCGTTAGCTTTTTACTTCTGAAGATTGCATTAAGTCTTCAAAAGTCACACAAAATATGTTGAGTAATGATGATCACACTGAACAAAACGTGTAAAATGTCTTAACGTGTGTTTGCCACACAGCTTATTTTCTGAGAAAAGCAGTGTGATGCTAACTTCTGGTTCGACCTACACATTTACGTTAGCACTACCTTAAGTGTAATACCAATCTGTATCTCAACAGCCTCCATTTTGAAATAAAGTGCTTCACATACAGAAAAACCTATAAGCAGCAACAATAACAAAGGAAATATACAGTTTGTACAACGAAACACACCAATAAACAGAGATGCCATGTAGAACACGTTAAGAAAAGTTTAGTTTTAGAAGAGATTTAAAAGATTTGATTTAGCTACAGCCTAATACCCTCCCAAGTGGTTTAGTGGAGACGTTGGTGTTTCTCCATCTTGTGCTTTCTTTCTCTTGACTCAGACTCGACCCTGCAGAGCTCGGGTCTCCCTCTCTACTCGTGGTCCAGTCACCCCTGAAACTAGATTCCCTCTTCCATCATGCCTGAGGGAACAATTTAATTAAAAGCCAGCTCCGAGCAAAGGACACCCATCACCCTATTCTTGACGAGTCCACAGTCAACAAACATGGAGAGTGAATAAATCCTCCTGTGGACAATGTCCCTGCTCTGCTACACTAACTATAAATACACAGCGAGTGAACAGACGGTGGGGTAGTGACTTTAATTCTCCGGGTTAGGGGCAGGATTGAATATATTTTGGGCTTGGAGTTATTTTCATGAGAATGGTCCCGATGATTGACGTTATTTAATTGAATCCGGTCCCGGAAATCCTATCTGTTTTTCAATTTGGTACAACCTGAATGGGCTTCATTTTTATGCTCCATCTGGTAATATAATCCATTAATTTCTGCTATAATTACCTGTCAGCTGTTATTATCATGTTAACAATGTGTTTATCTCACAAAGAGCCAAACCTCACTTCCATTTGAACTCCATGTTTCCTCTGCTTCAATACACACTGCGTTCAACAGTTAAAGAGCGGCCTGGAGGTTTTTAGCTCCATAAAAGTGATTTTACTTTCACATCTTTTTGATTTAGTGAAAACATACCTGATTGCTGAGTTGTTTAAATAAGATTTTAACATTGAAGAGCATTTTATTCTACATTTCTTTGTAGATTAATCTCAACTTGAGGTCCCACGATGGGAAGCACATGGAGGAAGTTCACATCTGATGCCAGAAATCATCATTTAAAACAGACAGGGGTAAATATGCCAACAACAACCTGTTATTATTCTGACTTTTGCTGAAAGTGGATACAATACTATGAGACGAAAAAGTCAGTTGAATAACATTGAGATATTGAGTTTAGTAGATGTTAGAATAATAGAGCTTATCAATACAGCTTCTATTTATTACTAGCTATAATATAGACATCATCATTTTCATTTTAACTGGCTGAAGCCCAAATGTTATAAACTTTACTTCATTAGTCACCTTTTGGAAGCACGTTAATCCATTTTAATCTACCATCATGGCTGCCATTGTTTCAATTCATTTTGTCACAATGTAAAAATCAATTAGGCAACAATAAAACCTTTTAAATTAGTTTAATTTTTTGATTTATGCCAAAGACCGGCCCTGTCTACACATACCAGGAATTTGCTGGGTGTATATGGTGCACTCTCATTTGCACTATGTACATCATCTTCTTTTACATATATCCTGCTTACTTGAAGTACAGTAAACGGTTATTTTGTGGTTCTTTGTAATTATTGAGTGTTCTTGTATATTAATGTGTTATTTTATACCTGCGGGACAGTATTTGGATCTTTCTGTGTGTACAAACATATTTTGAGATGACAATAAAGTTGACTTTGACTTTGATATAAACACAGTTAAAGAAGATAAATTGTAAGAAAAACCACCAAAAAATTAAATCTATTATAAGAAAATGATAAAAAAAATGTTTTATCATAACATGAAAATACAGAAAACTATTTACTATTTACAAAAAGCTACGTAAAGTATACCATGACAAAATACTATACGTGCAGTATTGTTATGAAAAGTGGAAAGCTGTGCAGATATTAAGAGCGTGTGTACAAACGGAGGGGTCAATATAATTCAATATTAGATATACACACATACATTCATACACCAAACCCCCTTAGGATTGGGTCTGCCCTCCTCTGGTATTCACTGTTGCTCGTTCACCCGAACAGGACAGCCAGCGAGCGTTTAAACAGCTCATCATTTGTCAGAGGACCCAGGGGTAATGAACGGGGTGAATTGGATGTACTCTCTAATTATGGAAAGGACAAAAAGCCGGTCAGATTCTCTCGTCAAGGTCCTCCTCCTGCAGCTCCGTGGGAGGCAGCTCTCACTCATAAATCAGATCTGCGGAGGATTAGAGAGAACATAAAACAGAGAAATATAGCACCGTGCGGACCCCAGACAATCAACCATGTAACGGCAGACGACAGGAAATAAGTAGCAGGCCCTCCTTCCTGTTATAGGCATCGTAAACACTGTGGTGGCATCAAGTGAAGTACAATTACTCAAAGGGAATTGTAGAGATATTTCTACAGGACTTTACCTGAGTATTTTTTGGTTTTGCTGCCTAATACTTCTATACACTACATTTTGGAACCAATATTGTACTTTTTAAGGCACTACAAGTATTTAACACTCAACAATCTAATAGCTACTTTTTATGGTTGAACAAATAATATGCTTATACTGTATGTGATGATGATTGATGATGATGCAGTACTGTAATATTTAGCAACCAAGTATTTTATAGAGTATCTTAAATTGGCTCAACATAGCAAGCTACAACATTACTTTATAGATTTATATTATTAGCCTATAGAAAATATGAATTAACTAATAAATAGCAGTATAAAGCAATATTAAAGTAATTACAATTAGCTCTTTCTTTAGCTGTGATGAAACAATAATCATTATAAAAAGTAACTTTACAGCTTTAGATTCTTTATAGATTCAGATTAAAAGCAAATATAAATAAATAACACATAAAAGAAGATTACTATATAATTATAGGTCAAGATCCTGTCTGCTGCAGCACATGCGAAAAACATTACAGCATTGAAGCATGTCACAGTAGATGAGCTAAATACAAATATGAACCTGAAAAAAGCATAACATGTCCTCTTTAATGCATCAATAACCCTATCAAGTTATTAAACATATGATCATGAAATGAGCCATAACACACAACGAGTCCCTTTTACTTTTGGCACTTTAAGTATATTTGGATGTCAATACTTTTGTACTTTTACTCAAGATCTTAAACCACCAGACTCGGGGACAGTTTTTGAAAGAACATCCATAACATGCATCTGTCTGCATCTTACAAATTATTTATCATATTCCATTTACTTTTATATAGACTCTTCTGGCACTATTTCTATTCTATTTTATTTGTATTATTTGTTCTATGTCCTATATACAGTATGTTGCACTGTTGGAGGAGCCTGTGACCTACGTTTTTCATTGACATATCTACACTGTAGCTATGTACAAATGACAATAAAGCCTTGAAACTTGAAGTCAAGTTTTGAATGCAGCACTTCTACTTGTAACAGAGTATGTTTAGTAATGCTACTTTGACCTTACAATATCTCAGTACTTCTTCCACCACTGCCCATGCACATTCTCTTCTGCAGCGGCCATGTTTCACAGTGACCCAGTGGTGGTTCTAGACCAATTTTACTGGGGGAGCCAGGCTGGCTATTTCATGTGTTTAAAACCAAGGTAATGCTCTTTTCAAAAGCTAAAAAGACACCAGAGACTGCTTTGGATATTGTAACTGCGCAAGGAATAATACTTGAAGTGGTTGCCTGTTACAAATACCTTGGTATCTGGCTTGATGATTGTCTCACTTTTAAACTTCATGTCAATAACCTGCTTAAAAAGCTGAGGGTTAGACTAGGTTTCTTTTACAGGAACAAGTCCTGTTTCTCGCTTGAGGCCAGGAAAAGGCTAGTCACTGTGACCTTTTGACCTGTGCTAGACTATGGTGATCTGGTCTATATGAATGCACCTGCCCATTGCCTGAACAAGTTAGATGCCGCCTATCACAGCGCACTGAGATTTGTCACTAACTGTAAAGCACTTACTCATCACTGTACCCTGTATGCCAAGGCAGGTTTGCCATCACTTACTGTACGGAGGCTCAGTCATTGGTACACGTTTATTTATAAAGCTATGTTGGGTAAACTCCCGTATTATATCTGCTCTCTGATAACACAGAGAGTTGCAAGCAGCTATTGTCTGAGATCGCATGATGTAGTCTTGTTAGATGAGAGCGCAAGGACTGTCTTAGGTAAGACAGCTTTTATGTGTGCAGCGCCACTTGCTTGGAACAGTCTACAGCTACTGTAGAATTGAAACTGAGCAATCTCATTCCTCTGCATGTTTTTAAAGCTAGTCTAAGTGAAATGCTCTTTGAAACTATGGGTATTTGTAAATGTCGATAAGTATGTAAATGTAGCCTGTAAATATGTTGTGTGATGTCCTTTATTGTTTTATGTTGTTTTATGTTTCATATGGAACCTATTTGCTGCAGATCTCCCTTGAAAAAGAGATCTATGATCTCAAGGGACCAATCTGGTTAAATAAAGGTTTGAAATGAAGAGGGGCACAAAGACAAAGACAGTATAAAGTAATTGTGTAAAATAAAGATAAAATAATAATTGGTATTTGTTTTTGTAAAGTTATTTGTTTTAGTACATTTCAGTAACAGTCCGTTGTTTCAGTAGTTTTTTTTCATTTAGAGTATTTGTTTTAGTAACTAGTGACAATTTAATAAAAAAACATTATTTTCTTTTATATAAGGTAATGAACAGTTTAATCTCCACTGTACATCCAGGACTCTGATTTGATTTAGTTCCAATAAATCGTAATATTGTAACCTTTTTTTTGGAGGGGGGGGGCCCGTAACCCTGGTCAGTGTTACGGGGGCACTGACCCCTGTTGACCCTCCCCTAGAACCCCTAGACCCCCCCCCCCCCCACACATGGAGCCGGACCATCAAAGGCTTCTCTCTGAGCGCAGTGACCTCAGTGTTACGAGCAGCATTAACATCGATCAACACGCTGCTGCTGCTGCCGGCATGTTGCATGTTGATTGCATTTTAAATGTGTCTGACTGCTCAAGGATCGTCATGGCCGAGCCGCCCACACACTGATCCGTCTGGCCCCTCATGAATACTCTCAGTGAAGCTTGTTGTAAAACGACTTGAGTTAAAGTTCACTAAAACTGTTGTTATTTTAAGAGTTAGTGCACATTTCTCTTCCTGAATGCTTCCTCCTCCTCTCTTGAAAAGCAGAGAGATTACTCGAGCAGAATTACAAGCACAGACTTTTAACAGCACAAAACAAAATAGCTCTACTCTAACTTCTCTCTCTTCATAACAGTTGCTACAAACTCACACTGGATGTTTGATCCTTTTATCTTACAAAAGAGTCATGAATAATGCATAAACACTAGCATACCATTGAGTATACCATGTGAAGTATACCACAATAAACCCCTGCTAATCATCGAAATAGAAGCATTCAGTCGCATGTATTAGGCCACCTCGTGTTCATTTCCTATTGAAAATGTGTCCTCGTTTTCTAATTTTCTATTTATTTGTAACTCATGTTGAGGGACTGTAGCAGCAGTTTATAAAATCTCGATGAATATTAGTGCAGGTGTTTCCATGCATAAGTCCTGTTTACTGCTAAGGGCTTGTTGAACTTTTGGTACACTTTCCTACTTTTTTCAAAGAGGAAGTAAGTATGCACATATCAAATGCTCTCATTTAAAGCAAGAAATATGATCTAAGCTTCTTCACTCAGGGGTGTCAAACTCAATTTCATCGCGGGCCACATTAGCATTATGGTTGCACTCAAAGGGCCAGTTGTAACTTTAAGATTATATAAATATATAATATATATAAAATAATGTATTATATTACATTATTGCCTCTGCATTGGATTATTATCGGATAGGGTAATTAATAACTTCATAATTAACTACGTCTGAAAGCAGAAGTCTAGGGCAAATAATTGCAAGTCTCTTCAGTGCGCATGTCACAAAATGAGATGCATTGTGGGACATGTAGTTTATTGGCAACGTGCTTCTGTAAAGCGGCATGTAACCATAATAAACGTATCATATTCTTTGCAAGCTCTTGCGGGCCACATAAAATGAAGTCGCGGGCCAGATTTGGCCCCCGGGCCTTGAGTTTGACACCCCTACTCTACAGGGTAAAACACAACTGCAGTGAAAACGGCCATAAACTTAATGCATGCAGTGAACAGTGGTGGATTATAACTACACTAACGTACACATTTCAGGTACTTGTACTTAACTTAAGTATGTTGGTTTTAATGCAACATCATACTTCTACTCTTCTTTATTTATATGACTTTAGTTACTCTACAGATTTTGTAATTCCTTCCTGTCCACCGAAAACGATGTATCTCAAGAGGTGTTAAATGTTGAACGTTCGTCATAAACCGAACAATTAAATGTTTCTTTCTGTGTCGAAAACATAATTTTACTTCTTAAGCTAAATAAACAGTTTTAAACCCCTCGAGTATAAGCAGGAAATGCATTGTCACAAAGCTGAAAACAGAGCTGTTTATCAGAGCTTGTGAAAAGTTGACTTTTTAGAGATAAGTGGGTCTCAGAGGATGTGGGCGAAAAAACTCATGATTATCTTTTAGAATATGATGCATTGCTGATGATAAAACTACCCAACACTATTAAAGCACAACCTTAAACATTGAAACCAAGAAAATGCAACATGAATGCAGCATCAGGAAACATTTAAAACTAGCCATTAATACAGGGGTGTCAAACTCAAATACACAGTGCCAAAATAAAAAAATCGGTACTAGTCGAGGGCCGGACTGGTTCAATGTTTATATAATAAACGTATCATATTCTTTCCAAGCTCTTGCGGGCCACATAAAATGAAGTCGCGGGCCGGATTTGGCCCCCGGGCCTTGAGTTTGACACCCCTACTCTACAGGGTAAAACACAACTGCAGTGAAAACGGCCATAAACTGAATGCATGCAGTGAACAGTGGTGGAATATAACTACACTAACGTACACATTTCAGGTACTTGTACTTAACTTATGTAGTGGAAAACTTTATAACAGTGTATACTTATAAACTTTATATGTAATGGCAAACTCTATATGTAGTGTAAACTTTAAATGATGCGCAAACTAACTTTATGTGTTACCTAATATGGTAAAATGCTATGCAGTTGTCCCATGAGGAGGTATTTTAATCCATGCCCTCTGTTCAACATATAACTAGCCTTAAGGATGTCTGGGGGTGAAACAGGGTCGTAAGCAAAAGTGAAGAAGTGTCTCAAACAAGTTCCTGTGTTTGTTTCCCCTGTCTTGCAATGAATTCCTCATTCCTTGTTTATATCTGTTTTGACCTCTCTATGACTTCCTGCTGTCCTCATTTCACCTGGCTTTAACACATTGGGGGTTAAAGTTTCAACACTTCCATCTGTCTTTACCCAGTTCCTGTTTTACTAAGTTCCTGATTTACTACATTGCCCATAGGTGGCTTCTGTTCCTCTGGGATGTGGGCTTTAGCTTATCTGCCCATCCAGCCCCCCCAGAGTGACAGGTCACGAGTTATTGTTGAACTGTGGACTGACAAAGATGCTATAAAACCTATGCGCAATTCTCTCTCTGTGCGCACTCTTTCAGAATACTCTGTACTCCGTAAGACCTGTGCCTTATTTGAAGCTTCAAATAAAGATCCAGAAAGACAACTCTGTTTCCACCATTTTATTGATTGATCATTCTGATTGTATATCTCCTGAGTATTGACTAGGTCTAAGATTTCCAAAACACTTAAGTATGTTGGTTTTAATGCAACATCATACTTCTACTCTTCTTTATTTATATTACTTTAGTTACTCTACAGATTTTGTAATTCCTTCCTGTCCACCGAAAACGATGTATGTCAAGAGGTGTTAAATGTTGAACGTTCGTCATAAACCGAACAATTAAATGTTTCTTTCTGTGTCGAGAACATAATTTTACTTCTTAAGCTAAATAAACAGTTTTAAACCCCTCGAGTATAAGCAGGAAATGCATTGTCACAAAGCTGAAAACAGAGCTGTTTATCAGAGCTTGTGAAAAGTTGACTTTTTAGAGATAAGTGGGTCTCAGAGGATGTGTGCTGATGATAAAACTACCCAACAATATTAAAGCACAACCTTAAACATTGAAACCAAGAAAATGCAACATGAATGCAGCATCAGGAAACATTTAAAACTAGCCATTAATACAGGGGTGTCAAACTCAAATACACAGTGGGCCAAAATAAAAAAATCGGTACTAGTCGAGGGCCGGACTGGTTCAATGTTTATTGCAAAACGTATTGAAATGAACTTATTGCACATATTAAACCTGGAACTAACAAAGCTTAAATGATTGCCCATAAAAACAACGTTAAATAATCAGTTGCATTCATTTCTTATGGCTCTATCTGCAGCTTTTCCGGAGTCATTTCTTATGATTACATTTTTCCACAGGCCAACAACAGCTTCAACAAAACTATTTCCCTCAAAGAACAAACCAAACATGCCCTGTTGTCGTGAGAGAAAAAGTGCAGAAGGAAACATCCATTGAAACTCAGTTTGCTCTGTGATGCTAGTTCAAGCCAGATACTTGGCATCTCATCTTGGGTGCAAGTTCATCAATGTTTGGGGTCAGGCTCCGAAATTAATTCCACCAAGGGCCTGATTTGGCCCCGGGCCTTGAGTTTGACACATGTGCATTAATACATAAAATGCTCTTACCAAAAAATGGAAAGGAATTGGGTTTCTATTTCTGTCGCAGGCGGGACTGTGATCCACACTCTGTGCCACCATTGTGCATCACCAGTCGTTCAACACTTTATAGCCTGGCAGCTGTGAAAATACTGTACCATAGCGATGTTTGTTGTTTATGTTCATTATAATATATCTGAGTCCTTAATGATCATTTTGTGGTACTGGGCTTTTAGGTAGGCCTGAAAAGACTGAAAGTGATGCCAAGTGATGCATCTTTATCACTAGATTAATCAACTTTTAGAGTTAGTGCTAATGCTGGAAAAGAGCTGGTAACACTGGGCCTGGTTTTCCAGTAAGATCATTTTAAAAATCAACCTTACTCTTGCTAGCTTCCCAATGTTACATTCCCAAGCTTTAAGTAAATCCTGCTCAATTTTATTTTACTTGATTACAATTTTTAAAGAGGACATATTATGCTTGAGTTTGAGGTTGATATTTGTATTCTGTGTGACATGTCTCAATGCTTTAATGTTCTAAAAAAGCTCTTTATTTTGCTCATACTGCCTGTGCTGCAGCACCTCTTTTCACCCTCTGTCTGAAACCAGAGCCCAGTCTGCTCTGATTGGTTAGTTGGCCGGCTCTGTTGTGATTGGTCAACCGCTTAGAGATGTCTCACCCCTTAGCCTATCATGTACAACAGGGGGGGCGGACTCTCATCCAGCCCAGCCCACGTGAATTGTAAACGGGGGGGGGGGTGCTAGTGAACTGTCAACGGGAACCTGTCAGCGTGACTTCATTGATGCCGTTTGAAAAAAGCGAACCGACCCGACCGTTCGGTCATTCTACAGATGGCCAAAGTATCGAAGTGGGCCGATCGGAGTGGGCCGAGTGGCCCTCCGGCCCACGCACAGCACACTCCCGGTATTCCCAATGGCCAGTCCGACCCTGACGTACAATGTGTTGGAGCGCTAGCTAATAGAAGCATAGGTGTTACAGTGTGATGTCATAATGTTGCAGACGTAAACAAAGGAGTCCAATGGATGCGATTCAGGCAAGAGGGGGGGGGGGGGGGGGGGGGGGAGTGTGTGAGAGAGAAGGGTTTTTTAGCCTTTACAGACCATTTACATGCACACAAACCAATACATCACACTACAGGAAATGGAAAACCACAAAAAAGCATAATAGGGCCTCTTTAAGTGCAGGATTTTTTTTCTCGTAGTGACAGTTTTTTCATATGTGGTATTACCAATTATATAAAGGGTCCGAATACCTCCCATACTGTGCACAAACACATGAAGACTTTTGACAGTTATCTCTAAAATGTTTTTGCCAAATTCCTTGAATATCCCCATTTAAACGCAGAGATCCACATGCCCTCTCCCTGCCCTCAGTAAAAGCACACTTCAAAGACGGCCTCTCTTTGAAACTGTTTTTCTGATGTGCTGCGTTTGTTGTTGTTATTGTTGTTGTGTTTCAGCACATTATTCCCCCATGACAACGATGGCAACACTGATGGGGATTACTGCTTCTGGGAAGTCGCTCATGCATCTCCCGTGAGGGCCTAATTTTTTTTAAGCAGATTATACAGAGTCCCAGGCAGATGTGGGTGAAACATGCAGCAGCTCCACAGCTTTAATGCATTGTTATGTGTGGGTTTAACTGTCCATTGTGGATTAATGTGCAGTCATGGCGACACAGGGAGATACGTGGAGATGAGGTCATTATATAAACTATTTAAAGAATTAATCTGTAGACATTTCATGTTTCTTTTAGGGATACAGCTATTTCTGTGGGCCATATAGATCCATTGTTGTCGCACTGGGTGACATGTTCCTTCCTTTCAAAGTCAATCCTACATAGTATCCCTGACAATGACATCTAGTTTGAACAAATCTGTACCTAATACCCCACAACATTCATTAAAGGAAGTAGTGGCTCTTCAAACACTGTACTTGTAATCAGGGATTTAGCAGAATTAACCACTATCATTGTTCCTGTCCAGCAATGCAGTTGACGTGCACTGTTTTGGTAACGTAAATAACCACGAGTGCATCAAATGCATATCGTTTTTTAACATTGGCTATGATAACTTAAGTAACCAGCTGTTTAAGGGAATCATTAGCATCTGTATAAAAATTGACTAATAATATATTTGTATGCATTTTTTGTGGCCACTTGGGGTCAGCAGAAACAGCTTTAATCACCACACTGGCACATTATCACATTATAAAGTTGAAAGGGGAAAGGTGTTAGCGGAAAAGTTGCTTTTTTAAATATCCAACAGGTAAAGAGCAACATTAGCCTTTAGTTTCACTCATGTTTTCCTCTACGATCGAGATATATATTCCCAAAATACATGCTTTAATATCATCTCTTTAAAAAAAAGATACATTTTCTGTATTTCTGCCTGAGTGAAAATTCCCTCTCCTCTCTACATGTTGTACAACTGCAGCAACAAGACTTCAAACTAAATCTACGATGATCTAAGACCTGACTGTATTTCTTTTACCTTATCGATTTTAAATCATCATTTTTGAACATTTCTTTGATCACCTTTCAAGTCTTCTGCTGAACATATAGCAAACATCTCAAATTAAATCCTATCAGTGTTTTAAAAACATGGTTTTACATTATTTTTCTTCTTCTCTCAGTTTCTTAGTGGTAACTATTTAACTCTATTATACGTACCAACCTTTTACATCTATATGTATATAATGTACGTACATGTATACTATACTGCATGTGCATATTTGGTCGTGCACTGAATGTATACATATCTACACATGCATGCATATTTGTATATCTATATGTGCACATATGGGAAGTGTTACACAGTGGGCTTCTGCTCAACAGGAATATGCATACATCAACACTAAAACAGGAGCAGTGAAAATTCAGCACCAGGCTGCATGCTGCGATAATGTTGATGTACAGTGAACATGATTAGGTGTACTTATATTTCAATACTGACATCCAAGCAAACTGATTTATAATAGCACTTAACATTAAATAAGAAAGAAACAAGAGAATAAGGTGTGCAATGCACTGAATAAAGAGAAAACTGGATAGATAGATAGATGGATAGATAGATAGATAGATAGATAGATAGATAGACTAGTATATTATAGGTTACTATGTTTATTGTTAATTAAAGTGGGAAGTTAAATGTGTAACTCCTTGCATACAGTAAGGTTCGTTATGTGTTAGTAGATATACGTGGCATAAATACTAAGATAAAGTTAAAATACCTCAAATGAGTTGAGAACTGCAGTACTTGTACAATACAAAACAAGTAGCCTACAAATACCTCTCTGATTAACAATGACTCAGTGTTGGTTGCTCTCCAAGATATCATCGCAGCTGTTTGACTTCTCTTGCATTCATAATCCCCCTCATACTCAGTGCAGCGGAAGAAGGAGATGACACGGAGTGGGTTCACTGTACTCCAGAGTAATCCGAGTAGAGATTTCCATCAAATACTGCTCAGCAGGAAATAACCATTAAACAAAACGGCCTTATCACCCTCTCGCAGGTAGTCTCTTTAATTAACTGCGCCTATACTCTCCCAGCCGCTGTAACTCGGGGGGCTTTAAGACCCGGCAGAGGTGCCACAGTGAACATCTGTCGCCTCGTCTCCTCACTATGAATGCGCTGAGCTCCGGTCTGGAGACAGTCAGCGGCGGCAGGAGGAGAGGAGAGGAACCGGGACGAGAGCAGATGGACGATGAGAGAAAGTAGAGCCGGACGCACTGAGCTGCAGGGATAAGACGGAGCTCCGCAAAATGAAGACACCTATGGTAAAGCTTTCTGCCATGCAACTGTTTGGGCTTTTTACACCCAGCATTGTTCAGTGAAGTGCGCTCCGATCGCCATAACGCGGCTGTGTGCACTCTGTCGGATCAAAAGATTAGGATCTGAACAATGGTGATCCAGCTGTGCGCTCTGTGCCACTAAACTCCGGATTTTTCCTAAAAACACTAGACAGCATGAGGGGGTTTTCCGGGTTTTAATGCAGATGCATTCATCTTAAAAGTGATTTTTGTATTCTCTTTCATATGTATTGTCCTAATGCACGCTGTGAAATAAAAAAAGATGCACATTATCAAAACAAAAACCTGCTTATGGGCATGTGGGATTTCTGTATGCACCCTTTGACTTACAACGTCAATGTATGTTATTAACTTATTTTTTTTAACTTTATGGCTTATTGTAAATTCCCGTGCAGATGTCTGTGCATTACAATTCATGCATGCAAACTAAGTAAAGATTTTCATTAACAACCTGACATCTTGTCATGTCATGATTCTGACTGTGCCCTTAAGTTACATTTTTCGATAAAAGCTGTTTTTATAAGTTGTGTTCACACGTGACACGACTTCCAGGAAGTTGTGTTAGTGTTGACAGTGAGGCAGGAAGATGAGGAAGATGAGGGTGCAGGAGCAGTTTACAGTTTACAGTCAGTCCGCTGCAACAGGAATAATCTGTATCTGTTTGTGTCTTTGCCTCAGCGCCATGGGATAGCTGTGGTCCTCGTGCTCCTCCTGTGCGCGAGCTTGTTCCTAGTGTACAACGGAAGCTTCAACGGCACTTCTTCCAGGGACGCTAACGACACCCACACACACACCCACACACACACCCGGCAGAATGAGCAGCTGCGTCGGCCCACTGAAGCACCCCCCAGGGCCAGGCCTCACCCCCCCATCCTCCAGGGATACAGTGGCATCATCGACCATAAGGTAAACAAGTGTGTGTGTGTGCGTGTGTGTGCGTGTGTGTGTGTGTGTGTGTGTGTGTGTGTGTGTGTGTGTGTGTGTGTGTGTGTGTGGTGTGTGTGTGTGTGTGTGTGTGTGTGTGTGTGCAGAGGTGGACAAAGAATTCAGATTATTTACTTGAGTAAAAGTACCATACTGTAAAAGTTCTGCAGCAAGAATCTTAATTAAGTAAAATTAATGTACTTAAAGTTTTAGTAGTACGCATTTTCATTGCTGAAGAAATTCTGCCACTTAATTTTCTGTTGACCCACCCATGTTTCCTATATTGTGTGTCAAAATCTGAATTTATAAAGTAGCTGGTATGTAAAATAAATGTAGTGGAGTAAAAAGTACAACATTGACCTCCAAATTGTAGTAGAGTAGAAGTATAAAGTTGTATAAAATGAAAATACTTGGTCAAAGTACCTCAAATGTGTACTGTGTGTGTGTGTGTGTGTGTGTGTGTGTGTGTGTGTGTGTGTGTGTGTGTGTGTGTGTGTGTGTGTGTGTGTGTGTGTGTGTGTGTGTGTGTGTGTGTGTGTGTGTGTGTGTGTGTGTGTGTGTGTGTGTGTGTGTGTGTGTGTGTGTGTGTGTGTGTGTGTGGCTCTCATAATGCATGGAGAGGGTGGATGATTGGCTTCAAAAGTTTGGATAATGCGCTGCGAAATGGGCACCAAAGTGAAGCCAGTGTCTCCCTTAAGATGCCCATTTGTGCACTGCATCTCCATTTCTTATTACCTGTAACACACACACACACACACACACACACACACACACACACACACACACACACACCCTTCCCCCTGTCTAATGGCCAGCAGTCATCAATCCGCACAGCTCTTTAGAGAAAGAACGCATCACCCTTCTGTCATTTATCACAATTTTCTCCAGCACAGTGTAGCGCCACACTCAATACCCACCTGTCGTTACTAATAACAGCTTAGGCTACAAATGAAATTCTTGGCTGCATTCTTGCTCTCTAATTGGTAAACCCAGGAGACCTTCAGCTAGGTGAACCCTGACGTCACAGCAGGAGTGTGTATTGACTTCCATCTATTTACCAAGCCAGGAGAAAACAATCAATGTGAGTACCGAGGAGCGAAGCCGCTGCAAGTTAAGCAGACCTAATCACCTTGTAAAGGCTTTCTCTTTTTTAGGCAACATACAAGGCAGCTTCTCTGCAGGCAATTTGGTTGATGGTGGGCGGTGTGCAACTCTGAGAGTAATGATCTATGCAACTGTTCTCTAACCCGTTTGGATTTAAGATGCTAGATTTAGAGAATGGAACGTTTTGACAATAGATCCAATGAAAAACCCGCAGAAATCGTTTTTGTCTCTCTGTAATCATGTTGTGTCTCTGTAATTGTTTTTGTAGATGTTTCATATCTCTCTGTAGTCTTTTGGCATCTTTTATGGAGTTTTTGTGCCTTTCTTTGTAGTTTTATTTGCATGATTGTATTCAAATTGGGGCTCTTTGTTAGATATTGTTTTCAGCTAATTTCTATGTGTTTTCTTGCAAAATGCCTTTTGTGGTTGGAACTACAACAGAGCCTTATGCCAGGTGTTTGATGTCTATACGGATGTGGGCAGATTTTGTCACGGTGATAGAGGTGCAACAGTGCAAGACGACCCAGACACTAAACTTTACAGGTGTGTAGTTGATAACAAAATGAAGATCATGCAGCCTGACAGGGGTGGCAGAAGGGAACACTTTATCTCCCTGCTTTACTCTTCTGACATGATTTATTGTCATGGCTCGAGTGATCCCATTACAACATGGTCTCTAGTTGTATTTGTTTTCCCTCCCTGTAGAAGTTTGTGTGTCTTTGTTGTCGATTTGATTGACTTTCCACCGATAAAGGTTAATAGTCACTTCGACCAGAGCCCTGAGGGCCTGGAGTATCTCTCCGTGGCAGGATGGATGACACTTTGAGTGACAGAGCTAATTAGTGTTGCCATCTTTCTCTAAAGAAAATGATAAGTTGGCTGCTGCAAAACTGCTTTAATTCATCAGATTGATGTCGCAGGTTGATTTGCATATGAGTAATTTCACAGCCTCCCCTCTGCTCTCAGAAGAGGCTGTTGCTTTGACAAATAGGCAGCGTGTACATGTATCAGCTGGACAGATTTGGAAGTAAACACATTGTTCGTAAATGTCAGAAAATGTAGCCTGGTAGGGAAATGAACTTTTGCTAAATCAAACACCAGGGGCTCTGAAGAGTCACTTAATCTTGTGAAAAAGCACTGCAGGTTGGCAACAGAAGGTAGAACTATTATTCATTCAAATAAATCCCATTGGTGCGGAAACCAACAAGTGCAGAAGCCTCTAATTTCGATGGCTGTGAAAGGTTCAGCTGGCAGAGTTTTCTCAGGAGAAATGCTGCTCGTCTGTCTACTTAAAATTCCCCTTTGAGTCACTCGGCTCTACAGGGAGTGCACGCTGGTGATGGTGTGAACCGTGAATTCACAGTTCACTTTATGTATGACATACTGTGCCCAACTGCATGTAGTCATGGTGACTTAATATCTATGTGAGCAGAATGAGGCAACCATTTTCAACCTATTTCTAAGGAACCTTTTCAAAGGGTTTCAAATATACATGTATAGAATTGTATTAATGGGATTCATTCTCCTGTGACTCAGTGATGATTATTAAATCTCTATATGACTGTCTGTCTGGGTGTCCAAAGATTACAGGAAGCATCTCTCTGTATGTCTAAATGTAATGGAACGTATTTTCGTCTTTGTAAGCTTTACAAAAGTTCGTTAATGGATACTGAAAGAAAAGGAAGCCTGAAAAATATTTAAGGTTGTCTGTTCACGCTTGCAAATGTGACAAAAAAAAACAGAACAAATGCTGTTTGTGAGCTCCCTATTTCAGAACTTTGACCTCCTCACATAATGACCAAAATATATAATTTTCTTACGCGCATTTCAGCCTTTATATCGAGGACGTTGTGTTTCATGGTTGGTGCTTTGAGCCAAAGATAAATAAGCACCACGACTGTATTTAATTCTGTCTTACTTTAGTAGTTAAGTTTGGGCATAAAGCTGTGAAGGTTACTTTCAGTTTTTGAACGGCCATGAACGTCTACATGGGCCGCCTCTCATGCAGCATGACATTTATCACCATGCCAACAATGATGTGTGCGCATGGCTCCTCGGGCAGATATCCAATGGAGTTGAAAGGGGACATATTATACTTATTTTCAGGTTCATGTTTGTATTTTGTACTGTTCAAAAAGGTCTGTTGTGATTGGGGTGGAGTGGGAAAGAAACTCCCTCTGGATGGAACTGCGAGATTTTAGCCTTAGCAGACCATTCACATCCTATAACACACTACAGGAAAGGGAAAACCCCAAAAAGTAGAGTAGGGCCTCTTGAAGCAAAAAATACATGAACCTCAGCTGTCTGTTTCTGCGTCCGTTGGTAAGGATATCTGCTCTATATGGTCCTGGAAAGACATTTTGTTTCATTGAATGGACAATTCTGAATAACATTTCACAGGCATTCATCTTTTGCTTCTACATTATTGGGTTAAAGCTGATGTTTTTGCACAGCCTGTTTGTCCCTAAGGACTCAAACTGTGTTTAGTTCAGTTACTTCCTTAAGATCGTAGTACTTTAACTTGTTTTTAGAATCTTCATTAAAGTGTGTAAACTTTTTAATGTTGTGACTCTGTTTATAAGTGGGATGTGGATGATGGGCATGCTGTGAGACAGGACATTCAAATCCAGTTAATATTTGTTGTGGTCAATATGCCAGAGGCTGTATTAGTGTTTGGTCTTGAATTCAAAATTAATATAATGAGTTCTGACAGAATTTGCGCGGTGCACATATAAAACGAGTCATTCATATTTAAGCTAAGGGGACACGCTGCAGCATCTTCTTTTCTCAAGGCCTGAAATGCCAATATTCAGTGACAGTGTTGGTTTTGATTTGATGAGGATTTGTCTGTAATGCGTCAGTAAACCCAGCTTTGGATGGGAATTGATTTTCCCGCTCTGACGGGAGCAGCCGAGCATCCTAAGTAAACCGCCAATTTATTTTTTTCTCTTGGCAGTAAACTTATTGACATTTTAGCGACAAGGGACATCAATTAGGGCCAAGGCTCCACTGAACATCATTCATGCTTTTTTCCAAAGCTGCTATTATATCACCCTTCACATTGTTCCACTGCAAGCTGCAATCAATACTCTGATTCAAATGCACTCAGCGACTACAGCATGTGGAAGTGCAAAACACAGGCCAACCTTCAAACACATTATGTTCAGTTTTTCGAGACATTTTGTTCTGCCGGCGGTTTGACTTCACAGATGAGCTCTCTCTGTACATATGGAGAATTGAAGAAATTATTGACCTTGTCTCACATTAGTTCTTCCGCACTGCTGAATGAGCGGTGTTTGGAAAAACTCCTCTGACATGAACATTTGTCTTCTTCATCTTTGCTTGCTGACCTCTTTGCCATATTGATCTCTCCAAGATATCAGGAGGCGTGCGCTCGGGGCATAGCCAGCCAGCCTTTGACCATTTCACTTTATCTTCCACCAGAGTATTAAACTCATCACAACCCTGAGAAAACACAACTTGAAGCCTTTAAGTTTTCTGTACACTTTCTTGCCACGATTTCTAAACATTTGAAGAACATTGCAAATCTTTCTTTTTCGGGTTATGAATCGATACTTCCATCCATCCATCCATCCATCTTCACCCGCTTATCCGTGGTCGGGTCGCGGAGGTATCAGTTCCAGCAGAGAGCCCCAAACGTTCCTTTCCCTGGCCACATCAACCAGCTCTGACTGGGGGATCCCAAGGCGCTCCCAGGCCAGCGAAGAGATATAATCCCTCCACCTGGTCCTAGGTCTACCCCTCGGTCTCCTCCCAGCTGGACGTACCTGGAACACCTCACTAGGAGGCGCCCAGGTGGCATCCTTACTAGGTGCCCGAACCAACTCAACTGAACCGATACTTATGAAAGATATTTGTTTGTATCTTACAGACACTATTTATGCAACAGAAATCCATTAAAACCCTGTGGACCAGTATGTTTTAATGCTGATGCGATTTAGTGTCATTGGTTGGCAGACCGTTTGCATTGAGGATAGGGACGGAAGGAATAAGGAAGCAAAGAAAGGAAGTTGGGATGGAAATAAGAAGGAAATGACTCTCTTGAAGACTAAGGTCCAACAGAACAAGAGAAGAAGACAAAAGTAGGAAAGGGTGGAGATTGATAAAAGAGAATATAGGAGCCGGGAAAGGTTCAGCCTACGAGAAAAAGACAAGTGAGTGAAGGAGGCAGAAACCAAGAGCGAACGATAGAAAGATCCCGAGGGGTTTCCTTTCTTCTAGCAGTATCTTACATTTTATTCAGTCAGTGAGGAGGAGGAGGAGGAGGAGGAGGAGGAGAAGGAGGAGGAGGAGGACAGGAAACCAGTCTTGCCCGTCTCTTGTGGGAGATGGAAGCACGAGGCAGCGTTACGCCTCCCTCTGATTGCCTCTCTGACACCACTATCATGCAGATTCCCTAACTGATATCCTGTCAGACAGGGGAGAAGTGATGGAGGAGATTCTGGTGCAGACGAGGAGTCTTATCAAACACGAGGGACGCCCTGATGTCACGGGGGAACAGGGAGAACCAGGCCGACTCTTCCTGCTCACAAGACAAAGAGTCTGCTTAATAGAGTACCCGGAAGATTTATCGCACTCCTCTAACAATGTCACGATCGCGATGGATAGTTAAAACAAGACGATAACGCTTTTCTCTTTTTGTTCCAAGTCTTCCATATTGTCAATTCTTACATGCGGATGTAAAGCAAGTAGGTTTACCATCTTCAAAATCTTGAACTGGTTTTTGATCCAATCGTAAATATTGAAATGTTGACCTTTTGATCAGAGTGCTAGATGGCAAGTTAAAGAAATTAGCCAAGTCATTGAAACGAGTCCTAATGGGGGACATGAATATATCTGTGCAAAATGTTATGACTATTCATCTGTGATATATTTTACACAAAACCAAATTGAGAAGTCCGTGGATCAGGAATGTCTTTAGGACTTATCCTGTGAGGACGGTGAAAGCTTGAACCAAATTTCAAATGTCAAACTCGTTATACAGTATATTAGATTTTTCAACAAACATGTGAAATGCGTGAAACGTGCTGATAAAAAAATCGAATTAATCACCAAAAAAGTATGATTTATACTCTGGGAACAATTAATGTTTCCCCTACATTTCAGTGACAATCCATCCAATAGTTTTTGAGATATTGCCGTAAAAAGTGGTCCAGCTCCAGGAGATTGGAGCCAATGCGACAAAAAAGATTTACAAAGCAGGTTTTTCTGCCCAAACCGTCTTTTACGACCTGCTTCACTCTGAGCCAACGGAGAACAAAGCCATCTGTGCCAATGAAGACATGACAAGGCATCCCTCTCCCGACCACTGCTTTACTGACAGCTGGAGGAGTGAGATGTTCAATATTTCATCTCAGGCATCTTCTGTTTTCTCCAAGCAACAAAGTCATTTTTCACCGTTCATTAGGATCTTCCTGTGCAATGTGCCAGCTGGATAGCGAAACAGAAAACTCCCCAATTAGGCTGTTATGGCCAAGGACTCCTTTATGCAAACTAACCGTGTGTGTGTGTGTGTGTGTGTGTGTGTGTGTGTGTGTGTGTGTGTGTGTGTGTGTGTGTGTGTGTGTGTGTGTGTGTGTGTGTGTGTGTGTGTGTGTGTGTGTGTGTGTGTGTGTGTGTGTGTGTGTGTGTGTGTGTGTGTGTGTGTGTGTGTGTGTGTGTGTGTGTGTGTGTGTGTGTGTGTGTGTGTGTGTGTGTGTGTGTGTGTGTGTGTGTGTGTGTGTGTGTGTGTGTGTGTGTGTGTGTGTGTGTGTGTGTGTGTGTGTGTGTGTGTGTGTGTGTGTGTGTGTGTGTGTGTGTGTGTGTGTGTGTGTGTGTGTGTGTGTGTGTGTGCGTGCATGTGTATGTGTATGTGTGTGTGTGTACATTAGCAGCCAGATAACCAATATTTTTATGCAGAGACTTTGTTAGAATAATAAAAATGCTCCGTTGCGACTGAAGAGAAGAGAGTAGTGATTTCTCTCTACTACAGAGCTCCCAATTGGGCCACAGTCTTGGATTTAAACTTATCTCCAGTGCATTCTGCTCCCGCTAAACATAACAAGGCTTCAGGGTCTTTCCAATGCAGGCTTGGAAAGCAATTATGAATGAAGAGTGGGAGGGTGGAGGGGGTGGGCACGTCTCGATAAGCATTCCCTCGACGGAGTAATCTCACACTTGATGCCTTTTGGCATTCTGTGGTTTGGGAGTCGCTGGTGAAGTCGTACATTTTTCAACATAAAAGAAGTGGAGGGAGATTTCCTGAGACGTGTGTCATGAGCTGAATGGTGATTTCATGCTTCTGCTTGTTTTAACCTTTGGTGCTTGTAAGCGGCGGCCTGTGGGGTTCTCTCCTCATTTGGCCCCTGAGAGACCTGTAAAGGATCTGAAAAGGTTAAACTATGATAAATGGATGATACCTTTTGGCACAACATCAGGAGAGAGATGATGAGCCGCCGCTGGCTTCTGCATCGTTGAGGGCAAATGCAAAGAGACGGCTGGCAGGAAGCTCGGCAATAAAACCCAATTTCTTTGCTTTTCCTTCCTCTGGCTCCCCAGACCTACGACAGGCTACATTACTCAGCTGTTTAGACGTGATTAATGAGCGTGTCCTCCATGGTGGGGGAGAGGGATGATCAAACTCTTACTTGTATTTTGGCGTAATCGCTTTCTGTATGCCGTGAGCGTCCCCCAAAACTCCCCAGATTAGAACCATATTGGATACCAAGGTCATTCATTACGGAGGCCTGGGGCTTGTTGGTTGGTTTCTTTGCCAACAAATGGAGCATAGGAGCTGTGTTAAGAGGTTGGAAAAGTTTTTGTAAAACAAGAAACCACGCAGGAAACATGAAAAGAAAGAAGTAGCGTTGAAGTGTTTTGCTGATGTGACATTAAGTCATTGCACCCCGATGTCTGCCTTCAATAGAAACAGTCCCAATTACAGGGAAGACTTTGATATACATCCCCCCCTTCATTGAGGAGATCCTGTCATGGTTACTCATTGAAGATATTTTGGTCTCCAGTGGTGTCGGAGTAAGCATTTTTTTCCTGGACGTTATACAAAGCTTCTTCCGCCTCCACTTCCTCCCTCACTGCTCGAGGGACTCCACATTAATTCAAGTTACATCAACAGCAGGGTCTTTCACGGGACCACGACTCTCTATAGTGTAAAACAGATACCGTAAATACTCCTTATTCTCTCTCAGAGCTATTTCAGCTGATGCATCGTCCCCTGCACTGGAAAAGGTCACATTTGACAAACAAACGGCAACATATTCAAGAAAGAAATCAGAATAAATGAGTGTAAAGCAAATGCAGATGCATGCACAGAAAGAAAAAAGAGGCTCGCTGGATGGTTTAATGAGTATGAAAATGAGTTTGCGATTCATATGCTGTGGCCTTCAAAGTCACCAGATCTCAACCCAGTTGAACACCCATGGGAGATTATAGCGTGACATGTTGCTCTGCATCAAAATGTTTTGCAGGAAGTGTTCCTCCAGTTAGCTTCAGAGACTCTAGTGAAATAATGTCAGTAAGGAGCGGTAGAGACACATTTGCAAATGTGCAGTAATACATAAATGTACAGACAAAAGATGCCCTTTTTTCAGGAAGCCTCTTGCAGACACTGTAATCATGTCAGCTAAGGTGCACTGCAATCAGCCATTGTTCTCACCATTGAAAGAGAAAGGTGCTCCAGCATTTAATAAAGGTGAACCCCTCTGTTGCTGAGTTTTATGGTTATGTAAAGATGAGACGATAGTGTTAGTGAAAGCCTGTAAAGAAATGCAAAACTTCTTGTCTCGCCTGTAGTCCGTTAATAAGAGTTATTATCCATCCATCCATCCATCCATCCATCCATCCATCCATCCATCCATCCATCCATCCATCCATCCATCCATCCATCCATAGGTGCCCGAACCACCTCAACTGGCTCCTTTTGACGCGAAGGAGGAGCGGTTCAACTCCGAGTCCCCCCCGGATGACTGAACTTCTCACCTCATCCCTAAGGGAGACGCCAGCCACCCTGCGGAGAAAACCCATCTCGGCCGCTTGTATCCGCGATCTCGTTCTTTCGGTCATGACCCATCCTTCATGACCATAGGTGAGGGTAGGAACGAAGATGTCCCGGTAGACAGAGAGCTTTGCCTTCTGGCTCAGCTCTCTTTTCGTCACAACGGTGCGGTAACGCGACTGCAGTACCGCTCCCGCTGCTCCGATTCTCCGGCCCATCTCACGCTCCATTGTTCCCTCACTCGAGAACAAGACCCAGAGATACTTGAACTCCTTCACTTGGGGTAAGGACTCATTCCCTACTTGGAGTTATTATCCAAAATGGTTTTGTTATGCTAAACTTCACAAGTTATTCCTCTTCTAGTGTTTTTGTGAATTACCACTGCACTCTGCTCACTATGTAAGCTAATGTTAGGAATCCATATGTTGTTTTTGTTGTGAGGCACTTCCATACTATAACCTGCAATATTGGATATATCGGAGCCTTCAGAAGAATCCTTGTAAATGTGTGTTGGATGTTGACATTCACACTGTTTACAAGTCCATATCTCGTAATAACGATAACTCTGATATGACTTGATGGCAGAATAAAACACTTTCTTGATGCCTGTGTGTCCGCTTGTAGAGCAGCTACCTATTGATAATGCAACAAAAAGCTGATCAGCATATTGAGGGAGGGATGATAAAACCCAAGTAGTTGTTGGTACAAAATATCAATAAACTGGCATCAGAATAAATTAAACATCTCCTTGTGTGGTGTGCAATATAGCCGCAGCGATTAGATGATTAAAAGCAGAAAAATAGCAACAAACGTTTTGATGGATTGATCCTAATCGTAATTTTCATGCACAGATGAAAGAAAATACTGTTTCATCCTCCCAATTAGGAGATGTCTCGCTTTTCCATATTTTATTACATATTAAAGTGAATATCTATAATGAATGTCTTTCGGTTTTCCACTGACAAGACAAGACATTAAAAGACATCTCCTTGTACTTTGAGAAACCGGGGTGGACGTATTTATATATTTCCTGACATTTTACAGACCAAAGGATTAAACAAGAAGATATTGTACAGCTTCCTCACACCGCTTCACTTTGGGAAGCACATGTGAGTTGTGGTTTGTTTGTTTTCTGAAAATATATTTCACCCTGCAGTTACAGCACCTCTCACCCCGGCTCTGTTTTCCTAGAGATTTGAGGTTTTGTATGCAGCGCAGTGTTCACCTCAGATTTGAACTTCATTGAGATCTTTGACAAGCCTCAGCAGATGCAATTGGGTCACAGTGACATGTAGGTCAACAGAGGAAGTGTCTATGATTGTCAGTACGACTAAATTGATTTTAGGCGGGGAGGCAGGGGGTATCGTTGTGGTGGCTCAACACAATCTCATTAAAAGAGCTCTCAATTTTCCAGCAGTCAAAAAAATAGAATATAGATATGTGGAGAAGGAGAAAAGGCTGGTCCCAGAGGTTATTTTTCCCATTATGCGTTATTTTTATTTCATTGTTTCTTTCTAAAATAGAGTGGTTCAGTGATGACGTATTTTTGTAGTCCGAGTCGGAAGTTAGCATGGCAAGAGCTCCCTCGACCAAAATGCAATGGGATTTTTCCCTTGTTTTTTGGAATATTGTAGATAATAAGCTCTGTGGCAAACAAAAGTTGATTCACGCTTTATTCAGCAGGATAATCTCCACATATTATTACATGGTTTAGTTGAATACTCGATTCTGATTGGTCAATTCAGAACACGTGACACATTGTTAATCCAGAACAGACAGACCGCTGTCAAGGACTTATTGACCGTTGTTAAGGACGCTCACATCTGCACAAAGAAGTCTGTTCGATTTAACTGTATACAGTTTGGCTGAAAAGCATGCTTCGCGTCGGGCTCCTGATCAGCCTGTCGGGGGTTCTTTTCCCCATAATGACCGCGTCGCTGCACATTATCCCCTACTTAACACCACTTGTATAGTAGTTGAAGCGCAAATGCAATGGCCAGAAGTGAAAAAAGCTAACGTTAAACACACCACTTCACTGCTAGGCTTAAGGCGGCTAATGTGCATCTCTTCAGCTTGTCTTAACTACAGACCTGTTTCAGGCTTCTCACCAAACAGTCATTAAAAAAACAGTTGCCTTTGAGACCAGGAAAGTATACAATTATGGCTCATTTCCATATTTTCACCTACAACTTCTTTATAAAATAACCAGATATGTTTCTATGCAGTTGGTCTTTTGCAGCGATGATCCAACAAAAGAGGGTGTTAAGCCGTGTTCATTTTTAAAAATGTGTTACTTTGTTTAAAGTTTTATCAGAGAAACCAGAAAATCACCTAAAATCCAAGTTGCATTAAACACACAATCAGATAAAGTAACACGGATGCATCCACTTCTTCTCTGAAGTGCTATGAAAATGAAGGTAAGTTTGAGTACTTGACACAGTCAGAGGACCCATGCAGTAACTACAAAAAAATGTTCTGCTGAGTTCTGGTTCTTGTTTCTACCCTAAAACACAATATTAAAAGCAACAGTTGAAGTTCTGCTTAACCCTAAGGTAAAAACTAAAACACAACACAGCGGCACTTCCTTCTCGCCAGGACAAGTCCGATGTCTAAACCCCTCTAAAAAGGGCAAATCCTTAATCAAATTATAGTGAAACGTATCGTCTTTACAGATCAGAAAACAGTGGTTCCTATTATAATCTGAATCAGCATTCAGCAGGTATTTCATGTCTGCAATAAAATGTATGACCTAAGAAAAAGTGTTGTCGCTGAGTCTTTGTCCTCTGTTGTGCTCTTGCAGAACAAAATGAACCTGCGCTGAACAAATAACAAATGCAAAAACAAACAAATAAATTACAGCCCGACAGCTTCTTTAAAGAATCAATTATTTTAGGTAATGAGCTCAATAACAAGTGGGACTCGTGTTCATCCTGAGCCAGAAGGGATTCTTTAATAAAGCATCGTTTGAGTAAATGCAAACAATCTCATCAAAAAGTCCTTAATAGCCGCGTTCACACCAAGTACTTTGCCGTATTTAGTGCCGGCACTCAGAGCCCCGGCACTTATGACCCCAGGGCATTTAGTACAGATCGCGTTCACACCGGAGTACTTTTCCCTGAGGGAAGATTACGCAAATGAGCCGCTGACGTCACTTCGTCTTCTTCTGCTTTGGGTTTACTGGCAGGCAGCAAACAACTTCACGGCGTATACTGCCACCCGGAGTCCCCGGCCCGAAGTCCCCGGAGTTGGGGACTGGCTTCAGTAGAAGCTGCTGGGACTCCCAGCAGCTTCTACTGAAGCCTTCTGAGTAAATCGCCAGAACGCCGACACCTCCTCATCTCCACCGCTCCCATGTTTTCTTTTGTGTTGCCATAAGTTAGTCTCTCTGCGTTTGTGCGCTGGGCGAATGCTAATGCTAATAATGCTAATGCGAGGATAATAAAATGGCGGCTCTACAAAACATTTCACAGTTGTACGGGGCGTGGTTTGCAATTCGCCCAGCCAACCAGAACTGGGGCACTTTTTTCCCCCAGGAAAGTACGATCTCTCAGCAGGCACTAAAAATGGGGGTAAAAGTTCCCGAGATTTTGGTGTGAACGCGACATAAGGGGTACTAACGGAACTAAACGCGAAAAGTACGGTGAAAAGTACTCCGGTGTGAACGCGGCTATTGAAGATGTTGAAACAGTATGTTTCTGATCTTTGCAGCAGAGTTTTAGTTTTTATTTATGAAGGAGCTTAAAACTTTGCCTTTTCTCTATCAAGATAAACAGCAGTAACGATGAGAGAGGTTGCTTTAGCGCATTTCATCCTTCAGTTGTTTCAATCGAAGCCTTGCTCTGCTTTGGTTAATAGAGGTTCTGAAGTGGTCCCTAAATACCTGCATTTCCTCTACAAAGGCTGTTACTGCTTTGAAACTCCACAAAGTCAGTTTCTAAAGATCAACACTGAGCTGGGAAAAAGTTTGACACTGTAAACACTATGTTTTTTTTTGTTACAGTGATGAAGAATGATGTAAAGACAGCTGGCTACGGAAAATAAACGCATTCAACAGATGCAGAGGCTCGTTTCAGAAATGCAAAAGAGTATCTGTCTGTTTATGAGCCGAAGATGACTCAATTTTCCCGGCTCATAATCACAGTGTTAATTCCATCCTCCATCATTATCTAGTTAACAATGCAGCAGAAGCCTTGATGATGATGATGATGATGATGATGATAATAGCATCAGATGCTCGGCTAATAACTGAGAGGAACAGTAGCGACCGCACGTGCATTAATACGAGAATTTAATGCTTTAAACATGAGAGAGTAACTTGTGCTTTACTTTAAAGGAGCCCTATTCTGCTCATTTTCAGGTTCATATCAGTATGTAGTGTCTCTCCTGGGACATGTCTCCATGCTTTAATGTTCAAAAAGCTCTTTATTTTTCTCATACTGCCTGTGCTGCAGCACCTCTTTTCACCCTCTGTCTGAAACCAGAGCCCAGTCTGCTCTGATTGGTTAGCATAGTGAGGTCATTTTGCCCGTAATACCTGTTTTCTTGTTATATTGTTGTTTTGGTATACTTCTGCTGAAGTGAAGGACCTGAGTTCTGCGTCTGTGTGTGGCTCACCTTTCCTTCAGCGCGCAGTAACGTGAGAGCGCTGATCAGGACTCATTCGGAGATAAAACGTTGTGGGAGCCGCTCCCGACAGAAGGCTGTTAGCATGCACACATTGTTTGTGTTGTTGTGAATTCCTGCGAGGCAGAATCCACTCAGGATTAGACTAATGAGCCCGGTGTGTGTGTGTGGGAGGATCATCACCGAGCTGAAAAACTGAGGCAAACTACCTCCTCGCAGCCATTTACTGACGTGAGGAGCATGTGAGAGTGTGACGCTCATTTTACAAGTTCCTCATCACCAGTTTGGCTATTATCACATCTCAGGTGCGCACCCATTACGCAAATGAATAGGCATTACCATGGCAATACACATTAGTGTTGTGATTCATTATATTAGTGTTTTCCTGTTAAAGTACTGAGTCTCTGGGATTGCAAAATCAAATAAGTTCCACTCGGTCACATTGGAACCTTACGTTTTATCATACAGATGGGAGCATTATTATAAATTAATAATAATGCTGATTTATATTCATATTAATTAGTAATTTGCATTCTTAGCGACGGAGGATGTATTCAGGTCCCTTTGACTTAAAGGTGGGGTATGTAATTTATTTCAGAAACACTTTTTGTTATATTCCATGGAATGCTCTTAACATCCCGATAGCAATGAATATCTTAAATGCTTTGACAATAAATCCATAAAAAAATGTCATCTGTGGAAGCCGTAATACTGTAAAAAGCACGACCAATCATCTGAGCCGGCCCGGCTAAAATAACTGGATGGCCTACCTGCCTGTCAGCCTTCCATCTGTGCACAAACTTATCTCGTGCCCTCATTGGTCATGTGCGCGTTCGTGTGTGTTGGAGGAGGGGCTCTGTAAGGAAGTGGCAGATTTTCTCCGGCTGTGTATTTTCAAATTCTAGCGCACTCGAGCTGGTTTCTCCAAAATTACCTACCCCACCTTTAAGTAAAAGTATCAGTACAAAAATGTAACAGGACAGCATTACAGTCATTTATTAGTTTTAATGTCTTTTCTTTTCCTTTAGTATCTTATCTTATTTTTAAACACTATCATGACAAAAAAAAATGACAACCAAGATGGCCACATGACCACACAACCCTAAAAAAGCAGGGTTATCAAACTACTGTAAATAGTTGAACAGATTATTCCTCAAGTCACTGTTCATGTAAAAGAAAGACCTGATAAATAGAAAATGAATCCCCAACCACACCAAGATCACGTTAAAACATACGACCGCTGCTCTTCAGGAATAGCTTTCAACCTCTGCCCTGTCTTTAAATGATATGTTGAGTGCAGTAACCCTCTTTGAACTAAACATAGTTTCTGTGCTTTGGCTTTACTTTAATCTCGTCCTTTCATTGTTCCTTATCTCTAGTAGTTCTTGTCTGACTATATTAAGGTTGAACTGTAGATTTCCTCCATTTCAACACATGGGTGAATGATGGGTGAATTGTAAGTGCACCTAAAAACAGGTGGATGGATACACACATCTGAAAAAGGACCTTGATCAGGCACTACTTTTTTGTAAGAAGATTTAGAAACCACTGACTCGATCTATAATGTAAAATTGTTTTCTTAAAGCTTGTAATGTTTTTATAAAGACTTGATCGGTAAAGTTACATTACTACAGCTGGGAGAAAAATGTAGTGATGTAAATGTAGTCATTTGTAAAGTACCATGGATTGTGTATTCTCAGTAAATTATGACTATGTCAAATAGTACTTAAGTATTGTACTTCAGTAAATGTACTTTTTTTGCACAAAGATGTTGAAAGACTCTCCCACGCGTCCTGCTTGCAGATATGAAATCTGACGCCTCCCAGGAGACTCTTTCTGCTTGACGAGTGTTGTCACTGGCAGCTGGTGTTTAACATATACACACACACACACACACACACACACACACACCACACACACACACACACACCCACACACACCCACACACACACACACACACACACCCTTCTTCTTGGTACAGTAACTGTCTCTCATTATCCTCTGCTCCAGCACATAATGGACAAACTCCAACTAGAATATTTTGAGTGTTTTCCAAGGGAAGCCGAGCTTTTCTCCGCAGGACTGTAGTATTGGCAATGTTTTATTGATGTCTTCTTTTTGTTTTTCTTGGGCTTGTGGTTATATTGCGAGAACACAACAGTAATTGCTCCTTTGGGATCTCCATCAATGGGATTTATTACACTTGCACTCCAAGATTTAACAGCCGGTCTGGAAGAGGAAGAAGTTGGTGGAAAACTGCCTGTTTTCCCTTGTTCATAACCAACGTGTCATCTCAACTTTGACGGTTAACGGTTCCATATGTAGACATACTCCCGCTGTCCCTACACATACATATATGCGCCTTTTTAAGCCAGAATGACACTGCACCTTCTATCTTTCAGTTTTATTTCCATCTCGTGTAGAAATGAGTCTTTTGCAGTGGACGTGATGTGAAATAATGTCTCGCACCTTTTTGCTCAGACCTCTCCGAATCATTCCTCTCGCCAAACTCTTAATAAGATCATATTCTGGTATTGATTCAGTCCATTGTTTACGAGTCCTAGCAACTGATCTGAGAGGATTATGGGAACATATCAGCCCACCACAGAGGGCTTGAGACCCAATAATCAGGTCCAAGGAATAATCAAATCCAAAAGGCCGCTAGCCAAAACAAAGGAACATTCTTGTTTCAGTGTTCTGGTTCCTAAACATGGCATTATAGGAAGATTCAAAATCAACTTGTGAATGCAGAAATAATGAAAAGATTGTTATTGAATCATTGTATTTAATAACAGCATCCAAATTAAACTGAATTACACAGTTTAGAGTCAATCGTGAACATGAATATAAATTTGAGTAAAATTTTCATAAATGTTTTTTTTTAATGTGAAATAAGCATGCAACTAACCCTAACCGATAAGAACCAGACTCTTCAAGCAGAACTGAAAATGTGAACCGTATTTGGTTAAATGCAAGCAACACCCAAACCTTCTACCTCATCATAAACATAATGTTTAATTTTCTCATAATAAATCTAAATGTGGTGTTGATGAAGGCGAGCTCACTTGTGAAACCGTCCTTACTGTCTGACGCGCTTGGGAGGAGAGATCCTGCCGATGTTTTAATGAGGGGTTCCAATGATTTGTAATTGAATTGATATCGCATTATGGACCTGTGCAATATCCACATTTCAGTAAGAGCTTTGTAAAGGCAACATCTGGGAAGACATCTCAATGAATTGTTGTGGAGCTGTAGAGAAGCCGGTATTCTACAGACTCAAAAAGGAATCCTTATTTTGTACAGATCCTCCTAAAAATGAACCGATGCTTAATTCAATACATTTTAAATGATAATGTAAATAATGTTTCAAAAGAAAAACATTACACCATTGAATAAGTCGTGCAGCTCTAGTTTGAATGAAGTTCCTGAGTCGGCTGTTTCACATTCACATAATGACCTCATCAGATATCCTCATGCCGCGCTGCTGTGAAGCAACGAGTGTGCGTTTTGAACTTTTCCGTCATCAAAGGATGCCCCTGAAATGTCTTTTATCTCTCCGTAGGCCTTGCCCTACATTTCTTGGTCTCCAAAGTGCTTCATTCTCTGACAGCCACTCCTTTCTCTTGCTCTTCTTGTTCATCCTTCAGATTGCCTTTCATTTCCCTCCCTCCTCAGCCCGCCTCCGTCTGTCACCTCCTCCCTCTCGCTTTTTGTCTTACCCATCTCCCTGTCCCTCTGTCATTTCCCTACTTGCTTTCCCCTCCTCCGTCTCCTCCTCCTGCTGCAATTTCAGAGCGAGAATACAGGCAAGGGAGGGAGATTCTTTAGTAAATTGCACCCCATCTTTTGTATTCATGCCAAGGCAATCATTCCTACAGGGATGGGGTGTGTGGTCCTCACAGCAGCCCCTCTTTCTGTGTGGAGGTTATAGAGACAAGCTGTGGCTGCATTGTACCGATTGCACCAGGCTGATATAGAGCCCATTAAGGGAAAGAAAGTGTGTGTTGTAACAAGGCGCAACCCGATTGTCTCCACACTCCCACTGACTCGACACGTTGAGCTGCCTTCGATCCGCTCTCTCCAGCAGCTCAGACTAATAGAAACTCACAGCAAGCTCCGGGTCAACCTTACCTGACGAGGTGAAGAAGAAGAGTAGGAGGAATCACATTTTGTCCAGAGAGAGCAAGAAACGAGATGCAACATTCTTCTTTTCACCTTTTCTGCGAAGGTGGTGAGGAGAGTTAAGGTTTAATGACACATCGTTGCCTTCAGGGCAGAGTCGGGCTGCACGTGACCTGCAGAGGCGTTCGCTGCTTCAGATACATTTTAGTTTAGGGAGTTGACTGTGAGAAGGAAACAAAGACGTGGACTCAGTGTGGGTGGACACAGCAATAGTAAGACCTATATAACTTTAGTAACACCTGTATAATAAACAATAAAATACAGCCCAGTATAGTAGAAGCACTGTGGTCAAGTTTTGTTGAGACAGTGTCACAGAGATGATGCTACAACTTTGTGGTCAGTTTTGACGACATAATATTTGGTGTTCTTTGATTTGTATTATATTCTATGTGTGTTTTTTTTGTCAATCTACTGCCTGTTATATCCTGCAACTGCACTTCCCAATTGTTTGACCTCTTAGAATGAAGGAATGTCTTCTTGCGAGTACGATTTCTAAAAAGCTGTGCCCAGTACACTTGATTTCCCTTTCCTGTAGTGTGTTATATAGGTTTGTGTGCATGTAAATGGTCTGCAAAGGCTAAAATCCCTGTATTCCCTCGTTATCATTATCATTTCTTACCTCAGGAATCTTCTCACGAAGCCAGTGAGGGAAAGTGTGGTCATGTAAACATTGTCTTCAACAAACCAATGTAGACAGTTGGTTTTCTCCCCATGAAATAGTCCCACACTCAGCCATAAAAAAGGAAGTTTTATGGTTCTGTTGTGACTAATAAATAAATGTTGAGCACAGCGACTGACTGTAAATATTGCATCAGAGCCATTCTGCAGCTTGTTGTCTTGTTGAGTGATATTGTACAAAACAGTGTTGTTGTTACAACAATAACTTCCAAACACAATTCATCCGGGTTTCGGCTGCCAAACTCTGATTTGCAAGTCTGCCACAGATCATACTGAAACAGAAAACTCTCAAAATGAATTTGTCATTGTAAGAGCCTCGGTGAAAATGAATAAGAGATGGAGCAAATACTGGCAGGTGTGATGTGACTGAACCAGGATACTTCCTGTAGCTGGAGGAAGAACTCACGCTCTCTTTATCTTTGCTCCTGAACATAAAACATATTTCATTGTTGTGTGATGTGCATGACCACAACATGTTGACCTCAACAAATGATCTGTAGTTTCCAGACTCTCAAAGCTATACTATTATTCTATTTCCTTTGAATACAGTGCAACGCTTTGTCTATTCTTTCTTCTTCCTGTAGGAAAACTACTAATGCTACTAACGTTTCCAATCCAAAACAACATGAATCTTTAGTGTTCAATTCAATCACATCTGACAGGAGCAAAAATAGTCAGCTTTACTCAATACAAGAGCACATGAGAGGAAATGCATTTTAAATGGTCAGTTGCTTTTATTAAATTGATTTAAGTGCCTACTAATAAGATAATGGCTAACTTTACTCAATGACAAAATCGTTTATCGATTAAATGTGCGTTTAGTGACGGCTGCATTGTAACGGTTTTTGTCTACTTGGCCTTTTTATAACTGAACAACGACAGCCTGATTACCTTTCACAGTCTGCTGCAAGGTTGCTTGCGTTTGTTGTTGTTTTTGAATGTTTCTGCTTGTTAGTTTGATGGCAGGTTTTGCTTCAAAAGTGTCAAGTGAAAGTGCCAGGTGTGTGTGTGGTGTGTGTGTGTGTGTGTGTGTGTGTGTGTGTGTGTGTGTGTGTGTGTGTGTGTGTGTGTGTGTGTGTGTGTGTGTGTGTGTGTGTGTGTGTGTGTGTGTGTGTGTGTGTGTGTGTGTGTGTGTGTGTGTGTGTGTGTGTGTGTGTGTGTGTGTGTGTGTGTGTGTGTGTGTGTGTGTGTGTGTGTGTGTGTGTGTGTGTGTGTGTGTGTGTGTGTGTGTGTGTGTGTGTGTGTGTGTGTGTGTGTGTGTAATCAAAGTAAAAGTGTTCGGCCAATGGAAAGGGATGCAACAGTTTACAGGACATCAAACCGTCCCTGTCTCTCTGTCACACACACACACACACACACACACACACACACACACACACACACAGACCCACTCAGTGAAGAGCCCTCTTTACGCTCTTGCTTGCTTTGAAGTTCAGAGCTCGGCCGCCAATCTCTCCTCTTCTTCAAATGCTGTGGATGGTACCAGCTCTCGTTTCAACTATAGCCCCCCTTTAGATGATCAAAACACTCTCTACCTCCATCTGTGAACTTCTATTACTCTCTTTTTAGGCCAGATGCTGGGGGGAAAAAAACAGTGAATTAGATAATTGCCCTCCATCAAAGATGTCTTCTGTTCAAGGTGCTCACAAAAACACTCTGCCCTAATTAAGACCAGAGGGTCGAGCTGTCAACCTGGAGTTCCTCCGCCCCTCACTGGATCTCTAATTGCCCCTGTTTCGATATCTCCCTTTCTCTCCCCTCCTCTTCCTCCTCCCCTCCTCGTGTTCATTAGTTCTCACTAGCGCTCGCTCTTCTCTCAGCTCTCTGTAATGAGCGGTCAACGTGCTGCCGGACACACAGCCTTCCTCCATCGCCTGTGCCCTGCCTCTCCTCTAAATACAGCTCCTTTGACTCACTTGTTCCTCCGCTCTGTTGTTGCCTCCAGCTGTTTAGTTTTGACTCTAATTGGTAACTGCACTCGTCCCGCCTTCTCACATCCGCTCCTCCTGCGCAGCTTTCAACTCTAAATGCCGTTTTGTTTCTCTGTTTGTTAACTCTACATTCATTCACTCTCTACACACCGTCTATTTCTTTTCTTTATCCTCCCATTTCCCCCCTCTTCCTCACTTCCTTTTTCTCATATCTTATATTGCACATGTTGGCTCTCACAGCAGGAACCAACTTAAGAAATTAGCTTATTACTCAGGGCATTTTTGTCCCATTTTTATCTGATTTTCAGAGCTTTTTTAATGGCGCTTTTCAAAGGCAACGTTACTGAATGATGAAACCATACATTAGCAATGCAAATATCAGCTGGATCCAGCCCTGAGAGATTTGCTGTAACTTCACCGCCCTGTTAGGAACAGCTGGATGTTCAGAGTGTTGTGATGCAATTTCCCCCAACCAGCCTGTCCTCCTTCGCTTTGTTGGTGTTGATTTTCTTTTGAAGATTTTTTGGTTCTTTTATGCAGCTGTTTGCTGTTCAGCAGTTTTAGCCGTAGCTGCAGGGAGGGAATAGTTGGTCAGTCTATTGGGAATATTTCAACATCAAGTTTTTATTTGTCAAGTTAAAATAGCAGAAAATCTACCAGATGGAATATGATATAAAGCAGACAAGAAACTTCTCCATATTTAATTGTTCTCTAACAGCCTTTTCTGCCATTTGTTGGTGATTATCAAAAAGGTTGATCTGTTAATATAAGTATTTTGTGCCCCTAGTGACATGTTTCCATGCTTTGATGTTCAAAAAGCACTTTATGTGTGTGGGAGAGAAACTCCCTCTGCAGACCACTTACATGCACAACAGCATATATAACACTACAGCAAAGGGGAAAGCATAATAGGGACCCTTCATCCTGGAAGCTCTGAGTGGTGCTAACATTTCGTACTGCTGTTTCCTTCATCTCTATGTATTCTCTTTGTTTTCTTCACACATACGACACTGGAGAATGTAGCCCATGGGCCATGAAGGACATCCACCGCCCTCTCAGACTTTCAGTTGCGCGCGCTACGCTACCATGGAAACCAAACAATGGTGTAGCTGCATTAAAGTCCGAGTGGAAACAGTCCCGAGTAAATCTGATTTTGTCAGAAATCGGGAGAAATGCGGGAGAAATATGACCCCGGGAGGAAACCGGGAGAGGGCAATGAAATCGGGAGTCTCCCGCGAAAATCGGGAGGGTTGGCAAGTATGAGTACAAGAGCATTTTTGCCTCCAGCCACCATTCATTTCTGGCTGTGGGTTTGAAGGCATTCCTCTGAGGTAGCAGCAGAAACAGAGGCGTCTTTGAGGAGCCTAAAGGTCAGGCCGGGGGCCCTGAGGAGGCTGAAAATGTTCTGTTTTGTTGTTGTGTATCTCTGAACACGAGACAGCCGGCCGGCGTCCTGCTGGGCTGCATGATTGCCGCCTCTCAGCGCGAGCATTTACCGACCATATCCTCCATTTCACATCCTTTAAGGCCCGGCATCATCACTAAGCCCTGGCTCGATCCCCCTCCCCACTGCATTCACCAACACAAAATCAATAACAACACTCCAATGCCATTTCTCCGCTCAGAGGGGGTATGGCTCACGTCAAGCGTAATGGTTCACTGCAGTGTAAGTGTGTCTTTTCCTCTGGGGACGCAGCTGAGTTGGGGGAGAGAGGGGGGGGGGATTCGGGTGAGGAATTAAAGCTGATTTCATGCCCCCTTAAGACCCATGTGAGTTTTAACCACCAATTATTGTCTGTGTTACCCATGGGCAGCGAAGGGCCCTGAGCACCAGTGGATGAAGAATAACTCAATTCCTTTTTACTTTAATACTACATTTTCAGGAAGACTCTGTTACAAGTAAAAGTCTTGCATTTTAAAATCTTACTTTGATAAAAGTACAAAAGTATTGGCATCAAATAATACAAAAGTTGCATAAAGGAAAATACTCGTAATGGCCAATTTCAATTGACTTCATTATGACTATTGATGCATCACTGGTAAAGGTACAGCTAAATTCAAATCTGCAGGATGAGTTCTTTACATTTTTGGTACTTAAAGGGGACCTATCATGCAAAATGCACCTTTGTACGTCTTTTATACATGAATATGTGTCCCCGGTGTTCCAGGGAACTCACCAAGAGTCAGAAAACACAACCCTCTCTCTTTTCCTCCATACCCAAATCTCTAAAAACGGGGCTGCAACGGATCTGATACAGACTGATACAGATTTGAACACTTTACTGACGTCAGGACTGTGGCGCTACGGCTATTGGGCCAACTCCACCAATCAGGAGGAGACAGCCACGGCCATTGCCGTTCGAAAGAGCTGGAGACGCTGTAGTACATATGCCAGGCCAGTAGATGGTGCTGTTCTCACAGAATCTGCCCTTGCAAAAACAGGGCTAAAAAATGTCAAATTGAGCGAAATGAGGCATGGCTAAAATGCATGATCTGTTTGGTATTTTGAAAAAAGAAAAGTATAAATATGCCTTATATAGGTATGGTCCTACACTATATTATTAAAATATAGCATGATAGGTCCACTTTAAAGTATATTTAGATGCCAATACTTTTAGTAACATTTGAGTATTCCTACACTCTGGTACTTTTACTTTTACTTAAGTACAAGATCTGCATACTTCTCCCACCTCTTGTATTAGCTAATAGTAAGTCACTTTTTCAAATGTTGATTAATGGTGCAGCCCTATCCAGAACAAACCTATTAACACTGGAAACACACTCATGTTTATTCAGAGCTTAATAAGCAGCAGAACATTGTCTTTGGTCCCCGGTCTCCCTCTGCTCTCAGAGATTCTGCCTCCCCAGGTGGTCCAGGACCAGAGCTTTCTCTCTTTCCCACCCTCTCATCCTCATTCCTTCTCAAGGTTAATCCCCTCCGCTCTGACAGCCATGTTCTCCTCGGGTCAGAGAGTCGGGCAGGTCAGAGATGTTTCCCTGTGAGGGAGGCGTCGCCGGGCAGAAAGAGGAAACAGAGGAGGGCGGAGCGGAGATATGTACGATACTTTAATGATCAAGTCTGAAATTTGACTTGCATCACAGCAGCTCCATGTGTAACATCAACATAGACAAATATCAAGACACAATACATGAACAACAAACAGCAAACATTTAACATAACGGCACAATCACTGAGAGAAAACATGTCCAAGGAGCCTTCAGCGTGCATTTGATCTGGGATTCAGCTCTGTATTTACTGAGAGGATTGACTGGAGCACAAAGGAGTGCTTCAGTCTGACTTTATTGAATCGCGGGACCCTGTATCTCGTGTGACTGTTGTATCTCGTGTGACTGTTGTCTGTCGGTGTCTTTGTACCTTCAGTAGGACGCTGTGGATGGATGTGTCAGCTTAATGAAACCAGGGCAGGCTCCCGGTGTTTGCACCAAGTGGGACAAGGTTACACTATTAGGCAAGAAGACTCATTATGAAACGAAAACAAATTATTATGTCGCTTTGTGAGGAGTGAGCTCACTGGGTCAGGATTCTCAAATGGGACAATATACTGCTTTTCTCTATTTGCTATGATTTTAAATTGAGTTTTGGGCAAAACAATAGCTGGAAAAGAGTAGCTCAACCAGTGTTTCCGCCAGACCAGGGCTGAGAGGGCGTCCACCCCGAGAGCGGGGGGGGGGTGTGACGTCACGTCGTGTCACGTGACTTGAATTTTGAATTGAGCCGTCCCTTAAGTTATAGATACTATCTCTTTACGTAATAGTGATGGGAATTCCGGCTCTTTTTAGTGAGCCGGATCATTTGGCTCGGCTCACTAAGAAGAGCCAGCTCTTTCGGCTCCTAAACGGCTCTTCATGTTACCACAGTTTACCACGGAGCCTCAGTTTCGCCGCTGCGAGGCTCCGGCACTCGCAGTTCACGCGCGTGCTCCACTAGCACCCCCCGTCAAGGCTCGCCGGCAGTACACTTTCCGTCACAGGAACACGCTTTACTGGCGGCGAAAATAATCCCACCAGACTCCTTTGCCCCTCCAACTGAGGGATGTCCTTTTTCCTTTTCGTCATTTCAAGCGATAAAAACTTGATCTTCTCTTGAATTATTTTTTTTTTTGGACGCCCTCGGCTCGAGTTCAGGGCTTTCCGAGCTGAATAAGAGCGTAAAATGACAGCAAGACGCCACCCTGGCGGAAACGCTGAGCTTAACCCTAACCCTAACCCTAAACTTAAACTTAAAAAACTAACAATTTATTAACTAATCAACAAAGTAATCTGAGTAGCAGCTTCACAACGATCAAATATTGTTTAAATTATGAACTGATACACTGGACATATTTTTCTTTTCAGCTGAATTGCCATTTCCTTCTTTTACTCACTTTTTTGTTTATTTCTATTCTTGTCAACATTTATTTGTATCATTGTTGACAATTAAAGGTAGGGTAGGTAAGTTTGAGAAACCGGCTCGAGATCGCTAGAATTTGAAAATACACGACCGGAGAAAATCTGCCACTTCCTTACAGAGCCCCTCCTCCAACACACACGAACGCGCACATGACCAATGAGGGCACGAGATAAGTTTGTGCACAGATGGAAGGCTGACAGGCAGGTAGGCCATCCAGTTATTTTAGCCGGGCCGGCTCAAATGATTGGTCGTACTTTTTACAGTATTACGGCTTCCACAGATGACATTTTTGTATGGATTTTTTGTCAAAGCACTTACGATATTCATTGCTATCGGGATGTTAAGAGCATTCCATGGAATATAACAAAAAGTGTATCTCGAGCCGGTTTCTCAAACTTACCTACACTACCTTTAAAATATTTTTTTTTTAAAGCTTTTAAAAAAATAGTAAAATATTTGTTCTTTAATTTTTCCGCTTAATTCCTCTTATTGTATTCATGTATCCGCTATACACCAAATCAAGTTCCTTGGATGTGTTAGACTACTTGGCTAAATAAACCGGATTCTGGTTCTGATATTTGATCTTCATGGGTTCTGCTCCTCTACAATGAATCAGATTAAAGATGGATATTGATCGTCCCTGAAGGAAGGCCACAGCCTCACACGAGGGTACGGTTGACTTATACATTTGTGCCGTACATGCATCGATGCTGAATTATTTATGCTTCTTAAAAGGTCTAGTTGTACTGTCTGTTACATTAATAACTGCCTCAGTGTAATGGTTACAGTAAGTCGGATGGCAGCGACTTACAGTGATAAAAGCAAGTAGTACTACTTTGACTTGCTTTTATCACTGATTAATCTGTGTTTGTTTTGAGCAAAGCTGAACAAATGTTTTCTTCTTTCTTATGTCTATTTGTATACCTCCAGTCAGACAGAAATAGCCTAATGTTAATCCGAATTAATTTTGATTGGATATTCATTTGTGTGACGTTGCTGCCTGCAGCTTTGATTAACGGCACACTGATATCCTTCACTTTAAACGAAAACCCAAACACCTGCAGTTTTAATCTCATAAAAAGGATCAAAGGTAGTTTGTTGTGAATGAAAGAACACAGCCAGCGATTTCAAACACATTAATGATCAGTGGCGAACCGTGTCTATCACAACTGGACCTTCTGTAGACACACACACCCCCCGCTGCCGCCCCCCCCCCGTTATAATGTCCGTCTTTTCACTGAATTGTCGTCTTGAAAAGGGTACTCACAACAATTCCGCAACAACTTCATCTTCACCTGTTGCACTTACCATTTCAACGTTAAACACAATAAAACGGCATGAATTGCTTCGTCGCATTCATCTAGATCCTCTGTCTCGAGCCAGTTAACTAGCGGGCCTTCTATACCCCTTTCACACCAACGCAACTCCGGTTCAAGCTCCGTGCTAGAGCTTTTCAGGTTCAGAACCGGTACTTCGGTTTAGCTCCGGCTCTTTTCACACCGCTCAGAGCCCGACTGGTGCTGCCGCTGCTGCGTCATGACGTCACAGTTTACGTCGCTGATTTTCTCCCCAACGGAGCTCACCTCACAACAACAACGGGCCGGGGACTGCGTTGCTTTTAATCATACGAAGCCAGATTAAATTAAATAACGACTTCTCCAACCTTATACTTTTCTCCAGAGTGCCGTGGTTCATTGTTTATTAATGTGTTTCAGCGGCATTTACCGACCGCTGCAGTGCTGGCTGCTCTTCCACGAGTGTATTCTCCCGTTAGCTCCGGGTTAGCTCACACGGCTCTAAAGTATTCACTGTCTGACTGTCACACAAGCAGCTGATACATATCCCCAGTTCCCCTTAAGTGAATGTGTGTCAGTCTGAATTGACGCTGTTTGGTGTCAGTCTGAATTGACGCTGTTTGGCATCACAACGCTGTTATGAAAGTTTCTCTGGTATAACATGGGTGATGTTAGCATAGCAACCGAAGCTAAACTGACTACTTGCTAAGCCGTTTTCTACAGGCACTTTTTACCGACGTATTTTTCATTATGATTCTACTTGTGATAGTCGGACATGACAACCTGTGCAGCCCATGTATTGATTCCATCCGATAGCTGCTATAATAACAAACAAAACGTCTGCCTGCTCTCCACAATGATCAATAACAGCGAACGGATGGTCAAAGTAAGGTACAAATAAACAGAATCACACGAAGCCTGGTTAGTGTTGCCTGACTTTATAAAGCGTGTTTTTTTTTTACAAGTGTGTGGTTGCGTTCTAGTCACTTTGCTCAGCACTACTGCTGGTTACAACTTTTATTTGCCGTACTCGCCTTAACTGTTAGCTCAGGTTAATCTCGCCCCCCTCCGACGTAAGCGTGACGTATGCGGTTCTTGCTTCTAGACGGACAACTTTTTGGTGCTCGAAACGAACCGGATTCCGGAGCTTAGAGGCTGCTCTGCTGCGGTGTGAACAGGAAAACCCGGTGCTTTTCAAGCACCAGCACCGAACCGGCCCCGAAACACCGTTGGTGTGAATGGGGTACTAGAGTACCCTGGAACCGAGGGAAACTCTGAAAGAATACGCCCATTGGCTACAAATCAATATATGATTGGTTGATCAAACTGTCAATCCAAACGTACGCTCTCATTCAGTGCAACGGCCAGGGCATTCTATCAAGGATATAGAATACCCTGGTTGAAGGATATTCTACGCAGAGACCCAGAACAAGATCTGATTGGTTGCTTTCTTTTCTAACACAAAACCACTGAAATGCGTAGTGCATGGTCCGAGAAGGACAAACAAATCAACGTAACACTGTAATATTACAGATCAACAACACAGATACGATTCTCATTTATTCATTTTATATACATTTTATATACATTTTATATACATTTTATTTATATAATTAAATCGATTTTTTGTTTGTTTTATCTGAGTGTTCCAGGGTATTCTCTGAATACCTTGAAGGCACTGACGGTTCGCCACTGTTAATGATACATGTGAATTATGAACCATTTATCACATGAATCATTGAGCACAGATTCCATTGCTGTTTTGTCGAGGATGAAATCAATCTGAATGAAATGTCCAGTTTCTAGGAACGATGGGCAGCATGTCTTTATTAGAATCCCCATAAGCACCAGCTATTAGCATTAGCATGAATCTCCATTAGCATTAGCAATTCTACCTGCCATCCAAACACATATTTACACACAATAAACACACGACACAGAATTAAACAGCTCATCTCATGTCATTAACAATTAAGTATGGAAGTAAAAAACTAAATGATCATCCTTTCAATCATCATCAAGCCAAAAATAACAAGATTGACTGAACACACACAGACACCGTTCATTATAATAAAAAATTAAGATGCTATTTAATGGTAAAAACCTTCCTTTTTGATAAAGCATGTAGTTAGGGCTGGTTTCAACCTACTAACATCCGTACCATGCTGTGAATGGATCTGGCCCTTCCTACATCCAGGACATGGTTAAACCGTACACCCCAGCACGTGCACTCTGCTCTGCATCAGCCAGACGGCTCGCTGCACCAGCACTACGAGGTGGACCCAAGTTCCCATCAGCAAAAACACGTCGGTTTGCTATCCTGGCTCCAAAATGGTGGAATGAGCTCCCCATTGACATCAGGACAGCAGAAAGCTTACACATCTTCCGGTGCAGACTGAAAACTCATCTCTTTCGACTCCACTTCAAGCAATAAAATGACTATCAAAGCACTTATATACTAACAAAGGACTGGCTTATCTAAAGCCAGTTGAGTAGCACTTGAAATGTTTAGCTCTATGAAACCTGATGTACTTCTATGATTCTGTTTTCTTCAAGTTTGTATCTTCTTGGTCGAATGCACTTATTGTAAGTTGCTTTGGATAAAAGCGACAGCTAAATGCAATGTAATGTAATCCTCCTGGGCCTAAGATATGTTTTATTTTACTGTTTTTGTTTGTATTTTACATTCTATCTTGTAACTTTATCATATCTTTTGAATTTTCTTACATCATTTTCATTCATGTGTGTTGCTCTGTAAAGCCCTCTGAGGTGGGTTTTGTGATAATGGGCTCTATAAATAATATTTGATTGGATTTTTATTTGGACAGACATTTGATCCGATCTTTAGTATTCTCTTGTGCACCGGCAATGAACGAGATAAACTACCTCGACTCAATCGCCTCACACCAATCCTCCATATTGGATGGGTCACGTAATTCCGGCTAAAATAGGGAGTCTTGTCCAGACATCCAGCCTATTTCTCAGTAATAGCCTGACGGAGCTCCCTGAAGAGGCCAATTCTGGCCAGCAAAGCCCCACTTAAATTCTCCGTGAGACAGAGGAAGAGAGAATAGTGTCTGCGGAGCCACTTAAAAGCCCCCGGGTGAAAATGGGATTTCTGACCTGCTCCACTGGTGCCGCAGCTCTGTGGCCAGATTGGCTGCCAGGTGGGAGAAGGAGGGGGAGGAAGATGGGAGGAAGATGGGAGGAATGGATGGATGCTGCTGCTGGTGATGGTGTAGACCGCTAGGACCTCATTAGCTCGACATTTCATCAAACACTACGGCACCGGGGTGGCTCTCACTGCCTCCATATATCTCTTTCTCTTAAGCCAGACTTTCTTTCTCTTTGTTTTTATCGCTTTACTTCGCTCTCTTTCACACCTTCCTCTCTGTGCCGCCGCTCCTCCAGGTCTCATTAGCCAGATGAGGCCGTTCGTCTGGTGATCTGACACTAAGTCAAAGTCAGCAGATGAGGTGATAACGACACATTTCCCTCCTAGACTCACACTCACATCCAGCTATAATCATGTGTTCTTGTTAATGCCATGGAAATGTACATTTGTTATGGCTATAAGAATGTAAATAACCATCATACTTCTGCTGGGGAGATAGTTCAGGGTGCATTAAAGGGCTCTGCAGGGCCTGGTTTGCATATCATTGCTGCTCAGTGCAAGGGGGGGAAATCAGAGACACACCCACATGCATGCATAAAAAGTACATGAGGAATAACATCACACACACACACACACACACACACACACACACACACACACTCTAACACTCTAACACTCTAACAACATGTAGAGCAGCTTTATACATAAATAGATTTATGGTCATGATTAATGTTCATGCACAGAGAGAAAAAGGCACATTCTTAATGTATGTGTGCAGAAGCATGACTTCCAGTGTAGTTTAATCTGTGGCAGGGTCTTTAACAACAACATGATGACATATAACTGTACTGTATTTTTGTAATACTTTATAGTCATATAATCCAACAAAACACTCAATATGTCCTTATACAAGATGTCCTTATAAAAAACAAATACAATTTGTTTCATAAAATGACTCATCTGATGATGGGCTGATACTTTGTTCTTATTGGTCAATGTGTAAACTGTACTCTTGTTGAATCGATTTAGTCGATTCATTGTCAGGAAATAGTGAAACATGTCATAATATCCACAATTCAATACTTCTATATTGTTATACAGTAGTTATCAGATTTTATCTTTTGTGGAACTTCAGGACAAATGTGACATTAAAAGTGTATCTTATGCTAAATTTAAAATGCTTGTTTTCTTAGCTAACAAGACTCTGAAACCAGAAGATATTCAGTTCATAACATCACATAATTATCATATATGTGATGTTATTATCAGTAACATCTTCCACAATATTCCTCTAGAGTTGCTGAGTTTGATATATATAATATGCTGAGTACTTTAGGTTGATATTTGATAAGAATGCAACATGCGTTTTGTGCACCCGGCCTGTTGTTTTGAGGTAAACACACATTCCTCTGTAGTGTGTGAGTGGGAGAAAGATGTAAGGTGAATCCTTTGTAAGACCCCGGGGTTTCTACCTATCGCAAAAGCAATATGACAAGCTACACATCCCCAGGAGGCTCTGCCACTACCCATTTGTCAACAAAGCATTTTCTTCCTCAAACACACAGCGAGGCTTTTTACCACACTCCCCCTAGGTGTGCTTTCCTGTCTGCTTTGCATATTTCTGTATAAACCGGGGCTAAACACAACTTTCAGAGCAATTTTGACTTCTGGAAAAAAAACTGAAAATATGGAGAAAAAACTGAAAATTCAGCTGTCAGTGCTGCGAGTGCTTCCACTGGGAATAAAGAGGCCACACATTTCAATTCACAGAACATCATATTTGCAAAAGAAAGTTACTGTACATTTGTAATTCAACATGTATATTTTCAACTTTTTATTCTAATGCTATTTTATTTCTATTGAGATGTTTACATTTTGGAATGTTTAATGTTAGAAAAATATCAATCGTCACCGGCTTGAGCTTCAATAATCAGGATACATGTATTTATTATCCTCTCAAGAATGGAAGTAGTCATCACATACAGAGCATTTGGTACAACTAGTTCCTGAGCAGTGTCCTTCACATGCTGATATACAAGAGAGGGAGTTACACAGTCACAAGATGGAGGAATACCGGTTCAAAGCAGTATACAATGTTTAGTTTAGATTAGCTCCACGTCAGAAATGATCATGCTTGTCACATGTCTATCTCCATAGAGGCTGAATCATCATGTTAATCACATGGCTATCATATGCCTAAAACAGTCCTGATGCTCTTCTAGGTAATCATACATCCTGTCATGTACACAGCTACGTAGGGCCTTTGTTATCATGTGCTACTCTGATATTGGAAGAGTACATTCAGTATTTTCCCAACATACTTCTAGTCTTTTAATTTTTATTGTTCAATGCCATGTCTTTTTATGCTGCTGCAACGCAAAAATGTACTTTTTATCTTATTCTTATTCTTATCGTATCTTATCTATTTTCTGTTTGCTTCAATCTTGTTTTTCTTCCCTCCCCAGCCTCCCAGGATGCACTGCAAGACCTGCGCCCTGGTGACGAGTTCGGGTCACCTGATTGGAGGAGGTCGGGGGGAAGAGATCGACCAATCGGAGTGTGTCATCCGGATGAACGACGCTCCCACCGCCCGGGGTTTCGCCCGAGACGTGGGCCGCCGCACATCCCTGCGCGTGGTCGCTCACTCCAGCATGCAGCGCGTCCTGAGGAGCCGCCACGAGCTGCTGAACGCTAGCCAGGACACGGTGTTCATCTTCTGGGGCCCCAGCAGCTACATGAGGAGGGACGGGAAGGGCCTGGTGTACAACAACCTGAGGCTGATGAACCAGGTGCTGCCCAAACTCAAGGTCTACATCATCTCCTGGCAGAAGATGCTGCAGTTCGACGAGCTCTTCAAGAAGGAGACCGGCAAGGACAGGTGAGGGAGAGTTCAGAATCAGAATACCTTTATTAGTCCCACAGAGGGGACATGTACATTGTTACAGCAGAAAAGAGCCAAAGAAAGCTTAATGTTACCTAAGAAGCATGCATAAAAAAGTATTGAAGATAACAAAATTATAATAAAAGTAAGTTACACCATTTACAAAATACACATCCTGTAACAGTTCTGAGGATTTAGCAGCCAGGTTTATATATATATTGCACATATTGCACCTCACCCTTTAAGGCTAAAACTGCGACATTAACATGATGAGCTCAAGTGATATGTAAAATACAGGAATGCATTCAGTTTTGGGGATTTTATATGAGAGATGCATTGTGGACAGCGTGTTTGAATAATGATTCGATTACATTATTCGACGATTGACAGAAAATCAGTCCTTATTTTCCAAGTAAGAGGATAAGCAACATGTAAAGAAAATATATATACTGTTGGTACAAGTGTGAGCATTTGCTGCCTTTTATTTGACTAATGTGATTTGGGAGTCTTTGGAATAAATGCAATTTGGCATCTTCACTTAGGGCTTTGGGAAAATGTGTTTTTTTACTTCACTGAATAATCCCTCAATTGAAAATAAATAAAAGAACTACTGAATCAGAAATCCTTTATTAGTCCCACAGCGAGGACATTTACAATGTTACAGCAAAAGTTGAATAGCAGGTAATAAAAGAAAAGAAATGAAATGTAAAATACTAAAAAAGTAAAGCACACATTAGTAATAAAATATACAAATAAGTATACAACCATGGCGAAAAATAATACGCAGTCATTTCAGTAAACTTAGTGACAAAGATGGCATTGAAGTATTGTGACCTTAAAAGTATTTTCGTACAGATAATTAGTTGAATCTTTGGAGACTTGAATAACAGTGACATGGTTATATATTGTGGTAATGCTTTTGGGTATAAGAGCATCTTGTTGTGTAGCATTTTCAAGCCTATTAATATATATAATCAGTGCTCGAAGCACAGTTAGATTTCTGTCTATCTGGTTACCAGTAAATATTTCTCAGTGCCACAATTCTTTAATAAATGACCTTACTTTTATGATGCATTTATGGAAATGATTTGGCCAAATAGCTCCTGCTAGAGGAGGCAGAAATGTGCCGCAGCGTGAGGTTCACAGTCTAGTTTGATATTAGTCCAGTTGGAAGGCTGTGTGATAAGAGTTTCTCCTCAGGGCTCCAGAAGTCTATTTCTTGAAGTGGTCAGTCTTCATGGTTTGAATGTAATGGTTTCACTTTTCGCCCAAGGTGAAGAAACACTCAAAGCGCAACATGCAAGCCTGCTAACTTTAGAGGCAGCTTCACATATAGAAAGCAAGGATAGGTTTCTATTTAAAACCAGTGTCATCACAAAATCATCACCTGACATCAGGGAAACACATCTTATACTGTCCTGCCATTAGATCACAAGAGGCCCTATTCTGCTTTTTGGGGTTGTCCCATGTCCTGTAGTGTGTTGTATAGGCTTTTTGTGCATGTCAATGGTCAATGGTTCAAAGACTGAAATCCAAGAGTTTCTCTCCTACACACTCCCCCCCTGCCTGAAACAGCTCCATTGTTTATATCTGCAACATAATGACATCACTATGTAACACTGGCGCTTCTAACGCTCCAACACATTATACGTGATAGACAAAGGGTGAGACATCTCTAAGCAGATAACCAATCACAACAGCCCTGGTTTCAGACAGAGGGTGAAGAGAGGTGCTGCAAAACACGCCGGTGCATCGCCATCTGTATTTTGTTTTTGAAAATCAAACTAGAAAGGCATTGAGTTTTGAGTTAATGTACCGAGGGAAATGTTTCAAAGTAAATGTGAAATATACTTGCAATGAAAAGAAGAAATAATGTTTTGTTTACGTGTGATGTCCAAATGATTTAGAACGTCTTTTTGAGTTTCTGCAGCGTCTCTTCTCAAGCAGTGTTAGAGGGCTCAAATGTAATGAGTCCAAGCGGAGTCCTCAGTCTTGAGGCCATTAGCACTTAATGAAAATGCTAACACACACACACACACACACACACACACACACACACACACACACACACACACACACACCCACGCACGCACGCACGCACACACGCACACACACGCACACACACTGTTAGTCTCTCTCCTTTTGTCCGGAGTGTTGCTGGAGACTGAATCTGACTCCAGCGTTTGTTGAATGGCCAAGACCTCCTTCAGGATCTGTGTCTTCATTCATGTTAAATGTTGAAATGTTTACAGGGAGCAAGCGGCTTCCGATGTACTGTTATCTTTTTTTATAGCATTTGGCATTAATATCCGTGGGGCTTATTTGAGGTCATTTCAGCTCTGTGGAGCGTGGGAAGAGAGAGGAAGAAAGCCTCAATGCTTTTACATCATTTTAATGATGGATACAAGTTTAAAGTTTAAATAACAACAGTTTAACGCATTTATAGAATGAATCCTATAGTTCTTTCCAGGACTGTGAAGCTGTGTGAGCTGCAGTAGTAGCAGAGTCTCTGGGTAATCAACTGTGCGATCGGCAACCCTGCAAGCCAGTAATTGTAATTATGGGTTATGCCGTTTCAGTAAAGGTAATTAAGACGGTGTGGGCTGGTGTCACATCCACCCATTTTAATAAAGCTGGCAGAGGAGCAATGAAAAACAGGTGTCCCTCTGCATCCTCTGTGTTCAATTGCCATGCCCGAATGAGCCTCAACCGATGATTAAAGGCAAATTAGCTTTTTTAATGACTTTTTATCCCTTTTTATTTATATACATAATGTTATGCTCCCATAATGCTTTGTTCTAATCACTTACAGTCTCACTGTGTTTTACTGTAAGGTTTCTACTTGATTCATTTGGGAAAGGTAGTGCTGGAATAAAACTGAAGTGTGTAGGTGTCAGGCTCATTCAGTTACCAAAAGACAGTTTGACCCTTTTAAAAGTAAATCTAATTGCTGAAAAGAAGATGAAAAATGCCAGCTAAAGCATTGACAGTCCTGCAAAACGAAACTGGGGTGACTTTAAAGGTCAAAAAGGAGAATGAGAGCAGGAACAGAAGGCCTCGTATTCAACAGAGAACAATAGACTGTCGAGTTTACATTTACAAATCAGGTTCATATCAGTATGCTGAGTCTCTCCTGTGACATGTCCCCATGCGTTAATGTTCAAAAAGCTCTTTATTTTCCTCATACTGCCTGTGCTGCAGCACCTCTTTTCACCCTCTGTCTGAAACCAGAGCTCAGTCTGCTCTGATTGGTTAGCTGGCCGGCTCAGTTGTGATTGCTCAACCACTTAGAGATGTCCCGCCTCGCAGCCTATCACGTACAATGTGTTGGAGCGCTAGCCAATAGAAGCACGAGTGTAACATAGTGATGTCATTATGTCCCAGAAGTAAACATAGGAGTCCAATGGAGGTGTTTCAGGCAGTGTGTGGGAGAGAAACTCCCTCTGGAGGGAACACAGGGAATGTAGCCTTTGTAGACCATCCACACAAACGTATTTAACAAACTACAGGGAAGGGAAAACCCCCAACAAAGTAGAACAGGGCTTCTTTAATTAAACTTAGAAGACTCTACAGAGTTAATTATGAATAGGTATCTTCTAAAAGTTGAAGAACATGACACATTTTTCAAAAGACATCATTTCTTGTTTCAACAAAGGGTAAGAGTATCCTTTAAAGGTCGTTCTTTTTTATTAAAGTAGTATAAAAGTAAATTGGAGATTCTGCTCTGGAATTTTGCTACAATTTGAAGGAAACTACTAACAGATAAAGAATATACATCACCTGTGTGGATGTACCATCTGAGCACAGGTGCAGAGCATGTAGGAATATATATCGACCATCTTTTGGAATAAAAGTGAGATTTTTAGTTACATATCTTTCCTGAAGCAATTAATGACTTGTAAAGAACAAAAAGTAGCCTGTAATATATGTATATATTAATAAAACAAAGCATTCCAGGAGCAGGAAAGTCTGCAGCTAAGTAAAGCAAGACACGTTAGAAAATATATACAAATAAATATGGTTGTATTGGCTAAGAAGTACAAAAACACGGTGTGAGAAGTGATTGCAAAAGATATGTAAGCTTTATTCTTGACTTCTTTCACGCCTGAGCAATGCAACATAACGGGAGCTGTGATCAGAAGGAAAGCGGCCTGAAAGAAGTGAAGTACCATAAATCAGTAATCAACACCAAACTGCTTCTAATCACTGCAGTCATTAGAGGCGCGTAAATAAACTGTGCCTATGCCTTGTTCTAATGCGAGAAGCAAAAGACCTTTCACAACAAAGAGTCTGCTTTTTTAAACTAATGTTAAACTCCTTGGTTTGACCTTTACCTCTCAGCGGTAACATACAAACCATTATAATAAACTACACCTGCTCTTTAGAAATGATCACAATACAACAACAGAATAACCAAAGAGCAGCACGATTCTCTTTCTCGAATCAGCTTCATAATTAGAAAGATTTACACTTCTTGACTAATTTGATTCTATTAGATTATCTTTCTCAAAGTAAATGACAATATGCCTGCTGGGTGTTGTTGCAAATCAACTTCAGCGTCAATATTATGAAAACAGCCATCTCCTTTATTAAATAAGAGCACTCTTTTCTCGCTCTTTTAATAGAAATAAGATTTGAACACCCAAGGATCAGACTACAGTTAAACTACTCATTAACGGGGTTTTGCTAGACTTTCAGAACTGCGTAAACACGAGGAGACGCTTTCCTTCGCCGGGATAAATCCTTCTTCCCACTCACAGCTTGCTTCCAGTCCTTTTTAAAGACAGCCATTGAAGCTAAGAGCTTGACATTTCACACCACATTATTCATCAGCATGTTCATAAACAAGGAAATGAGGAAGACTTCTTAAGGAAGATTAGCTGCACGCCTCCTGACTAAGACCTCCGCGCATCCACCAAAGACGGCTTGATGACAAAATGTTGCGCTTTGAACTTTGGAAGTTTTCTAATTTGCTAAAGGTATCCGTGTGTGTCTGTGTGTGTGTGTGTCCGTGTGTGTGTGTGTGTGTGTGTGTGTGTGTGTGTGTGTGTGTGTGTGTGTGTGTGTGTGTGTGTGTGTGTGTGTGTGTGTGTGTGTGTGTGTGTGTGTGTGTGTGTGTGTGTGTGTGTGTGTGTGTGTGTGTGTGTGTGTGTGTGTGTGTGTGTGTGTGTGTGTGTGTGTGTGTGTGTGGTGTGTGTGTGTGTGTGTGTGTGTGTGTGTGTGTGTGTGTGTGTGTGTGTGTGTGTGTGTGTGTGTGTGTGTGTGTGTGTGTGTGTGTGTGTGCTGTTCTCGTCATAGTCCAGCCCCCGGGCTGTGTTTGCATATCAATACAAATCAACATGTTCCAGACAACCTGGGTCCTGTCGTAATTAAATGAAAATGAGAAGTCTGTGCTTGGGCAGCGATAGCATCACTTTGGACAGACACTGTTGTTTGTCCCCTGCACTGACGTTAATAAAGATGAAAATCTGACAAAAGTGCGGCGTCACTATTCATCACGCTGTCACTCAGTGAACATATTGATTCAGAGGGTTTTGGTGTTGTTTGGCAACACGGTAAAACAGCAGGATGTGTTCATTTGGAGATATTTTTTCTCCAGCAAACACAATGTTGTTGTATTAAAGGTCGGAGTAGGGCGAAAGAGGAAGGTGATTGTTGTTTGCTTGACTGCTGAAAAATAACAAAACTTAGGATGTGTCTCAAATCGCTCTCCAACTCCTACACAGTGCACTCTATTCACGATCTGCTTTGTTATTTCAGTGTCAGAATGTTTCCGAAATGTATTCTGATTAAAAACTGCCACGATGGAACATATCAGTTAGTTTTACTTTGGATATTTGACATTCACTCTGGTCTTGTTACTGAATTTTACAGCAAAAAATCCATATAAAATAGAAGAGGCTTTAGAATCCACTAAAAACAGGTGTGTCCTACTCGACCAGTTGATAAATGCTGCATTGATTTAGCCACAGACTTTCCAAACACTATTCGTATAAAATAGAGGAAGCACTAAAATCGCATTAACAGGTTTGTCCTACTCGTCCAGTATAGTTATATAATGCTGCATTGATTCACAGTAATTAGACCCGATGACATGAAAGCCACTGTATTGTGAAAACCTAAAATGATCTTCTATTAAAATATTATGTAAAACAGTGATAAAAATGTAGGACACATGTTTAATACTGTTTTAACATAATTTCTCTAATACTATTAACTTGAAAGCACAGAGGTATTGAAAATAACATACACAAAATATACCAGTTTTAACAAGGCAATATTCACACTCAATTGTTTAAATGAATTATGCGAATATATATTCAATCAATTTTCTCTTTTCTATGCAGCCGTGATCAAGATTACATTTCCTCACACCAGTAATGATCACCAATGGACACAACCTTCTATATGCAAAATGTGCAAATATGGAACAACATATTGATTATGAAGTATTTCGTAATGTTTAAGCAGTTGTGTCTTTCTTTCCGACCAGACGTTTAGACTGTCTTTCATTTCATTTCAAACCTTTATTTATCCAGGTGTATCCCATTGAGATCATTGATCTCTTTTTCAAGGGAGACCTGCTCAACCATGCATCTCCATGATCTTTACTCCATTATTGCAAACGAATGGTAAAGAGCGTAATTCAGTTTCATATTCTGAATGCACTTTGTTCAAGTTCAAAGAATGCTCTCGAAATCGAATTAATATCAACACAGCCCTCATCTAAATCATGTGTTTTAGGCTTTATTCAGAACATCCTCACAGATGATACTGTTTACCTGTCCTGTATCATATTCAGATGATACTGTTTACCTGTCCTGTATCATATTCAGATGATACTGTTGACCTGTCCTGTATCATATTCAGATGATACTGTTTACCTGTCCTGTATCATATTCAGATGATACTGTTTACCTGTCCTGTATCATATTCAGATGATACTGTTTACCTGTCCTGTATCATATTCAGATGATACTGTTTACCTGTCCTGTATCATATTCAGATGATACTGTTTACCTGTCCTGTATCATATTCAGATGATACTGTTGACCTGTCCTGTATCATATTCAGATGATACTGTTTACCTGTCCTGTATCATATTCAGATGATACTGTTTACCTGTCCTGTATCATATTCAGATGATACTGTTTACCTGTCCTGTATCATATTCAGATGATACTGTTGACCTGTCCTGTATCATATTCAGATGATACCTGTCCTGTATCATATTCAGATTATAGTCATATTTGGAAAGGTAGTGGACTGTTAGTATGTCTGATACCAAAGTCCTTCTTTATATCTGTTTAGAAAAAGCTCTTAACATGTCCTTACATCCTCTAAAGTGTCCCAGGAAGATGTGGTTTTTATTCCACCATCCTCAGGCAGGGGGAAATGCTCAGAATTCAAATGCTCAACAGGCTTTCTATTTAAAAGCTTTCTGTCTGTCTGTCCCCCCCTACGCTGCTGCCTCTGTGAGAAATAAGAGAAACAGCTCACAAGCAGCCAGGCTAACCCTCCACTTAGAATGTGTCACCCTCATCAACCGAGTGAGGAGATGGCTGCCTGGTTGTTCTTGTCAACACTTTTCTTATCAGGCCGAGCTTTGTTTCTTGCTGTGGATGCTGAGAGTGTGTGTGGAGAGTGTGTGTGGGAACAGACGAGGAGCGGTAGCAAGCTCTCTGAAAGCAGCGGGGAGACGAGGTGGTCGAGAGAACGGCAGATCTGTCAAACTGCACTTCATCTTCTGCCTCCTCGCTGCTCTTTACAGCATTCAAAAACAAATGATGACCAGGAAAGCTTATTGTAATGCATGTTTAAAGTGTTTAAAACAAAGGTAGGATGAAAAATTACTTTTGATTGACACTTGGCTTTATTTATCGGTTGGTCTTTTTCTCTGTTTGTTCACCACTTGGTGATGGAAAAAGCGTAACATCTATTGGACGGATCTCCGTGACATTTAGAACAAGTATTCATCGTACCATGAGGACAAATCCTTATTACTTTATAGGAACCTCCTGACTGAATGTTTTCTAACAAAGTGGACACAGCCTAAAAAGATGTGACCTATTTAGTCCAGTGTTGTAATACAATGCTGCATTGGTTTAGAGTCACGGGGTCACATGTTATGGAAGCTGTTGAAAAAAACAATAAGTTTAAACCCAAATAATGCTTAATTTTATTACCAAAAACCTGCAAAACTAAATCCCCCTCAGCTATACTCTGTGTTTAGTGCTAATTTCCAAATGTAAGCATTGTGGATAAAGATGATCATAGTCAACATTATACTAGCCTAACAAGGTAAACTGTACAAGTGAATATTCTGATTCCTGTAATTAACAATATCTTGCAAAAACACATAATTAGTTAACAGCATCTTCATAATAAAAAGCCTATCGTATCACATGCCAGCCCATCATTTCCTGCTCTTGCCAAAAGTTATTTTCTTTTCCCCATCAACCTTCACTTCTTCTATCATCTGGCAAAGCTCGCACGTGTTGGCTCTGCACCATAAAGCTATCTCTTTGTGATCTTTGTCCCAGAACGTTTCTTTAAAGTCTCGGCCAATCTTATACTTACGTTCATAAATGACTCAGTGCGCTATAGGTGGCCCTGCTACCTCTTTAAATATTTGATGAGGAAGATCACATAATATAAATGATGTGCTTTAAGTAGAACACATTTCGTTCCTCCTTCATTGTTATTTAACTTTAATCGGATATATGAATCTGTTGCAGCATTTACAGTAAAGGCTGCAGGCATTACTTATATTTGTTTTTGTAAGGACGTTTCCAAAGAGGCCATCTTAAAATACACCTGATAGCGGATGCCTGAACACCTCCACTGGTCCCCTGGCATAGTCCCAGTGAGGTTTGTTTGAGCGTGACAGGGCCACAGCTGGGCTGACTCAGCTGAAGGACTCAAACTCATCCCTGCTGAATCAGCTCATACTTTTAATAATAAGTGTGTGAGAGAACTAGAGCAGTTGTGAATCATTTCGAAATTATAAATGTATTTAATGAATGCTGATTGTTCCAAAAGTGCACAGCAGCTAAACCTCCTGCATGACTGTGCTTGGCAGCGATTACAGACGTGGCTTTCGAGCCAACCAGCATCAAGTTTTCTTCCCAACTGCTTTGTGAGACAGGAGCTAGATGCCATGCTCTGCTTTGAGCTAAATGTTAACATGCTCATAGTAATGCCATCATGCTGATGGTTTACTACCCCGTACTACAGCCATACTTTGACATATTTTGGAGGCATCTTGGGACACTGATCTCCCAACTCTGCAGAAAGCGTTCAACTTTAACTCCAATTACAAGTCACATTTAATTGAAGAACGCTTGCAGTGATTGTCTGCGAGCAAAACAATATGATTACAGTTCATGGTTTAAATCTTAAATGTATAGTGTATAGCTGTATAGCTGAAACTTTTGGGAATGCCATTGGTTTTGCAGCTATTTGGTCACAAACCAAAGATTTGGGAAACATCTAAGTTTGAACCTGATGATGGCGCTAGATAAGAGATCTTGAGTTCACCAATGAAGGATACACTTTCTTCTCTATGGTCATTGATTATCCATCATATCCATTGTCAAATGTCAATCAAATCGAATCAAATCAGGTTTTATTTATAAAGCACATTTAAAAGCGATTTTTGGTCGAGCCAAAGTGCTGTACATGTAATAAAAAACACATTACTACAAAACACAATAAACGACAATAAATTACAACAGATATAACTTAAAAAACAAAATAAGAATAAAACACACGGAAAAGTCAGGAGTCATGCTCCGCTCTAATTAGAAAGCCAGAGAGAAGAAGTGTGTTTTTAATGTGGATTTAAAAACCCCTACGGTCTGGGCCGACCTCACATGGAGGGGCAAAGTGTTCCAGAGCCTAGGGCCAGCTGTCATGTCATGGTCACACATTCAATATGTATGAAGTGATTTCACCCAAAAACAAAATGTGAGCCACAAGTTTGTCAGGGTTCATCCCCTGAGGATCATGAATATCTGCCTAACGTTTCATGGAAATCTGTTTAAAAGTAAATATATTTCAGTCTGGACTAAAGTAGTTGACGAAAACATTTTAGCTGTCCATTCAGGCCATTAAGGCAATTTGCAGTCGGGTTAATCATCAGGTCTACAAAACACACCCTAAACACATTGGCTGTTCCAAATGTTAACTTGAAAACCCTCTAAAGGCGACTTTAAGAGAAACAGTGTTTTTATTCCACAGCCTTAATAACAGAAGCTTCTGATAAACAGTGTGCTTTTATATTTCAACATGTTCTCATTTCTGCGTATTTCAGCTAACTTTGATTAGGGCTTATTTATTCATTTTTCTGTCAAATCCCCAGAATCAAAGTTTTGGTTATTTTGTTTAGTGTTAGTTTTTGAGTATTTTACTTTGAACTGAATGTTTTTTTTTAGTCCTTTTAGGAGTGGTGTTTGAAGTTTTATGACTGGAGCCCATTAAATCTATTCAAAACCAACAAGGGATTCTTGAAAAATGCATGATAGTCAGGCTGTTATGTTACTTCATCTGACAGAACCCCTATGAGAGGGGTCTCTCTGATGGGCATTTAAATGTAGAGAGACTATCTAATGCAATGTAAAAAGTATTTCTCAGAAAACTGCTCAGTTCTTCGGGGCTAGACTGAAAAATCTCCAGTGTGAAGCAGATGGTTCTGCAGCTGAAGCTTTGTCTTCTCTACTTTCTGCACCACATGCAAACCAAGACTACTCTCTGATTGAGGGTTTGATTATTTGATAGGGTTCATTTGCATCCATCGATACGTAGAATAGATTTGTATTTTAATGAAGCTGCGAGGAATGATCTTGCAGTCAGAAAAATCGACCTCTGGATCGAGATAAATCTTTATTCTGCCTTAATATGCCAATGTGAGATTTTCTAAATATCTATCCCAGTTAATCACATTCCAAAAAAATCCAACGAGGTACATTTTTAATCCTCGTGATCTCCCACGCATGAAATCCATCTAACTGCCTGATCCTCTCTCCTCTGCAGAAGAGTCTCTAACTCCTGGCTGAGCACCGGCTGGTTCACGATGACCATCGCCCTGGAGCTGTGCGACCGGATCAACGTGTACGGCATGGTGGCCCCCGACTTCTGCAGGTGAGCTGTGGAGCTGCATGTGAAACACCATCAGCTCTCTAACTCCATCACTGAGGCTTTTATAAAGCAGAGGCAGAGGTGGGAAGTACTGGAGTACAAATACTTTGTTACTGTACTTAAGTACATTTTTCTGGTATCAGTACTTTACTCCACTACTTATTTTTCTGACGACTTTTTACTTTTAATTCTTACATTTTGAACCCAAATACCTGTACTGTACGTTCTACTTCTTACATTTTCCAAACAGGCTGGTTACTTTAGTTTGAATGTGTGTTTGGTGGCGTGATCATTATTATTTAGAGTCATTGCGTGCCTATTGATTTGAACACGATCCGTGTATCCATCATTTCCTGGTCTTCTCTAAAGAAGAGGGACCAATGAAAACGTTGTCATGTTGCCGTTGTTCAGCATGGAAACATTCATTAGCTAACAATGACATTATTGTTCTATTAATATAAAGGGAGGTCAGGTACTCTTTAAAACAGCTGCTAGTTATGGGTACTTTTTACTTAAGTACATTTCAAAGCCCATACTTCTTTACTTTTACTTGAGTAAAGAAGTTTAGTCAGTACTTCTACTTTTACCAGAGTATTTTAAACACGAGTATCTGTACTTCTACTTGAGGAAAGGATGTCTGTACTTTTGCCATCTCTGAGCAGAGGTGTAAATGCAGTCGCTCTAAGTGTATAGAAATTCATAGCAGCACATCGCCCTGATAAGAAAGATTCAAACTAAATGTATTCAGGCAGCTGATAGATAAAACGTCACTGTGACTGGAGATGTTTTTGGATTGCTTAAATTGCCTGAAGATTAGTCAAAATGAAGAATAATTCTCACAGAGTTTTAGTATTTGTGTGCATGTGAGATAAAAGAGAAAGCAGGGGTCTCACTCTGCTCCTCTGTATGGCCACATCATTGCACAGTGTGTGAAGAAGCTTTGTTGAACATACTGTATACAGAATGACGTTTTCTGTCATATCTGTGTAGACAGGCTTCCCTCTAGCCTCCTGTTGAAGAGAGATTCAGCTTGCAGTACATTTACAAAAAATTCAACACACTATGACTTTTTTTTTCTGATATTCTTCGTCATACTATACTATGACTACTAAGACTTTTTTTGACATTTAACTATACTATAACTTTTCTTCAAAATTGTCCACATACTATACTATGACTTTTTTTCTAAATCTTGACATATGTACTATTCCGTAACTTGTTTTTCAACGTACTAGACGGTGACCTTTTGTTTTGACATACTTAAAGGTGGGGTATGTCATTTATTTCAGAAACACTTTTTGTTATATTCCATGGAATGCTCTTAACATCCCGATAGCAATGAATATATTAAATACTTTGACAATAAATACATAAAAAAAATTCTGTGGAAGCCGTAGTACTGTAAAAAGCATGACCAATCATTTTAGCCGACCCGGCTAAAATAACTGGATGGCCTACCTGCCTGTCAGCCTTCCATCTGTGCACAAACTTATCTCGTGCCCTCATTGGTCATGTGTGCATTCGTGTGTGTTGGAGGAGGGGCTCTGTAAGGAAGTGGCAGATTTTTTCCGGTTGTGTATTTTCAAATTCTAGCGATCTCGAGCCGGTTTCTCCATTCTTACCTACCCTACCTTTAACTACAGTATGACTTTATTTCAAAATGTTGGACATACTAAATTATGTCTTTTTTTCGACATGCTATACTACAACTTTTTTCGACATTTTAAACATAATATCTCATGACTTTTCGTTTTTATTCCGACATACTATACTAAGACTTTTTTTAACAGTCTATAAAACGACTTTTATTTGGATTTTTTGACATACAGTTTTCATGATATTTTAACATATTATACTATGATTTTTCAACACACTATACTATAACAGTTTTTCATATTTTTCAACTTGATTATAGAGAAAATACTCAGAACAGGAAGTTGTTGACTCATGAAGGAGCTTTTAATGTTTCTGTTATTGGAGGTAGAATACTCCATCTTTACAGGGAAGCCATTATACCAAAATAAAACCTCTCAAGATGTTCTCATCATTAGTACGGGCCATGTGGAGGAAATGGAAATAATACATATAATACATACTTTTCATATTGCGCCAAATTAACCACAAATAACTACAGGAAGTTTTGCAATCAGAAAACAGAGTGAACACAAAACCAATATCCAGGATAATATAATCCAAGGTCAGAACCCCTGATATTATTTCCACTGAGCATTTTGAAAAAAGAAAAAGGGATTTTTAACCTTTCATAAATCTTAAATAAATCTAATATTTCCCTCTCTTTTCACTGAGCAGGTTAAAATAACGTGACCATGACGCTGCTCCCCTTCAGCACAAATGCAAAGGATGATGGGATACATAGCTGAGGGGGACTGTCCTGCTCCTATAGCAACAAACTCAACGAGCGTCTCATTAGCCGAGTTTAATGGTTTGAAATTACAGCTCACGTCTCTTTCCTCTCAGCCAACGCTTTAATTGGGGGATTTTATTGGACAAGGAACAAATCTTATTAGATTTCTCAATAAAAAAGAACAAACTGTAAAATGCTCAGTATATCTTTGTTCCCGCTGCTGATTGATTAAATCATTTTGGGTATAGGCACAAGTCCAATCTTGATAATGAGGAGAGAGATGTCGGTTCATTTCTTTGAACAAATGGTTGTCTAAGCTCATATTTGGCAATCACTATAAGTTGTTACAAGTGAAGTCTGCAGATGTTACTGGATGTGATCCAACTGACAATCACTTACATCCAATGTGTTTTGTCGACATTTTACATTATTTAAATTCTTAATGAAGGGTAGACAACTATACAGTGACTTTCTGCTAAGTCTTTTTATTAATGTAGCATGACTTTTAATGACATACTACAGCATAACATTTTAATTACATTACTTTATGGCATACTCTACCACGACTTTAGTACAACAAGGATCATTTCCTGTCATTCTGCAACACAGGATTGCACAATGAGATGCAGTTTTTCATTAAATGCTGAAAAACAAACAAGACAAGACGAAATAAAAACTGTAGTATTCCTTAAAGGGGACCTATTATGCAAAATCCACTTTTTCATGTCTCTTCTACATCAACATGTGTCCCCTCTGTGTAAAGAGACTCTGAAAGTTTCAGGAAAAAAGATTCTCTCTCTTTTTGTCCTGATCCATTTATATAAAAACCTGTCTGAAAATGAGCTGATCAGATTTTGCCCACTTTATGATGTCATAACGATGTTTTGGCTTGTGTAACCATTAGCCAATCACCAACCAAGGTAACCACCTTATCACCTGAATCTCCTCCTAGAGCACCATTGTGTTCTTTGTAACCAAATATCTCTCAGAGGGGCGTGGGGAGTGGCTCCTTATTTTCATCTGAAGTAACAGACAGAGAATCAGCACTTTGGAAACAGGGCTGAAACAGAGGGGATTATGGGATGCTGCAATGATCTCTTTGGTGTTTGGAGCCAAACACTTCAGAGACATGTTTGTATATATCTGAGACCTGTAATATATTGATGAAAAACAGTATAATAGGGGACCTTTAAGTCTGTGCTTCTTCCAGCGGTCGGACAGAAGAGCACACAAGAGGACATCAGCCTGGTGCATGCTGGGTAGTGGAATAGCCTGAGGTCGTAGCTGGGTTAGCTTACTGTAGCTTCCAATCATACTGACCTTTTTACTTTTCTCAGACACACTTTACTTTGACTTTTTGTTAACTAAATCCAATCACCAATATTACATTTTATTTTATTACTACACCGTTTTTATTTCTTTTTATGACATACTATATTATGAAACCTTTTTTGACATGTATATAATGACATTTTCCATCATTTTAGACATACGAAACCTTTTTGTAACCTACTATACTGTGACTTCTTTTAGTGTATGCAAGTGCGGTGCATATTCTGGTTGGAAAAAAGTCAGAACATTTCTTTTACTGAATCAACATTGATAAGAAATAGTCATCTAGATTAACGACAGAATAAAAGCCACATTTATAGTTGTAGAGTTTGTGCATGATAAGTATCCCGGGGAGTGGGATTTACATATTTGAAATCAGGCAGCAGGGTAGCAATTAGTAACACATCTTTGTATAGACCACCCGATGTAAGAAGAGAACTCATACATGATGTGAATATAAAACGCTGCTCATGCCCGCCTGAATGGAGGCTCTTTTGTCATAACTTTCATTATTCATGCTTAAACTTTGTTTCTTCATTTGTCTTTTTCATTTAGTCATGAGCTGCAGGTGGCATTTAAAAAGCTATTAAATGTGGTTACGTAATCCATGCAGAGACGGACAAATAAATGCAAATCAGTCCACCTCTTTAAACAATACATGAAAAACACTGAAGCTGAAGTGACTCATAAAGCGGTTTTTAAATGTCAACCCCCTCTGCTACTAAAGGTGACCGTGTCTTTTCAAGTGGTGCTCCAACACTACAGAGCCCCCCCCCTCTATTGACATCCGCTCTGCTGTCTCTGTAGAAGCTTTAAAAAAAACGACTGAAGACCTATCTTTTTACATTGGCTTTTGTTTATACTTGAGATGTGTGTGATGTGTTCTGTTCATATGTTTGTTCCTTTCGGGACTCTGTGGTCTGTGTTTTGATTTTATGTTAACCTTACATTTCTGCCTCGTGTGGTTATTGGATTCATGTTTCTGTGGTCTTTTTTTTCTTTCTTGTGAAGCACTTCTATTTCTGTGAAAGGTGCTATACTAGATGTTGGAAAAATATCACTCGGCACCGACTTGAGCTTCAATAATCAGGATACATGCATTTATTATCCTTGCAAGAATGGAAGTAGTCATCACATACAGAGCATATGGTACAACTATTACTGTAGCTAAGGGCCACATCAGAAATGATCATGCTTGTCATATGTCTCTCTCCATAGAGGCTGAATCATCATGTTAATCACATAGCTATCATATGTCTAAAACAGTCCTGATGCTCTTCTAGGTAATCATACATCCTGTCATGTACACAGCTACAGTTGGGATACCTTTGTTATCATGTGGACTCTGATATTGGAAGAGTACATTCAGTATGTTCCCAACACTAAATAAACGTATTATTATTATAATTATAATTATTCTGTATTTCTGCAGGGAGTCGCAGCAACACTCCGTCCCGTACCACTACTACGAGCCGCGGGGTCCAGACGAGTGCGCCATGTACATCTCCCATGAGCGCGGGCGGAGGGGCAGCCACCACCGCTTCATCACGGAGAAGAGGGTCTTTGCTAAGTGGGCTCGGACTTTTGACATCCACTTCTACCAGCCGGACTGGACACCCCCTCCTCTCCCAGCCAACCAGACTCTAGAAGCCACAGCCACCGCGGCGCCCCTGGTACCCCAGAAGACGTGACCTGTGTTGGGAGGGAGAAAAATACTTTAGAGATTCATCTAGGAAAAAGTCTAAAGATGGGGAAGTGTTTGCATTGAAGGCTGCTGGACACTTATCAGAGAAGGATGAAACAAGAAGAAGGCAAGATATAGTTACCACAGAAGAAGAATCCTGCTGGATGTTTGGTGCGAACATTTCTCCAGCTCCATCAGTGTGTTTGGTTCACTGAGTTCAAAGTTATACATCCATTGTACAACCTTGTAAAGTGATTGTATACAAAGAGAAACATCATTACACACTCTCAATGCATGCATCCAGTGTCTTAGTGTGGGTGTGTGTGTGTGTGTGTGTGTTGTGTGTGTGTGTGTGTGTGTTGTGTGTGTGTGTGTGTGTGTGTGTGTGTGTGTGTGTGTGTGTGTGTGTGTGTGTGTGTGTGTGTGTGTGTGTGTGTGTGTGTGTGTGTGTGTGTGTGTGTGTGTGTGTGTGTGTGTGTGTGTGTGTGTGTGTGTGTGTGTGTGTGTGTGTGTGTGTGTGTGTGTGTGTGTGTGTGTGTGTGTGCCCGCCCGCCCGCCCGCCCCTGAGGGATCGCAGCGGATACTAACTTGAGTTTGGGCTCTCCACAAAGCCTCTGCTGGATGAAGGATCTTTGCAGGATTCAAGGCTCACAGTGCTCTGAAAGAAAAGTACCATTACAATGTGGTGCTGGAGACAGTGCCACATGAATACCTATAATAGTGTAGTTAAAGTCAAAGTATGATTCATCACCATTATTCTCTCGCTGTACTCAAAGTGTGAAGAGGTCAAGTTGGATCCGATTCTTTGTGCCGTGCAACAAATCCGGTATGAATCACTTCCCTGACTTTCATTTTCACTACCTTTCAGATGTGTGCATTGTAAACTCACAAGTGTCAAACAAGTGAAACTTTGCACCGCGTCCCGACCCGGCTGAGTGACATGCGTGTGCTATTAACTGGAAGGTTTTATCTTGTGTGTGTGCTATTAACTGGAAGGTTTTATCTCGTGTGTGTGTGCCTCGTGGCCCGTACGTATGTATTATAAGGCCTTGTCGGCTCCTGTCAGCTCCTGTCAGCACCTAATAGTGCAATTTATAAAGCTACAAGCCAGATTTCCATGTACAGTAAATGCACAGCCATGTCACACAAGACAAGTGGGAGATTAAAATGGAGAGCAGGGATGCACCGGCGCCATCCATCCTACTCTACAGCGCTCATCTGCGGCCTGAATCTCCTCGCAGGAAAATTACAGATTTTTGTTAAACTGATGAGTATGTGATGTGTCCGTCTTCTCCTCTCTCGCTCTCGATTGTGTTGTATAGCACTCTCCTCTCATTTGATGGAGTGTATGCAGCTTGTAGACTAACCCTTCCTCTATCTGAGATCCTCTATTTTCTCCTCCATGAATAAGAGTCAGGTGTCTGCAGGAAGTGATGAGACCTGTGGTTATCTTAATGATTCTGGTCCCAAGTCCTTATTGATTTCCCCCTCATCTCTGTAATGTAAGTAATGAGAGGAGGAATGCCGTGGGTCAGATACAGAGGCGCTCACACGAGGATGTGTTTCACATCGGAGACGCGGCGATTACTTTTCATCCATCACAAAGAGCTGCAGGAGTGATGCTACTGTACTGAGAGTCCTGCTGCTCGAGGAGAGATGAAGATATGTGTTTGTTTACTCATCTGTGTGCACAGCAGTGTGTATCAGCGGAGTGATACACACACTCACAGTTTGTCTTTTTGGGCTGCAAGCTATTTTCATTTTAGATTAATTGTTTGGTCTCTGAAATGTCAGAAATTAGTCACCATTTCCCGGAGCCCAAGGTGACATTTTCAGACTGCTGGTTTTGTACAAACAACAGACAAAACCCAAAGATATTAAATTGGTATAACTGTATAACAGAAGAAAATCCTCACAATCGACAAGGTGACACAGTGAACATTTCAAATGTTTCATGCTTCATGGATAAGGTTTGGTATTACTCTCTTCGTGCAGATATTCAGTTTGACTTATCTCTCATATCTGTACAGTGAAAATGTAGCTGAAGCCAGCAGATGCTTACAGTAGCTTAGCATGAAGTGAAAATGGAAAGACAAGACAATTAGCTGTTTTACCGGGGGCTTGCATGCCTGACTACTTTTAGTCCCAGCCAAGAAAAACAGCACTTACTAAATATAAAACATCAACCTGTGTAACACCTAATGATCTTTGGATGGTGGTGTAATATAACCAAGTATATTAACTAAGTACTGTCATAAGTCAAGTACAAGTATGTCAAAATTGTACTAGAGTATTCCTCTGTTATACTTTCTGCTTATACAGGGAGGGAAAAGTCATTTTGACTCCACTATAGTTATTTGACGCTTATCTCAATTTGGCTCTTCATTGATGAATCCCTTAAATACTGTCCCATGTATTTGTACGTTATAAAAACAGAATTATATAAAAATCCTACCACATTGAGAGGAGCCATCATGCAGATCTCTGTCTTTTACTTCTGATACTTTAGGTAGATTTTGCTGATAAAAACTAGTTAAGTAACATCTTGAATTCTGAACATTTATTTGAGTATTTTTAAGACTATGGTATTTATATTTGAACTGATATAGGATTTGAGTCCGTCTTCCACCACTGTCTTTGCACAGGGCTGGCCTGGCTCTCATTTCTGTTTCTATGCTAAGCTAAGCTAACCAGCTGCATATTTACTGTACAGACATGACAGTGGTATCAATCTGTACTCTCAGAAGAAGTCTCATTTCTCATAATGTCAAACATTCCTTTCAAAGGGTTACTCAACTGTTATAAATGTATTTCCTTTTGAAGGACTAATCGACTAATAATTTAGCACTGATGTTGTTAATAGGAGTTTTTTGCACATGATGGAAATGTGTCATTCCACTCAATAAAACATGTTTACCAACAGTACTGCATTCAGTAGTTTTTCTATAGGTAACAAAAACAAGGTGTGTGTGTGTGTGTGTGTGTGTGTGTGTGTGTGTGTGTGTGTGTGTGTGTGTGTGTGTGTGTGTGTGTGTGTGTGTGTGTGTGTGTGTGTGTGTGTGTGTGTGTGTGTGTGTGTGTGTGTGTGTGTGTGTGTGTGTGTGTGTGTGTGTGTGTGTTACCCCTCAGACGTGAAGATGAGACATGGAGGGGAGGCCAGTGACTCACCTTCACCCTCCACTGACGGCAGCTGCGATTCTTACTTTTCAATCTCTGCCTCCCTGTCTGCTCGTGACATCAGGCTGTGTCACACTGAAATAATAATGAAACACATGCGGCGTTACAAGGCCATTATTCCCACGAGCTAAAAACACATATCTGACTGACTTCATGGCTGAGTGCTGGACCATCTCTCTTTTGTGTTTGAAAAAGTACAGCCTCTGTTACTGAAGGTAACATTTGATCAAGCAAACATCAGAGGATGATAAAGGGAATACAAGTATGTATTAAAGAATGATAAACAATCCAATAGTGAGACAGATCAATAAAATGTTCTTAACGTGCATTAAGGAGGATTGATTTCTCATTATAAAGTATAATATCATAAGACTTATGAACAGAGATGAAAATGTAGGCGTTTCATTTTTAACATCTTCAATTTAAAGGTGGGGTAGGTAATTTTGGAGAAACCAGCTCGAGTGCGCTCGAATTTGAAAATACACAGCCGGAAAAAATCTGCCACTTCCTTACAGAGCCCCTCCTCCAACACACACGAACGCGCACATGACCAATGAGGGCACGAGATAAGTTTGTGCACAGATGGAAGGCTGACAGGCAGGTAGGCCATCCAGTTACTTTAACCGGGCCGGCTAAAATGATTGGTTGTGCTTTTTACAGTTCTACGGCTTCCACAGATGACATTTTTGTATGGATTTTTTGTCAAAGCACTTAAGATATTCATTGCTATCGGGATGTTAAGAGCATTCCATGGAATATAACAAAAAGTGTATCTCGAGCCGGTTTCTCAAACTTACCTACCCCACCTTTAAGTCAAGGTACACTTACTGGAGCTTTTAACCAGGTCTCACAGTCTTGAACAGCAGCTGGAGTGTTTCTGTTTTCATCTAATAAGTACAGTATGGAACTTTGGTCATGTGACAACAGGTGTATGAAGACCATGAGATATCTCACTGAAAAAAAAAAAGGATTGTTTTGCCATGCAAAGTCTATACAATAAAAATGTTTTAATTGACTCACCTCAAGGTAAAAAGCTGTTCTGGAGCTTTTAAATCGTATCGTAAAATCTTCCTTGGAATCATTTGAAGGACTTCTTTTTGAGACTGAACGTAGATTTTTGCTATATAGCACTGTTACTAAAACTACTGTCTTCAAGGCCAAACATAAACTTTAGATGTCATGGCATTTTAATATTCATCGTAGCATTCCAGCATAACAAAATGACTTCCTACTGTGTGCTTAAAAAACACATTTTGTTTGTATCAGCTGGATCTTCTTTGCTTTCTTAGTTTGTTCTTGGTGTAAAATTGAGTTTGCATAAATAAAACAATGCAATCTGGACTGGGAACATAAAGCTGTTCATATCCAGGCTTCACTGAAATTTGGAACTCTCTCCTGTTCTTTATATCGGTTTTCTCACTCAAAGTTTGAGCTTAAAAAACATTTAAATTCAAACCCACACTAAACAAGAGCCACAGAGCATTTGATATGCCACCGCTATTGTTGCTGATGAGAAGGAGAATCTTTGACTGCTGAAATTACTATCATCACTGCTGGGAATGATTGACATTTCAAAGGCTGGCTGACAGGAGAGCAGTTGGAAATCAGAGTTTTTCTGTAAATTGGACAACCTGTCGGGCGCACACCGTGTCCAAACAGCATGTGTGTGCTTCTGTGCGTGAACCATTAAATATAGCAGGCTGCCACATGGGACTAAATGTCAATGTTGTTCAGCTTTAAAGACAACAAGCAAAGTGTGTGTGTGTGTGTGTTCACTGGTGATAGAGATTGTCGTTTGAACAACCTGTGTGACACATTCAGAGCATCCTGCTTCCACTGCTCAGTCTCTGCGTCTCTTTGGAGGTGGCTGCTCTGATATTGTCCTGTCACTGGGTTTTCTCCCAACTAAATCAGGTGTGAAGGAAAACAGACACAGATCTTTATTAGCATTTGGAATCTATAGTGACAGAGGAGACAGGAGAATACATCACCGGGCTGAAAGGAGAATATATTCAATTCCGTCTGCGTGTGCTGAAGGAGCAACCAGAGGCGCAGAGGAAATTGAGTTGATTTTGAAGTGGGTTTAAGAACAAACAAATCCATCGGAGATAGGTTGGCTCTAATTTATTTATTGCATCTGCTGCCAGCATATTGTTTAAGATTGTGTATAGAGGCTGGGGTCCAATGTCTTGGGAAATACGAGACTGCAACACAAAGAAAACTATATTTTAAAAGCCTCTCTGGGGATTATGTACAAGCTGTATGTCAATTTAAAGTTTACAGATGTTAAGTTTATATGTGATTTAAAATAAGTTTAGACTGAGCTGGGCATACCTTAAAGGTGGGGTGGGTCATTTTGGAGAAACCAGCTCGAGTGCGCTAGAATTTGAAAATACACAACCGGAAAAAATCTGCCACTCCCTTACAGAGCCCCTCCTCCAACACACATGAACGCGCACATGACCAATGAGGGCACGAGATAAGTTTGTGCCCAGATGGAAGGCTGACAGGCAGGTAGGCCATCCAGTTATTTTAGCCGGGCCGGCTCAGATGATTGGTCGTGCTTTTTACAGCGCCACGGCTTCCACAGATGATATTTTTTTTATGGACTTTTTGTCAAAGCACTTAAGATATTCATTGCTATCGGGATGTTAAGAGCATTCCATGGAATATAACAAAAAGTGTATCTCGAGCCGGTTTCTCAAACTTACCTACCCCACCTTTAAAGGGTAGTTAACAGTTAAATCAGATCATGTGTTTCTATAAAGATTAATAATGGAAGGAAAACAACAACAAAAGCATTCATTTAATTGAGTGTTTCATCTTTAATCAGGGTATCAAAAGGATCTTGCTCTCTAGGAAAGGGGACCAGGCAGAATGAGATTACAGGAAATTATACACGGAGAGGAAGAAGAAATAAGCATTGCATACATAATGCATAAGAAAAAAGGTATTTGGTGGCTGACGCAGCAGCTGCCCTCTGATACATATGGTTTCATTTCCAATCCCATCTATTTTCTGCTTCAGCTGCAGAGCACAGTTGCAGTGGATGATCCTCAAAGACAAACTACCGCAGGTTCAACCCGTATGCTTTGAGAATCAGTCACTCCCTCCAACAATGAGCCTAATGCAGAGGAGTTACACATGCAGGGGAAGAGAGAGGGGCAAAAGGAGGTGAACAGCACCGAGGAGATTCATTTAGGACGGCCGGCAGCTTACTAGGTTATCACTCACTTATCGCTGCTGTAGCGCCGGGCGTGGAATGGCCGGAGAAATAGCCGTCCATCATCCAGAATACAATCAGCGGAGTACCCGGCTGGGGAGCTAATGGATGTTTCCACAGGGAGGGCAATTTGGTGAATGGGAAAGTGGATGGGTCCATCGGGCGAGATGGGATTACGTGCGATTGTTATCCTTCACGAGCGTGATATGACAGTCAAGGGGTGTAATGTATATAGACAAGAGAGACATAAAATAGTAATCTCTTCACAGCCCACTCACAGCCAATCAGCCGCCCTCATCACACACTTTCCTTCTCCTGACCGAGCAGACACTCTGAGTAGCACTTAAACAATAAAAGGCCGCCGCCGCTACTGAAATATGTAGAGTAGCGCGCTTTCAGAAATAAATTAAATTATCTGCAGATAAATTCAGTGCATTTTTTGTACCAAATAACAATGGAATGGCTCGACAACACAGACACTTTCCACACCAAAATAAATAAACACAAATCCAAGAAAAACCTAAAACATATCAAATGTCCGTGGCATTGAGGAACTGCAAATCCAATGCATGACTTTGAAGTGTGTGTCCCTCGTCACATTTGGAAAAATACACACATGCTTACATTTCATCAACGGAAAGAAATCACCCAAAAGAAAACTAAAAGGCACCAACTGCAACACACAGTTCCTGGGAAAGCATTTGTGGTGCTAAACATCTCTTTCCACTTTACAGGAAAAATAAGCCTGTCACACCCCGCACCCTTTCCTCTAATATCCCTTCAGCGAAAGCTCCATATCTGCAGCTCTGTGTCCTCCGATATCCAGCGGTGTGAATGCTGAGGCCTCAGAAGATGTGTTTGAGGTGCTTCATGCCGTACGTCTTGAAAAACACCAGGAGGATTAGAGTCCACAGGCCCAGGATGAAGCCATCAGGGGGGTGCCAGTCTCTCTGCTTTGGTTTCTGAAGGGAGAAAAAGGGAGGTGGGGTGGGGTGGGGTGCGGATGATGAGGGAGGAAAGTGGAGAGGGGGGGAGATTGCAGGTTAGCTGTGGTGTGTATATTTCTCCCGTTAAGGCCACCGCTGATTGTTCTGTCATTCACACAGGCTGACACACACACACACACACACACACACACACACACACACACACACACACACACACACACACACACACACACACACACACACACACACACACACACACACACACACACACACACACACACACACACACACACACACACACACACACACACACACACACACACACACACACACACACACACACACACAATTCTCATCAGCACCCCCCGCACCCCCCCCCCTCCTGTCTTGTGTTTGTCCCATTCACTGCCACATCATCACTTTGTGTATGATTATACTTTTAAATCTCCTCCGTATTAAACATGCATCTCACAAGGAGCACATTTATATGCTAATGCGTTTGCAATATTCAGCGGAGAGATGAGATTTAACCTCTAAAAAGTCTTCCTAACTCCTCCACTGGCGACAAAGACAGGCTGCAAAGACGCACTTAAGAGATTTCTGTTATCCCTCGCTATACATGCTGCCTTTATCCAGGCAGGCAAGGCAGCAGCAGTCAGAGAAGGCGTAACCCAAAGCCAAAGCACCAAGACTAGCCACACACTCTCCTAACATACAGTACAGTAAAGCTGCGACGTAAATACGTAGGAGATGTGATTCCTCTCTATCTGGGATGAGCGCTAGTGTACGTTGAGCCTCTCTGAAGTCCATCCAACAGTGTCAGGAAGATATGGAGCCACGCCATTAAAGCTTAGTATAGGGGCATTATTACAAGCCATTGTAAAACAAGATAGTGACAATAAGAAAAGAGATGTTTATAATATGGGGAATTGTCACTATACTGACATCGATCCCATTCTACAGGCTTGAAGCTCACTGATTTGGTTTTTTAATGTATGGTGTAGTGTCACAGCGCTCCTATAGGCAGCATTCAGCAGCCTGGACTACTTTTCTGAAGAGTCGGGAAACTAACCATCACAGAGCTGAAAGGTTAGTGAATATTGTTCTGATCGATGTTTCAGTTTAACAGAGTATAAAACACGTTCAAATAACCTCTGCCATTAAAGTCTGGTGTTATTTGTCCTCTACTTACAGTATTCTCTCTTAAGAGCATTTTAAATCAGAATTGTGACAATCTTTGGGCGATGTTATTTGTGGGAAAGGTTGTGTAACTACTTGAGTTCAGACAACATTTAAAAAAAGTTGAAAAGCTTGTGGTTAAATGAAAAAATAGCTTTTGGGAAAATGATGTAATAATTATTTGTCTAAAAGATAACTGATAGTATTGTTTTTTCAGTGACAAACACAAATAAAAGAATCAATAGAAATGTCCATGATAACAAGCCAGAGAATTACATGAGAACCAGAAATACGACTTACACAAATAATGTTGACCTAAAAAAATCTGAAATTGCGTCTGTATGGCACTGCATATCGTTTAGTGACTTCATTGCAGTGCAGACAGAATCGTTTTTATCTAATTTTTGATGACTGATGGCATTTGGGTGTTGAAACCGTCTAATTGCCCTGCAGTTTAGACGTGAATTGACCTGTACAACTCAAGTAGACATTTCTGCTGACTTACACTTTCTATGAGAGGTTGAAAACTGCTGAATTGGCATATGTGCAGTGGACAGCACTGGTGCATAAAAGAGACTGGCATATACTGAAGTGTTAAATATGTGCAGCACTGAAATTACCCCCCACTGAGCACCAAATGCCAGTAAAATGTGTTTCTGGCACCTGAAATGCTCCCAGAACTGGCTGAGACTGTAACATTGAACACTTCAGTTAAATTCAGTTTCCTGTTTATCTCCTCTCTGAGAGACAGCCAGTCAGTTTGAAGCAAAAACAACGTATTTTTTAAATGACTGACTGTGACGCTCCTGCTACACAAAGAACATGTCTCTCGATAGCTAATGGAGACGCAGTGATGACGAACTTGACCCGATGCATAAAACAGCGAGTCTTAAATAACACATCGCACCTGATTTTATTCATGAAATATCATTTATAGCAGGCATCATTATGTTTTTCCTTAGAATAATGAATATGAACTACTCTGGCTGGTGGAAATTATTGTAATTTCTCATTACTTTTAGGGCTCCTGGTAAGTGAGGCGAAGAGTGAGTTTCAGTGAGTGTAGTCCTGCCTCTGGGTGCCTTTAAAAGCTCCTCTCAAGGCTGTCCTTTCACTACAAACTACATGTGGACGCAACAGCGCTGCCAATTCCAGACATGGAAAGACTGGGACAGGAGTCAAATTGGATTACGGCAGACTTGAAATTTATTTAACAGCTCAATCAAGAGAAAATCAATAACACTCCACTGCCATCCAGAATGCTAAAGCGCAAACAGTGAGTGATCAGAGCTGCATTCAGGGTGCAGATTTCACCTGAGACTTTCTGCTTCCATTCATGTTTTACTGGCAAACAACGGCCAGCAATAATCATATTTCAAACTAAATCAGAGGACAAAAACAGGACTGATGTTATATTGTGATTTTGAAAGGAGCTGTAGGATATTAGATTAGATTTTCTTTTCTTTTTGACCCAAAATTGGGACATTTTCTTGTTACAGCACATGTAGAAACGGCATTGAGTCTAATCAAGGAGGGAATTTGGAGATTAAAGCCTTTGCAGACCGTTTAAATGCTCAAGAAACGACGTATACAGTGGCCGTTTCTCAATGTCGAGTAAACCTGCTGCAGAGCCACCATTTCAAGTATACTACGTCATCGAGTGGCGCCGAAGGACTGTTTAAATGCCCAGCATTCGGCGCCACTCGATGACGTAGTATACTTGAAATAGTGGCTCTGCAGCAGGTATACTCGACATTGAGAAACGGCCACAATAACACATTACAAGAAAGGGGAAACCCCAAAAAGCACAAGAGAGACTCTTTAACTGAAAGTCATGCTGAAGAAATGTCTGCCGTTACATTTGGCTACATTTTGTAGGCAAACGTATTGAATGGCCATTTTACAGCTTTGGTATTTAGCTACTATGCATATCTATGTTATTGATACAAAATGTACTTCAATAAATAAATGATGGTGTAATATTATGGCTTAATTTGAAGTAATGTCCAGTTGTCTTTTATTTAAGGGCCAATCCTCCAGTCAAAGTCACCTTCACTAACACCATTCATTCACTATATAAACTTTATCTAGCGGAAAGTGTCTGAGAAGATACTGAGCTGAAGGTTATTTGGTGGAAAAAACTGAGCGCTTCGACCGAACTTCAGTGAGTAGCAGCAGCAACAATGAAGCTCTGACTACAAAAGGATATTTTCAGCGTCTGATTCAACTGCGCTTTGTAAGAGAAACTACAGAAACAAATCTCAGACATTTTGGTTTCATTTGTCTGACGTCAAAGTAAGAGCCGGGTACAGAAATAGTCCTTTGTTAGAAAAAGGAACTGAATTCCTATTTTCACACTTCTAACTATATGAATGACGGAACACTGTAATTTCTGCCAAAGTTAGAACAGTTTTAGTTTTCTCACATGAGATATTTAAAATCTGATCCATTAATTTGGCACCTACAGAGCGCCAGAGAGGAAGATAGAAGAGCTTTTGAGTGTTAGTTCTTAATAAAGAAATGGACATGAACCATGATATTTCAAGTACATTCATGTTTAGGGGTCTTTTCTTCATGTTTACTTGATGCACATTTAGTAATGGATACCTAAAGAAGCTACAGTCAATATATTTTATAGGAAAAATAATCAAAAGACAATTTGAAAGGGTTCACTCGTAGTGATGAAACCACAGAAGATATCAACTGATTTTTAAGTTCCCCTCGGTCTTATGATGAGTTATTATTATATCATTCTGTCCGAGTGTCTCTCTTTGCGTCACTTTTCAGCAGCAGCAGTGAAACAGCTCTTTAAAAAGTACTGTACACAATCTTCTCGTTACAAGCCCGGATATTTGCATGACCTTATATAACATTTAAGGTCATTATTTAGTGTCTAAATCATGGTTATATTCACTGTAAAAAAGCAGCCATGGTTGCAGGTCGGCTTTGAAGCATCTCATTTTCCTCGCACTACATTGAGCGCTCGCCGATTTTGACCCGCCTGTTCTAGTTTAGCTGGAACTCCCCAAATCCCAATTAAATTTGACAGCATGCTTGAGTTTTCGTCCTCCATGTTTTACAGTCTAACAGACGCAGCGCTATGACAGCAGTGATCTGTCCCACTGAGACTTTGACATAACAACATGAATACTGATCTGACAGTTCAGGCTACACTCATTTTAAAAATCCAAAATACATTTTCAACGCGGGTTTTTCGTCTTCTCTCACCACACTACATGCATCACATCTGTGTTACAAAATAAAAAGTGAGTTGAGACACTCTTAGCTACAGCCTTGGAGACAAAGGGTCCGGCGGGACGACAAGAAGAGCAGCTGAGGGTTAAACATCTGGAGGACGAAGCAGAGGATATTGATAGGAGTCGACTGGGAGTAGGCGGCCATTGGGGGCAGTTGACCTCCGTGACAATGCAAGTAAGACGTGTGCGTGACTGTGACTGTGTGTGTGTGTGTGTGCGCATTTATATATGGGTATGTAAGTGCAAGCCTCTCGGGTAAGGAAGAGCAAAAGGAGATGGATGAATTGTGACAGGAAGCCAAGTCAGCACCGCCGGCAGAGAGGGGAGCATATGTCGAGAGCGAAGAGAGAAAGAGATTAGGAGAGAAGGAAGCGACATGAAGTCAGTGGACAAGAGTGATAACTACACATTTCCAACTAGTACAAATCAATCAACTACTTCATGCAATGTAGCCAGCCCAATGTATTTATTTAGTAAAGAAATATTTATTTGGATATTAAAGATTATGCTTTTTTGCTGGTTTTTCCCTTTCCTGTATTGTTTGATATAAGTTTCCTACAGAGGGAGTTTCTGAGCATAATATGTCCTCTTTACAGAATAGTGATCAATATATGCAGACAAAATTCACCAATACACTTAAGTAATTAATATGCCATGTTCGTCATGATGTTTGGTCACTTTTTATTCTACACATACTGTTCTACCCGTATATAACTGTAACACGATGTATTGGTCAGGCTCTGATGTAATATGTGAAAGAAAGGCTTTTATAAGTCCAAGGTCACATCTTTGATTTCTCCTTTTTGTCTCAACTGCAGCCAGAAACCCACACGTTTATTTGAACATTATATACTTATGAAACAGATTTGTGAAGCTTTGTTTTCGAGCTTTTGCTTGATAAATGACTTCAACGTATAATCTGTTATTAAAATTGCTCAATTTCTGTCGGGCAAACTAATTGCTTAAATGACTAAATGCTACAGCCCTAAATTCAATAACTTATTCAAAACCTACTTTGAATATTAAATGTGGACAGCCACGACCACGGAATGAAACAAACAAGCCTACTCTGTATGAGATTTCTCTCACGGCCACACATTCAAAAGATTCCAGCTTCTTAAGAAAAACACGGGAGGCTGAAGAAAAAAGAAATATTAAGCACAGAAATTTGAGAACAAACCTGACCTTCACTGAGGGAACAATTCACATCTCAGCCAAGGACAAGGACTTCAAGCAGCCCGCCTCCATTACACACGCTTTGTGTTGCGTATTCAATTCACAAGTAAAATCAATTAACAGCTACCCATCTGATTGATTGGAGCTAATTAACATGGCCATGCAGGATGCTAATGGCCGTTGAGGGAGGTCTGAGACGCCCTGCCAAACAGTCGCACTCCAAGGTCAAAACTGCAGCAAATGTATGTTGATGAGCGAGCAGGAGCCTTTCTTTCTCTGCCAGGACACTCCACTGTATTGCCTGGACATTTGAGTGCTTGGACAGACAAAGCAGTGGGTGTATTATTCTCTCATAAAGCATGTTTTGCTTTTCAAGAGGATATCATGTTTTCATTCAGAGGAAAAGCTTGTCGGAGTGGGTTTGGCGTGTGATCTGCACAATCCCTACATCCATTTTTAGAAAGTGTTGCAGGCTCAGTGAGGGAAAGCGGGATTTGGCGTAGGATTGAAGGGAGGCAAAGCATGAATTTTCAGTGTTTCCACTTTCAATTCTCTGAAGCCATATGGTGTGGCGTCAAGCTGGCAAAAGAACAAATAACAATTTGACGCCAGAGACCAGAACTCACAGCAGCGAGGCGTGAAAAAGAAAAGCAGAATACACAAGAGAGTGAAAAAAGGAGCTCCTACTCGTTATTTCCAGCGCTGAACATATTGTGATTAGGTGTTGGCAACATGATGAGATGTGTGCGGTGAAAAGGGAAGGTGGCGGGAAGAGGGGACTCACCCTGTCACCAAAAGCGAGCTGACAACATTGACAGGGCATTAATCAACTCCTCACACACACACACACACACACACACAATGAAGGAAAGTTTGTACACAGACGCCATACAGCACAGGCTTATATTCCCGCTGTCAGTCACTGTGATGACTTTTCTATTTACAAGCCGTCGCCTGGTCTACTGGCAAACATTGAAATGGAAAAATGGTTTTCTTTGAAGATTAACACAGTGAGAAGATTCGTTTTTTTGTTGGAGGCACCGCTGAAATCGGACCACTTGGGAATACTTTAGACATCAAATCTTATGAGATTCAATCACATCGGGTCCTTCAGATGAGTGCATCTGATCGGCGACAACAACAGATGCTGCCACGGTGGCCGGAAAACAACGATATCTCGGGGAGTGGCGCGCACAATATGACAGCTAATCAAAAAGAGGACAGCCGTCAATAGGCTTTCTGGACATTGGTCATTCGGCAGCAGTGCAGATGGATTATGTTGAAGGGGGGAGAGATGACTCAGTCTGTCAGGACTCCCATCCTCAACCCAGCAGGAGAGCTAGCCGATAATCGAAATCTCTGACAGGGGTCGCCGGGTCGATGAGTTTGTTTCTGCGTTGTTCGTGCGGGTGCATTTGAAAGAGGAGTGGGGGTAGACAGAAAGAAATGTATGGAGACAAAAAAAGATATGAAGCCGGCGGAGAGTAAATGGCTTTAATGACCTTTAATAGTGTGACGGCTTCTGTGTTGAGAACATTATTGACGAGGTTGTTTCTTATGTGAGCAGTGGGAAGCCGATCTGAGACCAGAATGTATTTTCCAGGCAATTCTCAGAGATCAATTTCCTGCCGGGCACAGAGACCCCTCCTGCTTCCCATCCCGATACTCAATAAGCGTCTGACAGCGCTCCGGCCCGTGGTGAGCTTCATTTCTCTGGGCCAAATGACTGTGACTCCTTTTAAAGACTAACAGCAGCAGAACCGGAGACTTCTTCCACGATTTTTTTTTCAAACTTAGCTGGTCAGCTGGATCTGACCTTTAGTATAAACAGTCATTGTAGAGGAGAAGAACATCAGGGTTCATTCAAATGTCAGCAACTCCTCCTGGACTGTAGTCCCTGAAAGGAAACCAAGAGCATTTCCACAGATCTATCCCCACCAACTGAGTCTTTTCTGTTTTGCAGATTTATAATTAGATGCCTCAGTGGCTGTTTATACTCATTATAAACAGCCACTGTATCATTTCATGTCTTTTTGGAGAAGTGGTAATTGTGTTCTTATGAAATCAACCAGAAAGCAGCTGTGGCTTTAAAAATCACAAGGCCAGGTTTGACGATTGGCATTACTTTAGAAAATGACTTCTTTTTTAAGCATTAATGTGGGAAACACAATAGCTGAATTGTTCCATTTATCCTTAGCAAAAACATCATTTGAAAAAGTCTGGATTTGTTTTTGATTTGAAGTCATTATCCCTATGTAAGATTGCAATATGACATCCCATGGGGTTTTAGACAGAATGCTTATAGCTCATCTTACTGCATGGAAGTTGTAAATATCAATTCATGTTCTGTGGATTGTGTTTTTTTTTTAAATGTATTATTAACTAGTACTTATTACTACTATTACTTAGTCTTATACCCCGTTTATCTAGGCCCTTTTTGTATCTTGTTTTATGTATATATGTCACACAGTGGGACTGCGAGAAACGGTATTTCAAGATTTCTGTATGTAGAAATAAAGCTGACTTTGACTTTGAAATATTAAAATAAAAAAGATAGCTTTGTTGAAATGACAAGGTGCTCCAACAAGCTGAAGGGTAGATACCCAATTAGCTTGAATACAGACAGAAGCCTAGATGGAGCTCTTTGGTAAAAAAAAAAAAAAAAATTGTCCTTTTAATTAGTTTAAAATCATTTCTATGAACGTTGAAGCACTTTAGTTGGTGGGTTTCGAGGCACTCCAGATACCCCAAAAACACACGTTTCTTTGTATATGTTGCCTTTTTAAAATAAAAATATTGATTACAGAAGCTAATCATGAGGATAGTGAATACAAGAGGGATGCGATTTATCCATTAAGTTGATGATTATATTTTGATTTGGTTAAAGCCCATGTGTACATAAGCAGGGCGTGCAACCCATTAAAAAAGCTCTGAAATAAATGCTGCCAAGGTGTAGCTTTCACTGTCACTTACTGAAGCTGTCGAGGTGAAATCAAATACTGCTACAGAATTGATATAACATTTATCCATCTCTGTTAGGATATAGCATTGGATAATACTGTGAGGATGGTCGTGTTAATGTTTTAAATATGGTTTTCAGAGGCAGCTGAACCCCAAATGTAAGCTCCACATAAATGTCTGCTCTTGCCAGTGGCAAAGATGAATGTGACTTTTCTGCAGCACGAGTTGAAGGGGAAGTATAGAAATAGTATCTTTTAAAGGCTCTTCATGGAAGATCTTACAAGAGGGATACAGCCGAGCACAGACGGTGTGTTTTGAATGCCGAGCACACGTTCAAAAGGTGGAATGAGGAGGAATAGGTGTTCATTTGTGAAGGTCGGCTCCACTGAAAGCCACAATCCATTTGGGAATGAGCTGAATGCACAATTTCATCGCCACAATCCTACCTATCCATTCTGCTGGATTTCACGGTGGCCCCTTCACACCGAGACTAGGAGGCACTTGCATTTCACACTTAAGAGCCGTCACCATGGAAACGACACAAAGACATCTGTTGCTGGATAACTTTCTGTTCTGTGTCCAAATTGAGGACACGCTACGATATACAAAAACAGCAACAGGTGTCTTGGGAAAAAATATGTGAACCCACAAAAGACATTTGACGATTCACCACAAATAAAATGGGTGTTAAAAAATGCCAATATCATTAAATGTTTGTGTTTAGGGGAGATACTGTAAATATCTGGCTACCAGTGATGTTACTACTGTGCTGTATATAGGAACAATGTTGAGTTACTTATAATTTACTTAAGTATTTCCATTCAATGCTACTTTATACTTCTACATCTCATAGGTAAATATTGTATTTCTACTTCACTATTCTTATCTTACAGCTTTTAGAGACTATTATATATATCACATATTGAGGCACTTGCAGATTGACTCGTACTTTTAATATTTTAAGCACATTTCTATGATAATACTTTAGTACTTTTACATGAGTGAGATTTTAATTGCAGGACCTTTACTGGTAATGGAGTATTTTTGACATTTATTGGTACTTTTACCCAGGTATAAGACCTAAATACTTCTTCCACCGATGCTGGCAACTCTGAGAAGTGTTTGGGAGAAAGATTTGAGTGTTTCATTTGATGAAGATGAATGTGCTCACATGTAATTAAAGGATTCAGAGACTTGGTGGAAATCAAGGTGTTGTGATGGTTGTGCCCACACATCCAAAACATCTGGAGGAACAGCTAACTTATAAATGTCATAGGTCTACATTTTCGAATTCTGTCCAAAACTTTTTTTCCTGAGAGATAATTGGAGGTTTGGGTTTGCACTTTCTCCATGTATAGAGAAACGGACCCAGACAGCAGTAATGATAGGGTGGCAAAATGTTCTCAAGAAATACCTGCTATTCAGGGTCGGGGAAACTGAAATGGAAAAGGTTGCTGAATTTGAAAAAGTGTCATCATATAAGAACTGTGAATGAACAGAAAGAAAGTTGGGAAGGTTATATACCAGAGCACAGATAAGGGCGAATCGAAGAACGATGTATAGTCAGCTACTGTAGATGTTTTTATGTTCTTAAAAGGGTTCATCTGCAATGAGGATCTTTGTATATTTCTATTTATACAAATCCACAGTATGTAACCCATTTGAGTCATTTTGTCTATTGCACCATTTATACTTGTTTTACTGTTATGTTAAAGAGGCCCTGTCATGCTGTTTGGGGGTTTACCTCTCCTGTAGTGTTATGTAGATTTGTGTGCATGTAAATCCAGTAATCAGGTCGCATTCACACCTAATAGTCCGCTTCTCTGGTGTGCACCAGGCGACAGTTTGTTACATGGTTTCATTTTTCAGAAGGTTCGGTTCACACGGGCAAAACTCAAACGGACTATAAACTTTAAACACAAGTCATGTGCACGGAAATGCTGTTCAACCATTGGTCAGACATTAAGGGGGTACAAACGCAAATCCCGGCAATTTCTACCGGAGCCTCCGCCATGGAGCATCGGCAGGTTATTTTCATGCTGTTGTTAATCTGGAGATCAGATCAACAGACTCTAGTGGACACTGGACAGCACATATGATTATATAATCAGACAACGTGCGATACAAAACATTGTAACACATATAATGAGAGACGTTCTGCACGTAAGGAGGAGGTTTCACCGACGGCAGGTGGCTCTGACTTTTATATATAGTTTTTAGTTTGATAGTTGTTTTTACTTTACACAACACTGTTCAACACATCATTCTGCTTCACTCTTTCGCTAACGATTTTTGAAGACATCCGCGTTCTTGTGACACGTAAATACTACGCTTCCTATGTTTTGGTGCGGACTGCGTTCACACCAGCAATGAACCGCTCCAGAGTTCGCAAGCAAGCGCTCCGAGACTACCTCTTTTAGGCGGACCAGAGTCCGGTTGCTTAGTTCACTTCAGAGGTCTCGGACTGTGTTCACACCGACCCAAACGAACCGCACCAAGCGGCTAAACGCACCAGGGTTCGATTCAACCGGACTATACAAGGCTGGTGTGAATGCGACCTCATATATATACGATTCTGAAATGTGCCATTACACATAACAAATACTTTTACACGTGGAACTTAAAGTTTATTTTAGTGCAATACTTTTGTACTTTAAGATAAGGTTTTGAATGCAGGACTTTTACTTGTGAGTACTTTTACAATTAAGTATGGATACTTTTACTTAAAATCGGAGTACTTCCTCCGCCACTGGTTAATGTTTCTGTTGTGCATATGACAAACAAAGCCTTTGAACTTTGACTGATTTATGAATGATTGTGTACCCCTCTTCTTCTTGGGGTTACACAGGGTGAGGAAAGAGCAATGGGGGAGAATATAATATGCATTTGTGTGTTTGGCTATTATAATGAAAAATAGAATTTGCAAGTAATAAGAAAAATGTCGGGATCATATCATCGAGGACCTTTCCTTGTTTTGAGTGTCCCACCCCTAATGACCCTGAAGTGTGTGCGTGTGCGTGTGCGTGTGCGTGTGCGTCTCTCTCTTACCTGATGGATGATCTCAGACACCGGCAGCTGGTCTGCATAGGAGTACTTCTCTATCTGAAGCTCTTCATTGACAGGACTGCAAGACAAAACACACACAAAACGGACTCTGTTAGCATTTACCTGAAGTTAATTGCACTTTGGAAAAATTAAGCTTTTGTTAAATGGGACGCCATTATTCAGAAATGAATAAAAGCTGTCGGGAAGAGGAACGAACCTGAGCGTTTCTGTTGGCAGTGTGTGTCTAGAGGAGGTGCGTGTGATTAACACACCATTTAAGAGCTGAGTCAATGACATGCAGTGCAAATGAATGCAAGTAAATCCATGTTTTCCTCTTGATAAGTCTCCTTGTAGAGAGTGCAAATCATCTTATTAAGTTCATCCTATGTATATCACTACAGAAGACAAATGGTAAAAATACTACAGGAAATAATTTTGTATGTGATACTATATGTAAAGTCTGTTTTACCAAGCAACCCACACAACCTTTTTAATGTCAAATGTTAGAGGCGTTAGTTGAGCTCCAAACAAACAAGTCTCCCACGGTGCACTCCGGTTAGCTTTTTAAAAAAATCTAATAAACCTGAGTCAACATCAATGACGAAATCAATGTTGAGCTGGTAAACCAAATAGTGTTGGTAGTTTGTAGTTGATGCTACACAGCAAATATCTCTTATTGATTAGGTTTCACAAACCTCCAGCAGTACTCTAGTGGTGAAGCATCTTGGTAGCTCTTATCCAGTTTAAGGAATTACAAAGGAACATTCTGCTTTAGCTTGTAGGCCTTTAGTGTGGTATGATCAGTAAGGCCTTAAATAACCAGCATCCCAAAAGAGCTCTGGAAAAAGCTTATAATTCCCTTTTTATAGTGTAATTATTTTCCTTAAGACTTTTTTAAATAATGAAATAAGCACACACAAAGGACACAACACATCCAGTACCATTTCACAAAACAGAAAAGATGATTTAATGTGCATTGTCCCTATTCAAATAAACGATTAAATTAAAAATTAAATGAAGAATGAAGAATGGAAAACAACTTCTAAAAGGTCGGTTATAGCAGTAAGCATACAGGAAACAGACCATTTAATATCCAATATGCATGTTTTATTATATAACACCACAAAACGTTTTAGACCTTTAAGACATTTAGTAAACATTTTGATGTGTAACATAAAAAAAGTATTTCTTAAAGTTGAGTGACATTTGTGACATCTTTCCCTCGCTCAATAAAAAACTATTGGGTTGTGGAAGAAGTTGATTAATTTCTATAAGAGTTGTAGTTCTATGCTTTATTTTGTACAAGTTAATGACATAAAAGGCATGTTTAAAGTGCAAATGTTGAAAGACTATTTTATCACTTTTTTATGTTAACTAAAAGACTTCCAGCAAGACTGAATGCCTTTTATCGGCATGGTTTCAAATAAAGAAGCACCGCATCCTAGTATCCAAGGCCAGCACACACAGACCATATCAGGATACAAAGGCAAAACTACTACAAAAGAGAGACTCCTCGGCGCCTATTAATCCTTCCTGACCGTAAAGCATCCGTGCATTGAGAGTTAGGAATAAAACCAGTTATATTTAGAGCCATGCATTCATATATTTTATTCATAGAGACTTATATAAATGGAGTAAGTTAAGGGTCTTGCTCAAGGACAATGAAAAAAAGTTCCCTTCGCGCCAGTTGATGGATATTCATTAGTTACTATTAGACAAGATGCATTACACCTGCGACCTTTGAGACTCAGCGCTGGTTATCCACACGGAGCGTTCTGCTTCCATCTCGGTGTAAAACCTATTAAAAAAGCATTAATGAGCCACACTGGCTTACATGTTGCATCAGCACAGCAAACACAGGTGCAGCAGTTTACTTTGTGTCAACCCCACATTAAGCATCCTACTGATGTAAGGACTCGGCAACAGAATCCATGTCTGAGGATAGTTACCTCACACAAAAACACAATTGAGTCTCGTTTTATTTTGTTCTACACTACAAAGCTCAGTTGTATTCGGCTCAATTAATCTGCATTTGTTGCTTGATATTTGTGACAGGGGGTTTGTTGACAGTAATGAAGAAAAAAAACACAGGCCAGCCGTATCCATTAAAGCTATATTGACATGTTTTCTTTTTCAGTTTCCATATTAAAAGGGTCCCTTTTATCTCATTTCAGGTTAATTAGTTGTATTGTGCACACTGGTAATTAAACTCTTATGGGTTTACTTTGTTTGAATTGATGAGAAACAGAAACATCCAACTGTGTCAACGATAAAAGCACTGATATAGTTATTTAAAACATATTGCAAAGATCATAAAAGGCAAAGAAACACAAGTGTCAAAGTTACATTACACCTACAGGTTTATACACTTGTCAAACCCATTCAATGATCTGGATGCACCAATACAACACAATTGCAATAAGGTCGTTTTGACATGTTTATGTGCCTCCATTCATCTTTTTCGTCGGTTTTTCTGCAACATCACAGTCATGAGTCAGAAAGCAGACTCTCAGCTAAAGGTCACAGTCGAGTGGAGGTTTGACAGAGTGGCCTTTTTTTTTTTTGTCTAATCAAAGAAAGTTCAGGTCAGACAGCTGCTGACAAAGTGGGCAAAATCCCCCAGAGGGCCACCGCTCGCTGTGTGAAGCAACCGGTTCTGCTTTTTCTTTACTTTCTCACCCACTGAGTTAGTGTTGCTCAAATTATTTCTGACTTTTTGGCTCATGTCATTCCTCCTTTGTTCCCGTCTTCATCCGTTTCATTTCAACCCATTTCTCTGCACGTCTCTCTTCTCCCCATGTCTGTGCAGCGGGGCAGGAGAAGCTTCGATAGACAGGAACAGAGACAGAAGGAAACTGGTCGGAGACGCCCCCCCGCTGAGCTGCCAGCTTTCTCTGCTACTGGAAATATGTCACTGAAATGTGTCACCGAGGACTCACCGCTGTTTCACCCTGTTTCAGTGAGCACAAGAAATACTCGCATTCATTTCAGACCACTTTCCATGTAAAGAGAGATGTTTTTGGAGATGATGTTCCAATGCACTTAGCTGATTCTAACCGATGTGACCGGCCCTCCCCACTTACAGCTCCTGTCTTACTCCAGCGGCCATCTTTAGGTCAAATTTCCTTTAAAAAGGTGTGCCATAGGTTTTTGTGCATGTAAATCACATGTGTCAAACTCAAGGCCCGGGGGCCAAATCAGGCCCCTGGTGGATTTAATTTCGGCCCGCAGGATAATTTCTAATTACTATTAGATCTGGCCCGCTGGTATATTGCACGCACACCTTCACTCAATCCTGAGGATTTCCTCAGCTCAGAGCCTGACCCCAAACATTGATGAACTTGCACCCCAGATGAGATGCCAAGTATCTGGCTTCAACTAGCATCACAGCAGCAAACTGAGTTTACATGGACGTTTCCTTCTGCACTTTGTTTCTTGCGACAACAGGGCATGTTTGGTTTTTTTCTTTGAGGGAAATAGTTTTGTTGAAGCTGTTGTTGGCCTGTGGAATAATATAATCATAAGAAATGACTCCGGAAAAGCTGCAGACAGAGCCATAAGAAATGAATGCAACTGATTATTTAATGTTAAATGTTGTTTTATAGGCAATCATTTAAGCTTTGTTAGTTCCAGGTTTAATATGAGCAATAAGTTCATTTCAATAAGTTCTGCAATAAACATTGAACCAGTCCGGCCCTCGACTAGTACCCATTTTTTTATTTTGGCCCACTGTGTATTTGAGTTTGACACCCCTGGTCTAAATGGTCTAAATGGTTACAATCTCAATGCTCCATCCAGAGGGAGTTTCTCTCCCTTGCCTGAAACGCCTCCATTGGACTCCTTTGTTTATGTCTGTAACATAGTGACATCGCTGTAACACTTGTGCTTCTATTGGATAGCGCTCCAACACATTGTACATGATAGGCTAAGGGGCGGGACATCTATAAGCAATTGACCAATCACAACAGAGCCGGCCAGCTAACCAATCAGAGCAGACTGGGCTCTGGTTTCAGACAGAGGGTGAAAAGAGGTGCTGCAGCACAGGCAGTATGAGAAAAATAAAGAGCTTTTTGAACACTAAAGCATGGAGACATGTCACAGGAGAGACACAAAATACTAATATTAACCTAAAACTTTGCATAATATGTCATCTTTCATTCAAACCACTTTCCACTCTATTTTCTAAGTGAATAGAGTTATTTTTGGAGAACATTTTTCAATGCACTTAGCTGATTCTGATAGATGTGACCGCCCCTCCCCACCTACAGTTCCGGTATTACTGCAGCTGCCATCTTTAGGTCAGACACATTTCCTTTTAACATCTTTTCTACTAATGAAAAGTGCTTTTTGTAGAGTCTCTCCAGTGCTGCAGTCTCACAAATGACATTAAATGCACTTTATTACTCAAAAGGGGGAAATTAATTTGGCTTTAATATGATAATCTTTGGAGCTTTGTGACCCCACAAGATGACATGTTTTGGTCAATAAGCACCTATGGCTGGACGTGAGTAACTACATTACACTGTTAAGCTCATGTATAATGAAAAGAATCGAGGGGTCCATTAAAAATGTCCTCTGCATCAAGAGTAATTCACTTAATGGAAGAGCTTTGTTCTGAGGCTGAAGCAGCCGTTTAAAAAATGGGTGGGAGGAGAAGAGAGGATAAGGGAGGGATGAGTGAGCAACAGAAAAGAAAAAGACTTACACACTTGGACACACGTGTACCCATCTTCTCTAAATATCCTGCTGCACCCGTCGGAGAGGCTGCACTATATTTAATAACAGCTTTTTACAGAGGACATCTGTGATATTTTCTCCCTGGGAACACACAGCTCACTACAATCCATGTTCAGGTCTTTCGGAAAACGCTATTATGTAATTTAACCTGGGGTGCCGGACACAGAGGTCTCATAATGATCCATTTCCGCGATTGCTTTTTTGACACGATCCAGATGTGTTGAAAAAGACAGTTGAACCAAGCCCAGCCCGGATTTAGAAACACATTTATATAAGAGGTTTTTATTTTAGGGAGGTTGGATGATGTCTGTAAGTAGAGCTGCAACAAATCCTTATTTATGCTACTGTAAATCCGTTATTTTGCCTAATTAACCGATAAGAACGTGCAAATAAATGCATGTTGATTCAAACCCTGAGGAGATACATTTCAATGTGCCTGTAACAAGATATCCAGTTATCTATTATATATGATAAAGAAAAGCAGCACGTCTCCGTTTGAGAAGCTGGATTCTGTATTAATGGTTTATTTATTTCGTCCTGATCCAATCAATACTCCATTAATAATCCCAGTACCAATTTCCTACTGTAAATCTGGTCTTTCCCATCATTGAAGCGTCTAGAGAGACACTTGTTTTTCTGTGTTTCTGTGCATCAAGCTGGATTTTCTGTAACCAAGAAAAAATAAGGGGGAAAACATATATGTTACATGCAAGACCCTGCAAGAATACTAAAGAGCTACTGTATTTCTATTTTGTACGTGATCGTGCCGTGATCAACCTGCCTTTGTTTAGCCTTCTGTTATTGTGTGGTAAGCTGCACATGTTTACACTGGCAATACAGTCACCTTGAAACTATCCCATTTCTATTACAATACATGACACAATTTGATAATCATACTGGTGATTCAAATCATGTTTTTATTCTTTGTAAAACATCCTTGTATACCTAACCTCCTTTAACAATTTGCCAGAGAATATTCCATCACCCAACTCACAATGGAATATTAAAAACTATAAGAACATTCACCAAGCAGCACTGAAAATGTCTGCTTTATTTGGTTCTGTTCTACATACCTTTGTGAAGCAGCTTTTTCTGACATGAATGTCATGAAATCTAAACACAGAACAATATTGACTGATGAACATTTAAATGACTCTATTAGAGTGAACCTAAGTGGGTACACTCTAGCATACACCTGCATGGTGGACTCCATGCAGCGCCATTCATCCACTAACTGTACAAAAGAGTGAAATGCTTGTAAGGTGGTGATTAAGGACATTTATGTGCATTTTCAGTGATGTACTTATTATGTGGGCCATAATTATATGTGAGAAATGTTCGTTTTCTTGGACCTTGATGTGAAGTTTTTTGATAAGCTTTAGGTATTGCTATTTCACACGTGTACAAAAGTATAGCTTAATTCAACTGATGAGGGCTATGTGAATAAATGTAAGCGATGTGATGCAAGTAGCTCTTGGCCACTTTCATTTTTTCAAAGTAGCTCTCAGATGAAGAAAGTTTGGAGACCCCTGCATTAAAGCAACAAAACATGTCAGAGAGTACAGGCATGACAATTAGCATAAAAGTGTCCCCTTTAACAAAAAACGTGTTAAATATGACAGCCAAAATGGCAGAAAGTGCTGTAAGCCTCCTTAACATCTTTAAACTTTTTACGATAGTGTTTTCTATCATTCCTAAAAGTAGAAAGACGCCGCTAGTGCTTTGCTGCATCAGTAAACTGAGCTCCATTAAACATCAAATGAATGGGGATTGCTGGTTCTTACATCAGAATGGTAGATGCAACGTCTCTCTAGGACTGAATGAGGGCAACAGGCAGCTCGATACACCGCTGCTGTGTTTCTTTGTTGTATGAGATCAACAGACCTAGAGTCAGGCTCTAATCAATAATAAACTAATAGGGGAAGTTGTGTGCAATGACTAACTAGCCTAGAGCCAAAACAGCTGATGACTAAAATCGGTGTGGCAATTACCTCTTAATTACTAATTAGCAGCCAACCACATGAGGTCCTTTCACTATAACACCTCCCAGTGGTTCAATTAAATCCCATCTTAATGGAATTAATAGAATAGTGAGTGTAATAAAGTTTTAATTTCCATCACATCTGTTTGTAGAGCACTACAATCTATTCCTTACCTTCAGCCTAATGAGCCAAAATAAGGAGGAGTGATTGTATTTTGGTGCATTACTGTAGCTGAGCGTTTCCAAAAACTCCAGGTGATTAGTGTGTCTGGGAACTAATATGAGAAAGTTAACAATATTTCATGAGACACAGAGGATGTTTAAGAGTTTGACAGCTCTCTACAGACATCTAGTGGCTGAATATATTCATCACATCATGTCTCGACTTGATGCAATGAGAGAATGAACTGAATTCAATTTCAGGCGCCACATTCAACCAATCAGAAGCACCGCTGCTCACTCAGTGCCACTGATGAAGAGTTACTGATTTATAGACTACACAGGCTGTCCAATTATGATCCTCACTTTGTTGCGAACGTGCAGGAACTGATTATAAGTACCATCTGATTGAGCTGTATTAACCTCAAGCAGTCATGTCATTGGTCAACCGTAGCAGGTCTTAAATCACCTACAGGGTAGTCATAGCAACTCACGTCATTGGTAGAGAAGTCAATATAGCTAATGTTATTATGTTGCATTGTTGGAGAAGCCTGTGACATAAGATTTTCAACTGCATAATTACTCTGTAGCTATGTCAGATTGACAATAAAGAACCTTGAACCTTGAACCTTGAACCTTGAAGAGACCGAAGAGAAATCAAAGGTTTGTAGGTTGAGAAACAAACGTAAAACAGCAGCACTCAATTAACATTTTTATACATGTCCCCAATCCACCTTGAATATCACTTCCCTTTAGACGTATGGGGAACACAAGGGTTCATACGGATTAGTTTCTATTATATATTCTATTGCTGAATATGTTTTATCTTTCAAATATTATTTGTTTAGTCTTTTGGGTCGACTTACACAACGTAAATACACTTGTAAAAAAGATAAAAACAAAAATAAATAATGATTTCATTATCTTTGAACCACTTATAAAACAGAGCAAACTTATACCACCGATAATGTAACACATATATAAACAGAACATTATCAGGCAGTGAGAAATTACGTTGAGAATTTGTCAAAGAGAGGGGTTATAATAAAAAGAAAATAGGTTTAGGTATAGACTTATTGATCAAGCCTGGTTGGGAGTGGCAGATTGCTTCAGATGTCATTATGTATTTTTCTCCCTTGCCATACATATTATAATCATTGCCATATTGAAAAAAAAATAAAGTTTAGATCAAACACTTCACAAATGAAAATAAATCTGCTTACCTCAGCTCCACCTGTTGGATGGGGTCGGTCAAGTTGATGGTTTCCATGGTGATCTCGATTTTGCGCACGCTGCCAAAGAAATCAGTGATGAGGACACTTCCTGGGTCCCTCAGGAAGAGGTCAGTACGGTGGCCCGGAGTGGACACACACTGACTCTTGGGACACACTTTGAACTGGGGAGAAAACACAAGCAGAAATATTAAACTTCACAAACAGCAAAAGAGGCAAGGCTCCATTCACATCACAATCTGCCATTTACAAATAAAAACCCTCTCAAAACTAAAATAGTAAAGTTTCAAATCTGAAAATGGATTTCATCTCAATTTGTTGCCATGAACTTTAAAGTAAAATCCTAATTTGTATTAATATTAAACGACAAATGTTAATTCTTACTTTCTATCTTTTCCTACTTTTAAGTATGACTATTGATATTTTTATAACCTCCTCCTGAAACTTTAATTTTTAGTGACAGTATTGAATGGAGAGACAGAGGAGATGACGAAAACGAACCCTTTCCAAACTGTATAAATAAATGCTACTAGATAAATATCTGCAGTACAGTAGACATTTGCTCATGCTGCTTTGGCATCAATTCAATTGTGTAGGTCACTTTTTCCAGGAGACAGTTGGTCAGATGGCGTTAAAGAGTTTCACTTTCTATACTACAGATAGTAGCCAGCTGCGTCAAACATGGCTAGAGCGTCAGTGGGAGCTGTTCAAATGTGAGAAAGTGCACTGAGAAGATTAGAAGCAAGGAGCATGACATTTGTTTATGCCATCATCAATCAGAGATCTTTCAGTGATTGGTGTGTCACCCAGAGTTCCCGTTAGAATATTTTTTTGCCGGTCAACATGTCCGTTAAAGTTGAAATCTTCCTGACAAAATGAGAAAAGTGCCGGAAAAGTCTTCTTTGTTATTTATTGAGCTTTAAAACAAATTGATATGATTCGATATTAAACAAATGAATTATAGTAGAACTACATTATTCAAAAGTGTACAGTCATTTTTACTAACACAGGAATAATAAACAGAGCGCTCTCTCCCTCTCCTGACAGCCCGTCAGTATCATGCAGCTCGCGGATCCAGTAATGAGTGACCCGACAGTAAAACTAAAACATATCTATAACTAGTTACGGTAGTTTGAGAGGTAATTAAAATAACTACGTGTGATATTCTAACCTGAAGTGTGTGTTTTGTTCCGCTCACCGCTGCAGGGGATCATGCAGAGCTGCGTGTCGACTCGTCAGCAGCAGCTGGTCTCTCTCTCCCGTCAGATTAGACTTTACTCGCGTTTATGTCCATATCGATCAGATCTAGCTAGTTCTAGCTAATGATATGACTACCTGCTTATTAAAAGACACCTAAACAATAAGCGTCGCTATGCACCCGGGTGAGGCCGCAAAGTATAGCGCAGCAGCATTATGCATTTGTTTACATGCCCACCGGAACCCCGAGGCATTACCAACAGATCAACGCACAATCAACCCATACAGGACATCTCTTTCTCCACATTAAGTGTTAGACATTAGAATTTACTATTCTTGTCTGTCACATACTCTTGTGTCTGTCACATACTCTTGTGTCTGTCACATACTCTTTTGCCTGTCACATACTATTCTTCTCTGTCACATAAGTGGTGCAACTGATGCGGTATTGCACTAAGGGGACATTATTTTGACCGGACATTTTGACCGGAGAGATTTAGATTTGCCGGTCTTCAGCATGTTTTACCGGTCATAGTCCGGTAATTACCGGCTAACGGGAACTCTGGTGTCACCACTTGTGGGTTAATCCTCTCAAGTGTGTGATTCATCAGTGTTTTGTCTGACTGGTCTCTTCATTTGAAATGAAAAAGAAAATCATTAAACCGAGGTTAACATTTTCTTCATCAGACAAACGAGAATTGGAAAACACACAACTGGAGGAGGATTTTGTTGAGAAGGTGGAGGCAATTTCTGATTCATCAAAAGGGCAAGCCTCTGCAGACTGGATTAAAAAAAACAACAGAGGGCTCGTCCGGGAAATCCATAATATCGATCCTTAAATCCACAAAATAGCTGGAGGACAAAGTGCATCTCCAGAAAAAGGAAGATTGGAGAGAATAATAAGCGCTAGTCAGAGAGCATTGATTTAGCTGGCGCTGAGTGCAGGCAGAGGATTTCAGGGGAGTTGATTGTAACTCCTGGTGAGGAGGCAGTGGATCTCTGCAGGACTGTGGAAGATAAAAAGGGAGGCCATGGCCTGAAGCAGCGTGTTCTCCCATCACCTCCGTCATGTGTGAAAGGCCAAAAAACCCTAAACACAGTATCAGACATTCTGCTTCAAGTGCTGTGTGACTTTCATCTCCTTTAACACCACACACAGCAGACAGAGGAGGAAGAGGAGGGAAGCTGGCTATATTTTAGGGACCACACATGTTTTCACATGAACTGCATTTACCTGCCAGTCACACAAAAAGTGGATCCTGCATGAATATCCGTTAAATCTACCACAATTAATTTCTAAATATGAACTTTTAATTCGTTTTTTTTCAGTTAACCAATACATCCTTAACAACAAAAGGAACAATCAGGACTTAAATTGAGGTCTCCAAATCGTTTATGTGGTTTGAAATCCAATTATAATCTAATTAGTGCCGAGTAGGTACTTGCAGTGCTATACAACATAAAAGGAATTACATACACACAATAGAGAAGCAGAATCCAGAGAATGTTTGGCTTTTGTCCTTATGAAGCTGAGTGATACAATTCAGTATTGTCTGGTGCGGTGAATTATTTTCAATTAACTTAGGCCCCGTCCACACGGACACGAAACGGGTGGTATCGGAACCGCAGAAACGGAGCCCTCAAACGGTAACTGTCCCAAGGTGGGTAGATCTGCGGACGAAACGCTCTGGGGGGCCTAACGGCTCCGTGTGTACATCCTATACGATCATTTCCTGATAACGATGAAGCCATAGCCCCGCCTCTGCTGCTCACTGCTGTAGCATGGTCAGTAGCTACTGCTACTGCTACTGACCATGCTACAGATGTTAGTGCAAAATCTACAGCTCCTCTACCACAACCATCAGCAACAAGTGGACATGGAGAATTACATGAACTACATGTTGCTACATCCACCGCGGAGAATAAACAGAAGGGCAAGCAGGCAACCATGGCAACCATGCTCCGGGGGTCTTCTTCGCTGCTTTTGGTGTATTTTGTGGCGGAAGTACAGCGCCACTTACAGGCCCGGCATTTGTACTACAGCGTCTCCAGCGGGTCGAGCGGTCTCGTGTGGACGGACACGTTTCTTGAGCCGATACCGTGTGGACGGAGGACTTTTTTGATATCGAATTCGGTTAGTTTTCGTTTTCGTCTCCGTGTAGATGCAGCCTTAGTTTACCAATTCGACTGATTGTTTAATCAGTGTGTCGACACCTGGAGCAAATGCTGATCTGATATCTTCATAAGTGTGCATGGTTCACAAGTGGTGAATTGCTTAGTCGATTAGTAAATATCACTTGTTATATGAGGTCAAAATGTGTACATAAACTTGATAAAATTGAATACTATTGGTTTTCGACTGTAAGTTTACAAAACACTTGAAAATATTGAATGAATAGAAAATGCGAATCCACCGAAATGTCTGCTCTACGGTACGTTTGTTCTCTCTGACATTAGTTAAAGTCACACTCACCAGGTCGTTCATGTTGGATTTGCTTGCAGGGTGGATGTCTTCCAGGAACTCCAGCAGGTAGAAGGTGTAGCGGTCCATCAGATGGACTCCTATGGCCAAATCTGGCTGATGCTGTGGGAGGACAAAAAGAAAAAACATTTGTATATTCATTGTCTAACAACACTTTAGGATGGTGTGTTTTACTTTTGGCTCAGAAATCCTTCTTTGCCCAATAGTGGGAACAAGATTATATTTCCTTTGGATGATCAAATAAATCCCAGCCATGTGGTGGATGACCACAAATAACTCTTTACCCTCAGGATACATCAGGACTAAAACATGCCACTTTGTTTTAATGTGCGAAAAAAGTGTTATGGTTTGACGTCGTGTGTAATTATGTACTATCGAAGTCTGATAAGCGAAGTGAATGAATACGCTGCATGATCACTGCAGATCAAATATAAGTACTCCTCACAACTGCACTTCATTTTAATGTATGGTATGAATTCAATAACTTGCTAGTGCTGGCAATGGGCCATATTGACTGACTTCCAACACCTTCAACTACACTGTGGTATTGCAGATATGGGTGTAAAAGATTTTATATTCAGAATGAAATAACTTTAATTCATTCATTGTCAACAACATTTTTTAATGCACTTTCACATTTAATTAAACATAATTTGCTTCACTTCCATGTTGTGCTACATTCCTGATTATGTACAGATCTTTGCATCAAAATAAGAAGTTATTCACCTGAAATCAGTGCATTTTTATTTTGCCTTTCTTATCTACGCTGTAAATTCCTCTTCTACATACAAAACATTCACGAAGGTTTTCCAAAACCACGCTTTTTGGTTAGATAATCATGTTAGTTGAATTGTAAGAAAGCCAACATTGTAATGGTTGATATTTGTTTGATTGTGCAGCAGAGGGCAGCACATACAGACATCTCAACACGCACTTAACGGGTCATACAAAATGATTCAGAGGGATTTATTTTTGTTTATAAAGTATTTTTGGAAAGATATGACTTTGCAAAGCAATTCTTTACACTTGAGATTGTATTAAGGGGAGAGTGGGTATGAACACGTTGCTCTGTCCTAGTCTTGAGTTGAAATGTGTTATGAAACCACGCTGCTTATTAAAAAACCTGACAAACTGATGGATGATTTTAATGTAATGTTAATCGTGTGAGGGCAGGTAACTCACCGACAGAGAGTCCTCTCCGACCTGACTGCTGGCCAGAGCCATGAGGTTTGGGGAGTAAAACCGCTCGTACATGGAGGCGCCCTGACAGGTGTCAATGATGAAGAGCAGCTCGTTATACCTGGAGAGAGAGAGAGACACACACACACACAGAGGATCATGTATATTCTCAAACAGGACTGATAAGAAAGAACACAGCTGGCATATCTCTCATCCATTTGCTCCAATAAAAAAAAACCTGGCACTACACAAACCTCCAAACCATCTTTCATAAGGCAGTTGCCATGGTGACCAAAACACACACACGATCCACAGTAAGACACTGCATGCATTGAGAGTGTGTAATGATGTTTCTCTTTGTATAAAATCCACACACACACACACACACACACACACACACACACACACACACACACACACACACACACACACACACACACACACACACACACACCACACACACACACACACACACACACATCACACACACACACACACACACACACACACACACACCACACACACACACACACACACACACACACACACACACACACACACACACAACACACACACACACACACACACACACACACACACACACACACACACACACACACACACACACACACACACACACACACACACACACACACACACAGTTTGATGATGATGAAGGGAGGTGACCAAGTCTCTATGGCGACTGTAATTTGGCAGTTAAAGACTGCAATTATCACATCAGCATCTAAGCTTCTCTCTGTCACCGAGTTACTCTCCATTCACAGGTCTGAGGACAAAAGAGGACGCTTTGGCTTCATTAGGGTCTTAAACGCACAAATCAAACACAGATCGCAGCATCAACCCATTCCGATACAAACAGAGACAGCCTCTCCTTCATAAGAGGTTTTGTAATCATTTGTATTCTGGTTATTCACTTGCTGTTCAGGCTTTCATTAGTCTAAAAGGTTGGGCTTCTAGGGATGAGAATATACAGACGGCGGATCTAGATTAAAAACAAACTAAAAAACACACAATAAGCGGATTATTCTAACTATCTATTGTCGGGATTTTTGTGAATATCATCGCATTAGTGACTCAAATAGAGAAGAGAGAAGTAGAGCCTGATTAAAACAAATACAGGAAATAAAAACTCAGTTATCCTTCATGCTTAATGATTTATGATTCAGTGATGGCAGGTGAGATGAAACTCATTTGAATTTCTCCACCTAAGGAACGCATTAATTCATCAGGAAGTTAATTGTAACTAAATATATCGAACGTAATGATAAGTCAGGGTATATGAAGGAATCCTGAAGTCAAATGTAATACCTTTTAAGACCTTTTTTAAGACCCTTTCCATACATTTTAAGACCTCATCGCCACTTCAAGTTCTAACCGGTTACATTGGCGACACACTTTACCTCACATTTACTATATACAGTATTGATTGTCCTTCCTCCTTATCTTCCAACCATTTGGACGCAAACTTGCATTTCCCCATAACGATGTTGTTTAACAACCGGCGTAAACGGACCTTCGCGCGCTATCAAGCAGTGAGCGTGCGATGTCCTGTTCAGATGACGTCAAATCCAACGGGATGCCATAAATAAACTACACAGAATCACACTACACACCTACGCAATGATTACATTCAGGCAAACTGTAGAATACAACCTCTTTGGACCATTTATATACTTATTGAAAACAAGCTACAAAATGATATACCTTGGAAAATGCCGTTTAATAATTTTTAATAGCCTTAATATTCGCTAAATTGATTTATCAACTTTTAATACTTTTTAAGACCCCGCGGACATCTTGAAAAGTTCTGTTTCACAAGATGAATGTGTGGGGCCCTGTTGCAGTGACATGGAGCTGCACGTATTTCACCAAACACTGACTGTTTCCAAATGAAGTTTACTGGAGGTATTTAAAAACAATATTTTTGAGCTTGAGTTAAATTACTCCTGAAAATCTACACCTTCTAGCACCAAAACATTGACAAACACAATGCATTTAAACACTGATTAATAATCAAGGTAGTGTATGAGCAAAGTCTGTGACACTGTAAAATGTGTATTTTGTATCGAGCCCTGCATTTCAAGAAAATATAAAAAAACGACTTATAAAGCAGCCAATCTCTTCCTGAGTCGCTCCTAAAGACGAGATATATATAACACGTCATGTCATTAAATGAGTGTTGACTTGCTTCCTAGATAATTGGCCCTCAGGGGAATTAAGGAAATATGAAGTGGAGTTGCAACAAAGGGAACACAGTGTTAGATGTTTCCGCACAAAGCCCATCACACTTTTATGAGATTTTCCGCTTTATTTACCTTCTCTTCTGCCACATCTGCTCAAAAGCGTCGGCCAGCTCCACGTTACTGATCTCCTCAGAGTCCTGGAACTTCAGAAAGCCGTTTCCACCATGGCCTGTTAGACAAACACATATTATTCATTATTCATTCCTCTCTGATTCATATTGCTAAAAAAAGAAGGAGATAAAGAATAGAAAATAACAAGCTGAAAATAAAACCGGCTGGCAGCTGTGGGGGAGAAACAACTGAAACTCTCCTGCATGCAGCTACAGATTAATAATGTAAAGAAATAAAACAGACTCTTTCAAACATATATCTATAAAAACAAATCAAGAGTTTAGAAACACGACTCACATGAGGTGACATGCCTTTTAAGGGGTAGATAATGCTCAGTGTTGCGAATATTGAATTTTCAGCTCCCCTATTGTAATAACCTTTCCGCCAAACAACTTAATAGTGTCAACTTCTTAATGATTTTACCTTCTGGGCCAACTTAATTGTTTTGTGGATGATTTTCTTAACCATCGATGTAGTAAAGATCAAACACAGACAACCTGAACTCATGTTAATATACTGTATTTCATAGCAACAAACACGATGTGAACTAACACAGTTCTGTAGAAAAACTATTTGAAGCTTTACTGAAATGTAAATTGAAAAACACCTGAAAAACAAATCTTTAATATAATCATAATACTGAATTTACTGATATTAACCTTAACCCACGAGAAACAATTAGGGTTAGAAAAACGACAACATATGCCATATATTTAATGAGTGTTGCTGCTATGAGTCTGTCATCTACTACAAGAAGATCTGGAAAGTTTGGCCACTTTGGTTACATTATATACTGATCAATACCTGGCTATAATATAATGCTCTGCGCCTGCATGTACTGTTGGGGGTCTCTCTCTGTTTTTATATTTAATTGTACTGCTAAGACTGTTACTACTTCATTTCTCACATCTGTGAATCTGATGAGCTACGATTCTTTATATATCTTAAGTTTAAATCTTCACTGAAGACACACTTCTTCTCTCTGGCCTTCTAGTCAGAGCTGAGCATGACACCTGACATTTTTTTCATTTAATCGTTTATTTGACGAGGGACAGTGCATCTGAACATCTAAAACAAATAATGCTTTTAAAACGTAAACATGCCGGATTTTAGCTTTGAGCTAGTTTCCATATGTCCCTCACATACAACATTTAAGAACATGACATTTATATACATAGCAAAATAAATACATGATATGCAGAGAGAGCACGAGCAGCATATAAGCATTTACCACATGTACCTGACATTTCTCTGTGTTTTGTCTTTATATTTCTGTTGTAAATTTGTGTCCTTTCTAAAAAAAAATTATTATGTTATTGTAGTGTGCTTTTATTACATGTACAGCACTTTGGCTTGACCAAAACTCGTTTTTAAATGTGCTTTATAAATAAAACTTGATTTGATTTAAGTTGTTATTTTATTGTATGCCTGCATTGTATTTGTATGTTCAGGACCCAAGACAAGAGGCACACTCGCATGCTTCTTAAGGAAACCCCCTAAATAAGCTACAAACTACCTTCATGTACTTTACTGACAACCATAAGGAGTTCTTTTTCACATCCCTCTCTGAAACATGTTAGTTTCTCTTTTAGCTAAAGCAGGGTTGGAGACACTTCTTTAACCATAACAGCTGATTGAGCATTACTTTATAATTAAATATAGAGAGTGTCAGTGGAGTATGTGAGGGTGGATCTGTCCTTTAGTTACCTGTCAGATATATGAGGATGTTGCTCCGGTCGTCAGCGAGGAGGCGTTTGGAGCGCGGCGTGCTGGGCGGCAGCCGGCCCGTCAAAACACGAAGGAAGTTCTCCACGGTCACCTGAAGAGGATACAGATACAATATTCATGCATGAGTCAGAGGTGATATATTATGTAATGTGCGTCTTCTAATTCAACACACGTCATCCACTGAGGCTTTGTAAAACAGTGAGCAGTGACACACACATTTAAAAACTGGACACCTGCATCAGTGGGGTCAGTATAAGGTAACTGCTCTATCTTTTAATGAAACTGTGAAAATCAATCTTGCCTGTAATTACCGTTTCACAGCAAACATTGATCGGTAGCGCGGTATTTGTTCATATTTATAGGACACGAAGCAGGGTAAATAATCAAAAACAAACTGTGATAAAGAGTCGATATACTACAGGGAACTCTGCCTTGTGGTAACAAACACAACACCTAGAGGCAATTCTATTTGAGAATGCAAATTATATAAAATAATTTCCGGCCCAACCGAAAGAGCAAACACTGGACTCACAGTGTTGACATTAACACCCTCCAGTTCCTGACTGCACCTGTATAATATTTGCCTACAAGTGATGTTATATATCAGTACTTAGTTACTATAAAGCTGGTGAAACACTACATGGATACATCCACCTTGCATTCGGCAAGATTTGGAAGTTACACATTTCAGATTTTAAACTTTTTATGAATGTCTTGTTCATTAAATAGAAAACATATGCAAACATGTAATAACTGTGCCTGATGTTTAAAAGAGAATATGCCGGTTAAAACTCTCGCCAAAGGGGTAAGAATATATTTCAAACAAATGTATGCATTTTGAGATGTGGAGTAATCTGTTTTTTTTTTGCCTTCAAGATACAGACATGTACTATTAGACTTCGAAACAGATTGTAAAAAGGGAAACTGGATTGCTTGCGTGAATAACCTCCTGACTGCAAGGTAAACAGACCTCATATCCTCTGTAGTCCACCTCCACGTCGTCACCGTACACGTTCAGCTCCATGTTCTTGTGGCTGAACACGGTGGCAGGCTTGGGGTTTCTGTGGTTACAAGCCATGTCATCAGCCAGCATGAGAACTATGTGGCTGGAGAACGAGAAAACAACAGAGACCATTAAAGATGACGACATTAGAAAACAAGGTAAATGACAAATGCGGAATTTTTCCTAAACACAGGTTCAGTGTGTTGTTAAATACCATTTGTGTACCGATTAGTTTAATGTAATCAAGTTATTTTTTCAGATGCTTTTTATACAAAGATACTTTTTTTGACATACACACAAAGGATGATACATTAAATGCCTGTCTGTCCCTCTAAAGAATATAATTTATTTAATGTCTACTTGGGTGGAAGTTTAAATAATAAATCAGGCAAGCAGTTAGTTAAGCAAACACAAAGACAAGGTCATATTATGCCTCACAACAGTTCATTCATATCATGAATTAATTCATCTCTGTGGCTTGGATCTTCTGAGACATTATGCAGTTAAGAATACTGATAGCACTTGTGATGAAGTATGTCTTAAATACATTTTCAGTTGGCAGAAGCTCAAGATTTTAAATGGCAGAATAAAGGATGAGAGGCTTCTGCCAGAAAGTATGATCGAATGTCTTTTAGTGCTTGCCATGTTTTTAGCTTGCCATGTATACAATCATAGAAAGTGTATTCCTAGAGTTTAGGTGACCATGCCAGGCAGGAACGGGAAAGTGAAACATTCGTAATAGTAGTATTTTACACTGATTAAAAATATTTCTTGACTTACAGCGAGATAAAATGTCGGGTTGTGAGGATTTCAGAGTGTCATTTCAGAGAGGCTCAAATGGGAGTGCAGAACTGTACCTACCTATGTATTTACATGTTTGCACATTTTCAAAATGTTGGCCATAGTGTTGTGATCGATTATCATTTTTATAGTTCATTAATCTGATGATTGTTTTGATGAGTATTTAGATGAATAGACTAATCTAAATCGGTCTCTGTTCTAGATAACCACAAGATCACGGTTACGTATCCAAAAAAGTGATATTAAATTAGACATTTTCAATACAGAAATGTTATTAAAGTTACCTGTCAGGAATGCCCAGCCTCTTAACACTCCTGTAGACGGATAACGTGTTTGCCACATGACGGTAGTTGAACCAGAATCTGGATGTACACACCTGAGCATCAAACAAATAAGAAAAGCAGCTTTCACAAACATGTTTCTGCTGCTGCCATCATTCATGCAGAAAATCAATTAGCATGAAATTAGCTAAAAATGAAATGTTTAAATCAATAAATACTCACCAGAACAGCCCAGTTGTTTGTATGACCACTGCTAAAAAACTGCCCTACGTTTTCCTAAGAAATGTAGGGGAAATGAATAAATAATTGTATTAGTTTCGTCTCATACGAGCAATCAGACTCATCACCACAACAGCTAGCATGACAGCAGAGAGAGCTAACATGGGAACGGCGTTTCAGGTGAAATTCAACATATAACTAACTAATTTGCGGGATACTAATAGCTGCATGTGAAATAATACAGACTCACCTCGATGTTGATAATGTTTCCTGATGAATAGGTGGCAAATAAGCTGAATAAAGTGAGTATTTTCATTGTGCAGCTCTGTTAGCTGTGAGCATCAAGGAAGTGAAAACCGGCGACTCCGCCCAGTAAGTGCTTCCGGTAGAATTCCTTTCAAGATAAAAGCGCAGGCATGGAACATGTGGAAGGAGAAAGAAATGTATGCATTATTTTACTGAAAGAATAAAGTTAACGTCTAAAATAGCTGCTCTTTTTCATGGTTAATTGTTAAGACATTTTATGTTGACAGTTAGCTGGTACATCATCTCTAGTCAGACACTCTAGACACTTTGTGATTAACCATTTAGCTTTTGATAAACTTGAAATACAATGGAGTATGTGCCAGGAAAATATTGTTGTTTTCTTTTGTTCTACTACGTGCTCATTGAAATAATGTGTCCCCTAAATACAAAAAAAGCGTATATGTTATAGCTTTGTCCAACCTTTTTCAGCATAGAAATACAAACACACATCAGATACACATACAGAATGTGCAAATCAGCTTAAACAGATTAAATGTTATGTGGGAAAAAAAAGGTATGAATGTATTTTATGTGGATAAATTGTTATGCTATAATATAAATAATATATATAATATAATAGATAGACGAACTCAGACGATTGCTAACACACATCAGGTAGGATTTTCTGTGAAATGGCAAGATGGGTGGGAAGGGGGAGGGACGATGGGAAAGGGATTCCCTATATATGTGTATTTCTTTCTTTGTCTTTTCTTTTTCTTTTTGTATTATTGTCTATATAATTTGTATCTGTGTATATAAGTCCCCTTGTGAGGCAAACAAAACAAAAACAATAAAAAGTTGGTCACAAAAAAAAGAATGTGCAAATCACAAACAGATGACATACATGCTAGTTGTAAATGACTTCATAAAAAAAGGAGACTTTTTATATTATTTCACTTTGATATTGTAATGATTTGTTTGGTTTTGTGGTTTCTTGGAGTTGTTTTTCATGTGTCAATTCATTTTTAAGTAAGACACTTAAGGGGTTAGCATTAGACACAGATGACTGCATGTCTAATTCAGCCAATCATAATTCAGTCATATGTGGCAGATGGAAAAAAGAAGATTAGAAGTCAAGTAATGTTGACAGCTTCGTATTCAAATGCCTATCCAGCTAATTGCTGAGGGAATTCATAATGAGAAGTGACATGTACTGTATATCACATGCAGCAGATGTCAGAAGGCGCGTCACGTCTCTGCTGAAGAAGCCTCAGTCTGGCAGCCCTGCAGTACAAGATAAAGCTATGAAAAAAACATATCCTTCATGCAATTCTAATGTAACATTACAATGCAGCAGGTTCAAGGTCTTCTTGAAAAGCAGCATCAAAATCAGTTTGAGAAACCGTGGAAAAGCCTTTAGGGGTCTGATAACCACTTCAATACAGCGGACGTCTCTTACTTCTGCTGCTTTTCGACCTGCAGCATCACAGTCTTTGCTTGCATCGATATCATCATAGTAATGCCCTCCTTCAAATACATCACAGTAGAAAATGAAAAAGCAAGGATAGTGCGCCAACAAAACAGATTGTGGTTGCATAAATCTAATCACTATGCCATATTCAACCCATAATTAGCATTTATTGTCCTCACCAGTGACATATTCTCACTCATGCTTCCAATGTCATTCAGATTCAACACACTGATGTTGCTCAACTGCTCTAAAGTTGTTCTCTGATACAACAAGGTGACTTAAAGTCAGCTGTCCAGAGGATTAGTGGCCTCTAAGCATCAAATCCTATGGAGCAAACCAGTGGCCTATTCGTGTTGCCTAAAGAAGACTTGATCCAGTGGAATTCGACTTTTGAACCCTTGTTTATATGCTTAACCTAAACTAGACATAAACATTGGTATGCAGGTTAAGTGGTGATCGACCTGGAGCTAAACACTTGCAGGCTGCTGCACTGGAGGCTCGTGCCAGTCTTGGTCAAATATTTATTTATACTCAAGAGGACACGATCTCTGTTTATATCAATGACGCTTGATGGTGAAGCGATACATTTAATGGACCATGTTTCCCTGATGTCAAATGTTTTAATGCCTGACATATTTTCTGTCCAGATAATTCTTTACATTACATAACATTACATTAAGCTGATGCTTTTATCCAAAGAGACTTACAATGAGAACAATCAACCATGAGGGTGCAAACCTGAACTGCTAAAATCCTACAAGTGCAATAGCTTTCAATAAGCCAAACAATTTAACCATGTTTTTTTTTATTGGTTTTTTATTTCTCGTGTTGCAAATAAAAAAAATACATGGAATTGTACTATTACTAATTTAAATATTTTGGGTTGCAATGCTTTTGCTAGTTCATCACATTTGGCAAAGATCAGGTGCAAAGCAATGGTCTCACACAAGGACAAAAGAGTTATTGCTCAATATTTACCTACTTGACTTATCCCATCTCTGATAACGGGATTTAAGTGTCATTAGTTTTATTATATGACAAAACCTTCTAAAATAGATCCAGTGCATTGAGCTTGAAGACCTACTCTGGATTTGGTAAGTAGCTTGACAAAAGACAAAAGGATTACAAATATATGCCCAGGAAGGAATTAGATTGAATTAAAAGCTTGTGATGTGGACCTTGTGTTTGTGTTATAAACAGATTAAGGTGAAACTCTGTCCTTGTTGTTATCTGATAGAGCACATGAAGAAAACAACAATAACATGTTTTCTATACCCAAAACAAAATTAAAAGCACCTACTGGGGACCATTAACTCCCGTATCTGTTACAATTTGACTCTTCTGTTAAAAGAAATTCCAACAAATATTAAGAAATAAAATAAAAAGTATGTTTTACCCTAAAATGTTGTGCCTCTCTCATTGAATGACTGGCCCCTCCATAGGACGGGATGGATTATGTTCATTCATCAGATAGTAGGCTACACACACACAAATCAACAACATGTTCATTTTGAAAAACATTTCAAGTGTCTATTCTTTGGATATATTCATTGCAGTAATTCATGCAAACCAGTAATCTGAGACATTGTTTAAAATGTGGTGATGATTCAGGTTTTTTGTGTTAATTAAAGAGCAGTTAAAACAGACTGATTTGACCGGGAACACCAAAGTAAGGGGCGCGAAACGAACACGGCAGGAGGGTTAAAAGCACCTCCTACTGGACCATTACCGCCATATATGTAATCATTGGTGTCTTTTCTTTCTGTGCATTACTGTATCTTTCTCTCCAACAAGTTTGGTTGCTGACTGTAGCCGGTGTGAAAGACGCCACGTTGAGGCGGTGAGTGCGTTATTTGGCACAGCGCGCGACCTCTGTGCCAACGTCAGGAGGCACACATGGTGCGCGCTGAGGCAGGAGCTGTACTGTAGGAGGGGAGACGCATCGCATCACCGAGGAGGGTGGCGCGGTGGCATCGCCTGCAGGAATCCAGTTGTAAAGTCCACACACGAGGCTAAAATGCGCTGAAGGGAAACTGCCTGGAGGTCCGCTGTTAACAGAGATCAACCCTAACGGAACCGAGACACCGGGAGAAGAAAACAAAAACAAAGAAACGCTCCGGACAAGTTGTGATTTCAGAGGAAATCCGACTGGAGATGAATACCAACGATGCCAAGGAGTATCTCGCGCGGCGGGAGATACCTCAACTATTTGAGGTGAGATATTCTGAAACATGAGCTGATATGTGAAGATTGGGCTGTGTGATTTTTACACAAAGACTCATCGCTGCATGAGAGAGTGATGGCAAACACCTCAATACATATTGTTATGGCTGATGGAGGGGCGATGACTGTCCTTACTTATTGATTATAAATAATGGTTTGAAGAAGAGGAACGCTAATGATTTCTGTGTGTTATGGTGAAATGTATGATAATTGCACAAATTGTAACCAAACCAAACAGATTTATTTTCTTTGACTGATTTAAGATGAAGAATGATTTCGGGAATAATCTATTTTCAGATGCAGACTGAATTCCATTTTAATGACAAATTAATAGTAAAATAGCATTACAAATACATGTATTGCAATTATTGCAGAAAATAGTATCATGATCTGACTTGTGGAATATTAGCCATATTGTATACAGAACGAAAATACTATTAAGTAACTATCCAATGTAATATGAAAGAAGTCTCTACAGGATTATATACCATTAGAGGTCAAATGCAATCAAGAACAATAAAGACAATGCATTACACTCTCTATTAAGCAGCATTGAGGAAAAATATAATAATGAGGTATTTATTTTCCTGAGGCAACTGTAAATTGGCTCGTCCACTTAATTAGACTCAATCCCATGTGCAGTGCAGCTAATGCAAGCAATCACTGCATGTGTATTTACAGCCAGTTCAAATTACACTGAGGAGTGAAGTGACACATCATCAAAACTGCACTGTAATGTTACTGATCTCCATTATAAGCTATCAGATATGAGCACAGTGAATGGCTTTCAGTGGGGAGAAGCTGTATGTGTTCATGGGTGGGAGTTGTTAGAGAGGAGGGTGGGGATGAGAAGTCCCAGAGGAAAGTATTGTTTTAAAACATTCATGGAGCAAATGTCACACAAACATTAACTTGTGTTTTGGAGCGCGGTTCATTTTCTCACATTCATCACTGTGGCTCCTCGACAATAACAGCCTGATAAATCAACACAGAGTCCTGATGACCTGAGCTCAATTTCATGGGCTTCTGACAAAATGAGATGTTTTGTTTCCCCTGTTGGAGACCAGCCAAGGCAACCATGATCTGCACTTCAGAACTTCTCCTCATTAAAAAAAGGCAGCCGCTACGCTGTTACAGAGCAACACAAGATCACAAAGATGTCATGATGCCTGAACAAACATCTCATTCTCCCTCAACAAGTCCTCCTCCTTCATTATTGTCTCCAGAGCCTGCTGACAGGTCTGATGTACTACCGACCCGACGACCCCATCGACTACTTGGAGGGCTGTCTGAAGAAAGCCAAGGAGCTCGGAGGACCAGAAAAAGTGCGGTGGGATACCTTCGTGGGCCAGGAGAAGAAGTCCCTTCCCCCCCTTAATGGCGGCCAATCACGCAGGTCCCTCTTCAGAAATGGTGAGCAGTAAATGCTGATTGTACAGAAGCACTTTAGAGCTGAAACATGAATCAGTCAATCGATTATTTGATTAACAGAAAATTCTTATGCAACCATTTTTGATAAGCGATGAATTGTTCAAGGTATGTTCAAGGGGAAAGAAGACAAAACAATACTGGTTTCTGAATTTGAAATAAGATCACGTTTTTTAAAGTAGACAGTGTAGGTTTCAGGTCTTTAAGAGGATGCACCACAGTTTGTTTGTAAAAAAAGATCCAGTGTTGAAAACGAAAAGATAATAAGGTAGCACAGACACAAATCTTAAGGAGAAAGTTGACAACATTTAATTTAGCCAATTCATTCTGTCAATTAAATCATGCTAACGTTTAGATCTGGTGGCCATCTTTATAGCTTGTACTTTCTTTAGGTTAAAGACTGTTGTTGCGGACGAAAAATATCACTAGAATCTGACTATATTATCTTTGAGAAAGCAAAATAGTTCTTCTGATTTATCAGTAAATCACAAGTTACACACCAGAATCAAATCATACACATTGGCGCTTCTTCAATTGTTGATGAAATGCTACTATAAGAGCCAAAATAAATGTCATACATTTGACTTCTCTCCAATGGCAGCAAAACAGCTTCCTCTCCCACACAATAAAAACTGGCTCACTGTTTGAGCAGGAATGGGTGTTGACATTTGTACTGTAACCCTCATGAGCCCTTTTGTAGATGACTTGTTAAAACACTTGGAGTCTTTTTTCCAGGCATGTTGTGAAGCACAGCCGTGTGCATCAATAATTCCTGATGGATTTGGTGGGCCAAAATCGATAGAAGTGTCTCTCTGAGGCACAGAAGCGCCCACAAACAAAACAAAATACAAAGGTTAGAAGAAACCACTGCTGCTGCTTCCAAACATGTTAGAAAACAGAATCCTGTATGCAGATCACAGCTCTCGTCATGTCTTTGATGCATTCACTGACCTGTGGCAGGAAAAGACAGATGATTGTCTGCAGTGAGTCATTACTGTAATACAGCTTTCCCGGCAGGTCTTACCAATGCAGGAATATGCAAAGCTTGTTTTGAATTTGCATGATATGCTAATTAATTTTTGAATTCCTACAATCACTTCTTTGTTTGATGGTGCGTGTCAAGCATGGCAGCAATGTACAAAGGCCATGAGAATCAAGAAAAAAAAGAGTTACTTGTTAGTGAGTAAAACGTGCTTTTGCATCTTTAGGCTGACATGCACATCTCCTTCACAAAAGAACTTGACAGTCAAGATGTGTTGAGGACGGACTGCTTGAATAAAGTTAGTTATCCCTTTCAAATATCTGAAAAAGATGCCAGCTGCAGCGTTTATTTGCTGGGAAATTAAGCCTGATCAGAGATTCACGTGTCCTGCGGTTCCCCTCTAGGCAGAAAGCCGAAGCTGTGCCATGTTTCAAACGTTTGCTGGAAGAAGAATCTGGTCTCGCTTCCTGAATTATTCCGTACTCTGCCTCATTGACTGTTCAATCTGCAAAAAGTGAAAAGAGCCTAAAGTTTAGACTCAGGCAAGTGGGGCAGCTTCAGTTATTCTCAACCTTTATTGTTCTCTGAAGATTTAAAAATATCTCCATTTATCTCTGGCACATGTTCTGTCATCAGTAAAAAAAATGCATGTTCAATACCATCCTCATTGTTATAATACAGTGTAAAAAGATAACATAAAAACGTTTCATCTGAGAAACAACTGAAAATAAGATGTTTTTAAGAGTCTTTGTCTAAAAACAAGACCCTTTGTCGCACTATCTTGTTCCTTCTTAAGTTATCAGGTCTTATATCAAGTGTTAAGACATATTCTGACTAGAAATTAGACGAATACACCTGGCAAGACACCCTTTATCCAACGCCTGCACATTGGCCTGGTACTAATATATGTTCTGGTTGGATTGCAATAAACGCAAAGATCTCAAAGGTTTCCAGTCTTTTTCTTTAGGTATCCAAAAATACCTGCCCTCAGCCTTTGTATAAGATGCACATTTGACTCCACATCTGTTTTACTACCTAGCTGCAGTACTTCAAGAGTATATAGTACTTCATGTAGCAACTCTCAGAAAGCATGCAAAATGGATTCTGTTTCTGGTAAACATGTTATTATCTATGCCTTATTCACAAGAGACAGCTGTGCCAAACGGATCGAAGCGCTGAATTACACAACAGCTTTATCTGTTGGTAAAGCTGATGGTTTTTTATATTTTGTTCTGAATAGGGCTTTGTATCGTTTTAAACAATGTGAAAAAGCACAAAACTACAGTAATTAAGATAACGGTGAGCTTGGAAAACATTTTCTTATCAATACTTCAGATGAAAAGCAAAGGAATTGGGTCTCATCAATACCTTCTCTTTGTGTGTGTGTGTGTGTGTGTGTGTGTGTGTGTGTGTGTGTGTGTGTGTGTGTGTGTGTGTGTGTGTGTGTGTGTGTGTGTGTGTGTGTGTGTGTGTGTGTGTGTGTGTGTGTGTGTGTGTGTGTTACAGTGTTGCCCGACAGTCCCAATTTTCCCTACAGAAGGTATGACCGCCTCCCTCCCATCAGCCAGTTTTCCATCGAGAGCGACTCGGACCTGTCGGAGACGGCGGAGCTCATAGAGGAGTACGAGGTGTTCGACCCATCCAGACCGCGACCCAAAGTCATCCTCGTCATCGGTACAGTACCAGCACACACACATTAAAACCAAAACATACATGTGAACTTACACTGGTAGGAAAACTTGGAGGTAAACATGTCTCCCCATCCAGGATGTTAGAATATGAAGCTGCTCATCAGGATTCCTGCTGACTCATGTTTTCCATTATAACAGCAGGCAGCAGATATATTTTATGTGTAAACAGAGAAAACACTTTGACCAGTGTCTAGTTAATGGATCTGAAGGGAGCTTTTATGCTTTTATGAAAAAGCTCAACACAAATATAAAGTCTATACAAACCACACTGATGATCCAAGAATACATGGCTTTGATGGTATTCAAGGAGCTGGGGAGTGAGTGTGTGTGAGTGTTTGTGTGTGTGTACGTGTGTGTCTTTCCTGGTACGGTATTTTGAACTTGGCCCCGCCTCTCTGTGTTGCTATCAGCGGGGGGGGATCTCGTTGCATGTCACTCACTGTGTTCGACGCTCACTCTCACGCTCTCCTAATCTGATTTCCTTCTTGGGCCTGAATTAACCTGTCAAACACTTTCATTAATCTTATGAATTAAGCATGGCAGCTGCACAATGAGAGTCATGACACTGGATGAGCTGGACCGAAAGAAAGCTGCTATTTATAAACCCTCTTAAAAAAAAGTATATTTAGGTTTTTAAATAAGCAAGAAAAGGACTTGGGTGTCTGTTGGAAGCTTTTTAAAACCTCCCGACAGCCCTCTGCTGCGGCATATTTAGATTTTTAGTTTGGACCTGGCTGTTCAGTTTCCCTGAAGTGTGGATGATTGTTATTTGTCCTCGCAGCACAAAAGCCAGTTCCTATCTCGTCTTTGTGAGCACATTGTGCCCTATTTTTAAAGGAAATGAGGATGGCAGCAGCTGTCATCTCTTTGGATGGTCGTGCCAATAGTTTGTCAGGTTTGCAGAGAGAGATGGACTGACAAGGACACGTTCGTTCAGGATGAAGCTGGGTCGAACATTGCGAAACTCTCAGATGTGAGATAAAAGTGCACTTTTTTAGATTATCTCCCTAGCCCTCCCTCTCTAACGCTTTCAAACTTTCACTTTTTCTTCTTTATTATGTGTGACATTCATATTTTACTAAATCCATGGTAGGGCTGCTCGATTATGGCAAAAATCATAATCTCGATTATTTGGATCAATAATTGATATCACGATTATTAAAAACGATTATCCATTTACTTTGAAAACATCCATTTATTGAAAAAAAAATGTGAACAGTATTTTTTAACAGTTGATTACCCTGAACTTTAAGTATAATTCAACTGAAAAACCAATTAAAAAATAATTAAAAAATAATAATAATTTAAAAGAATTATAATAATAACAAAATAATCGTTTTGTTTCGATTACGTTGTTTTCGTAATCGTTGCAAGCCAAAATCGTAATTGCGATTAAAATACGATTAATTGAGCAGCCGTAATCCATGGGCCTTTTATATTAAAAATCAAACAGGTAGTGCACTTTAATGACACTTCAAGGGACAATTCATCCCCAAATCAAAGCCACAGGTTTCTCTCCTTATTTCTTTGGTGTGAGCTGTTGAGTGTTAGAGATATTGTCCGTAATGTCTACCTTCTCACGAATATAATGGAATACAAATAGATAGCACTGGGCTTGTGGTGCTCAAAGAGGCAAAACATGTTTGTAATCAAACAACCATGTCTTGATACAGAAATTATGACCCAGTTACGCAAGATTAGCCACAGATCATGTAGTGAGAAGTATTAATCATATCATTTCCTTCTACTGAAGTGCAACCACAAACTATCATCAGTTAGAAGCATCTATAGAGTGACTTCTACCAATCTTTACAGCGCCTCGAGTCAACTCGAGGACCAATGACACACACACACACACACACACACACACACACACACACACACACACACACACACACACACACACACACACACACACACACACACACACACACACACACACACACACACACACACACACACACACACACACACACACACACACACACACACACACACACGTGACATGCCTTACCCTCTCATACAACCAACCAAACACATTCTCCGCAATCTTTCTCTTTTAGCTGCAAAGATTGCTATCTCTCCCTCTACTTTTCTGCCCCACCACGACCTCTACATCCACCTAGGATCCGGGGGATAGTTATCTAGTCATCACTCCTTAATGTTCTTTGTAAAAAATATTTAGGGGAAGTGCTGAGGCCGGAGCCTAGAAACTCAAACTACATTCTGCTGTTTATAAACATTTGGTGGTTGTCTGACTGAAATACATATATCTTGCAAAACACCAGCTGATGGTCCAAGAGTGGACGCACACTCCTTCTGCACAGTGTTACATTTAGTGGTGGAAAGAAAATAGTTCCTACATGATGGTTATGATTTCTGGAAAGAGACATTGGACCACT